>NC_056729.1:638128146-638340646 GCF_019279795.1 Protopterus annectens | reverse complement strand
TTGAAAAAAAAATCAAACCTTTGGAGATGAATAACAAAATAATAGTATTTCAAGAGTCACATGGTATAAACTGTAGAGTAGTATAATATACATTTGAATGCCCAGTCTTAATTTTACAAGGAGCACAACAGAGACCAGTTCTACCAGTTTCTGTAGAAAAAAGTTAACTTAGCTGGCTGGATAAAATTTATCTACAGGAGAACAAAATTGTCAAGGCTGAACTTATAACAATTTTATTTTGAGCAAGTGCAGCAATATCAATATGCCCAGAAAGCACACAATGTGGCATGCAGTACTTTGATGAAATGGAAAGTGAGGAAACTCAGTTTGATAGCGAAGTGCTCCTTTTTATTATAGGTTTTCCTGTATGGTTTCTAGAGCTACTACATAAGGTGGTGGTGTGTGTGTGTGTGGGGGGGGGGGGGGGCTGTAGGCTGTTTAAGGCTAAATAATGAAGTGGCGTTCAAAAGACATGCGTGAATGGGCGTGCCTTCGTTGAAGGTTGGGCATTGACCTCTGCACAGTAAAAATCTACTGCCAGTCATTAGCGGACCTGAGTTCCACTGTGGCGACTCCTAACTGGGAAAAGCCGAAAGAAGAACAACAAGTGTGCCTGGGAAATGCATGGTGTAGTACCATGTTATCACATTTACTCAGAAGATGCACAAACAGTTAGAAGAAGAAGAATGCAAGACTCTGTGCTTGATATTTGGGTGGGTGCAGGGTATGTGTACATGTGCTTAGGTGTGTGTATCTGTATATGGTGGCAGTGCCATAAAAGCAAAGACAGACTCATAAAGTATTTGGGGGGTTGTTTTGTAATCACTTTGTATTGGTATCTAACAAGAGCAAACAACAAGTAACATAATTTTAACATTAGTTCCACTCATATCCTTAACATGAGGGCCACAGTTCATATTTGTATCAGTTGTATAAGCCTGCTTCACGAATCACATCCCCCATAGCATTCCTGTGTTCTTTATAGTCCAGATAAACCAAAACACTTTCTGGGCACTATACCTCCTATTTGGTGCTTATAGGGATATCTAGTAAATCATTCCTTTTTAAACAAACAAAAATATAGTAATTTAAGAACTGTATCTATATACAACACTTTACAGGAGGTAGCAAAATCCCCTTCGGTTTCTTATTAATCCTTTCTTCTGATTCTTTTACAGAGAGAAGCCAATATATTAATGTTACATGCTTTCTTTCTTATATTATTTTGCTTCTAGTGGTGTTTATCAGATTGATAGGTGATTGGTAGGTTAATGACCTCAGGGGCCATTTTGAGCTTAGCGATGCTTCCCAAGGTGAAAATCAATCCCTGTAACTTGTTCATGTGAGGTAAACATTTTAATGATTATGCCAACCTCCACCCCCTAAAAATTATCATATATTTCACTTTTTACAAGAATGAGTGAATGACATTAGATATTTTTTCAGGTACATTTGTATTCATTCACTGCATAGGTAAATGCTTATAGGTTCATAGGTTGGTACTAGGCTATCAGCCCTAGGGCCTATACAAGCCTAGCCATAACAATTCCCTGGCTTTCTTCCCACACTACTTACTTCCCTGGACCCCTGTCTAGCAGGGTGACTGACGTGTTCCCTGGGGTGAATTTCCTTTCTCCCATCCAATCATCAAGGTTCCTTTTGAAGAGGGCCAAAGAGGCACTCTGCTTGACATGTATGGGCAATCTATTCCAGAGTCTGGGGAGTCTCTAGGTCAGAAAACTATCCCTCCAGCATGTTTTGTTCATTGTGATGACAAGGTTTAGATCCCTGGAGTGTGTGGCTCTGAGGGATTGGGATTTCTTTAAGTGTAGCATGTCCAACAGCTCTGGGTTTGACATGGTCTTGTATGTTAAGCAGAGATCGCCTCTGAGTAGATGATATGCGGCAGTGTATAGCTGGAGTTTTTTAAGGCGGTCAGCGTAGGGCATCTGCTTTAGGCCTGTGATTCTTTTAGTGAGGTATTTCTGCGGCCTTTCCAGTTGTTGCAGATGTCTTGAGAGGTACATACCAAATGGGGCATCGTATTCTATAATGGGTCTAATGAGGGATGAGTACAGTGGGACAATGACCTCCTTTTTTCTGGATGAAAAGCCCTTAGTGATGAGGTGTGCCACATAGAAGGATTTCCTGACTGTTGTGGCGATGTGGTTATCGAAGGTGAGACCACTGTCCACCTGTGTCCCTAAGTCTCTTATCACACTTTCGGTGTTTAGTGTACTGCCACCTATATGGTAATTCACAGATACATGTTTTTTCCCAAAGGGGATAACTATACATTTCTTGGCACTGAGCTTGAGCCCATGGCTCTGGCACCAAGCATCTGCTTCTGTAAGGCCCTTTTGTAGAGTATCCACATCATTAGGGGATTCAATAATGGCTCCCAGTTTGCAGTCATCTGCAAATTTTGTTTCATAGTTTCATAGTTTCATAGTAGTGTACTAGGCTATCTGCCCTGGGGCATTTACAAGCCTAGCCAACAATGATGTGGCTTACGCCACCCCGTATTATATAGTTGCGCCTCTCTAGTAGTGACACATGTGGGACCCCATTATTTAGTAAACTATACCTCTGTCTAGTAGTGACACTGAGGTGACTCCCAGGGTAAACTTACGATCTCCCATCCATGCATCGAGATTTTTCTTGAACAGTGCCAATGAAGGGCTCTGTCTCACATGAACTGGGATTTTGTTCCAGAGTACGGGTAACCTCTGTGTTATGAATCTATCCCTCCAGCATGTTTTATTCATATTTGTGCAGAGGTTGAAATCTTTAGCTCATGGTTCTGGTGGATCTGGATTTTTTGAGATGGAGCATGTCCATCAGTTCTTGGTTGGACATGGCCCTATATGTTAGTCACAAATCACCTCTGAGCAGGCGGTATGCTACTGAATAGAGCTGGAGTTTCTTTAATCTAGCTGGATAAGGCACATGTTTGAGACCCATGATCCTCTTGGTGAGGTACTTCTGGGATCTTTCCAGTTGTTGCATGTGCCGGGTGAGATACATCCCAAATGGAGCATTATATTCAATCATGGGCCTGACAAGGGAGGAATATAGAGGTACAATGACCTCCTTTGATCTGGATGAGAATCCCTTCATGATGAGATGGGCAAGGTAGAATGTCTTTCTGACCACTTTGGCAACATGGTTGTCAAAGGAGAGGTCACTATCGACTTGAGTCCCCAGGTCTCTGATTACTTCTTCCGTACTCAGAGGGTTATTGTCTATGTGATAATTTGTGGGTACTTTGTTTTTCCCAAAGGGGATGACTATACATTTTTTGGCGTTAAGTTTGAGGCCATGATTCCGGCACCAGTTGTCTGTTTCAGTGAGACCTTTCTGTAGGATGTGTGTGTCAGCAGGTGAATCAACTATGGCACCCAGTTTGCAGTCATCTGCAAACTTTGTCAGCCATAATCCTTCCATATTTGCTTTCACATCCGAGAAGTAAATGCCGAATAAGAGTGGTCCCAAGACTGAGCCCTGTGGGACACCACTCGTGACTGGTTTTGAGTCTGACATGGCTCCAGCAATTTTGACCTTATGGGTTCTGTTTTTTAGCCAATTTGCTACCCATCTTGTGACATATGGATTTACATTTAGGCTGCTGAGCTTGTCTATGATGCCAGAGTGTGGTATTGTGTCAAAGGCTTTAGCCAAGTCCAAGTAGGCAGTGTGGGTAGCCTTGCCCTCGTCGATGGCACTAGTGACTGTCTCGAAGAAGTCAACCAGGTTTAAGAGGCAGGATCTGCCTTTTACAAAACCGAACTGGGTGGGATCAAGGGTCTGCAGATCTCCAATATTGCCATTTATGAGTTCCATGATGATTCTTTCCATAGCCTTGCAGACCAAGCTGGTCAGACTTATGGGGCGGTAGTTACCAGGGTCAGTAGAATTTCTCCCTTTGTGGAGTGGGACCACTGTTGCTGTGCGCCAGTGTTCAGGTACATATCCTGTAGTGAGGCTAAGATTGAATAGCGTTTTTAGGTGCGGGTTTAGTTCATCTTGAAGTTCACGTAACACGCAACTGGGGATACCATCGGGTCCCATAGATGCTGTGTTTTTTGCTTTGTTGAGTGCTGATTTCACCTGTATGTCTGAGATGACAGGTAGGTTACATTCAGCAGGGATGATTACTACATCTTTAGGGGGTGAGGGAGGGGAGAAATTTGCACTGAACCTATCTGCCAGAATATTGGCAATGTCGGTAGGGTCAGTGAATTTTTGTCGTTGTGTACCAACTCAGAGCATATCTGAGAATTTCCTCCCAAGGTTCTGACATAATTGAAGAAGGCCTTGTGATTGTCTTTGGTATCCTTGGCAATCTTTCTCTCAAAGTTGGCTTTAGATGTTTTATGAGAGAACGTAGTTTTTACTTGTGCTGATCAGGAAGCCTTTCCCTTGTGGGATTTGGCTTTGTCCTGCAGTAGCTTCCTTCTTTGTTGTACAGTTTGTTTATAGCGGGTCCACCAAACCGGTGTTTTCCCTTGGTGGAGAGGGTCTTGGTTTTAGTTGGGATTGCTTGATCCATGCATTCTTGGAGATGTCCGTAGAAGGCTGTTGTGTAGGATTCAGCATTTTGGGATGTGGTTTCCATTAACCCAGTAGGCTTAAAGGATATCATTTCTGACTTAAGGAGTGTAAAGTCAGCTTTTGAAAAATTTTTCACTGTAGTCTTTTGTTCTGGGGGTGGGGGTGGGATATGTACATCCAACGTGATCAGTTTATGGTCAGATCTTACTAGTGAGGGGTTTATATCCGGTGCGGAGCATTTGGACCCCATGTTTGTGATAATCAGGTCAAGTATATTATCTCTCCTCATAGGAGAAGTGACCAGTTGCTCCATAGCATTTGAGTTAATGAATTCCAGGAATCTTTGGGCTAGGGTGTTAGGGCTAGAATAGTGGGCCCAGTCTATGTTGGGGTAGTTGAAGTCACCCAATATGATGGTGTTTGGTGTGACATTCATATCCACCTATCCTCCAGTGTTTTCAGGAATGCATGATGGGATTCCTGGGATTGGGAGGGTGTTCTATAACATGCGACCAGTTGTATGGCAGTTTTGCCTATGGTGAGTAAAACTTGTATGGTTTCTGATGCTTCATGGGTAGCCACCAATCGAGAGGTGTAGGTGTCCTTTATGAAAATGGACACTCCCCCTCCCTTTGTGGTTCGGCCTGGAACTTGAGGCCGAAAAGCATGATATGAGGTATAGCCTGGTAGCACTGGAGTGCTCTCAGGAGCCTTGAACCAGGTTTCAGTTACTGCACAGACATCGATGTTCTCCATACTGAGAAGTGCTTTGAGTGCCTGCATCTTGAGATTTAGACTTCTGGCGTTGAGCAGCATTACCCTTAATTTTTTCCATTTTGTTTTTACGGAGGTTGATTTGTCTTTTGAGCCTTGCCTAAAAAGCGCACTATGGTGGTGGCAAGAGCCTTGGCCAGTATCCGGTGGCCCAGTGGTGACAGGTGCAAGCCATCCCTTATGGCAACGCTGCTTGTCCAGCATGTCATCCCAGGCTGACAGACATTGGATCCCCCTAGAATGACACCAGTGAGTAAGCCAATTGTTAAAACTGATCATTTTGTCTTTGTACTGAGGCATCATTCTTGGTGAAGGCAGGATGCTGCTCAGGGTCAGGGTCATACCAGTCTGGGCTACATAATTGGAGAGCTCCTCAATGTCTCTTTTCATGTAGTCCAGGGAGGTACGTCTCAGGTCATTCACACCAGCATGGACAATGACTGCATCATACTTGTACTTGCTTTGGAGTGACCTGAGTGCGTGTGTAATGTGGCAGATCCTAGCTCCTGATAGGCAGCTCACCATTACCCTCTCCTTATTCAGCCTGGTAAGTGGAACGTCAGTGTGTCTGACTATAGAGTCACCTATTACTAATGTCTCTGGCATAGTGTTTTGCCTTAGGGGCTGTGATTGTGTGACACACCTGTTGTTTGAGGTATGTGTTGTAGGTGCTACGTTTTGTGGGGGTGTATTTCTGGGTGTCTGCTTTGGAGGCCTCTGTTGTTTTGGTAAGTTTTTTATAAGAGCCTCCGAGTATGTCTTTGTGTTCTTATGTGTTTGGTTTGTAGTGGTGGTGGTTTTATGTGTGACCGGTTTTGCTTGGTGTGGGTACCTTCTCCTCCTGTCTGGTCTTGCCAGTCCTGAGTTGAGAGAGTTCAGCCTCCAGTCTGGCTATATAGTTGCATCTCTCACATGTATTTGTGTTAGTAGGAAGGAGGAGCGGGTTGTCTGTGTACATGAGACAATTGTAACATTGTCTTAAGATTCCCAGGTTAACCAGCTGAACAAGAGAGGATGCTAGTGGTCTACCACTCGACATACTAGAATATTATAAGGAGTGCTGTGCCTTTAAGGGAAGTGGGTATTCACAGGGGGTAGTGGATGGCTGTAGTGCTTACTTTAGTATAAGAGTGCTTACTTTATTATAAGAGTGCTTGCTAAGACTAGAAGTCCCGAAAACAAGTGCTAATATATACAGCTAAATAGACTGAGTAGAGCTTTCTAAGTGAAAAATTGAAGAGCAGACTTGGCGGAGCCAGAAATAGTTTAAACCTGTATAACCGCTGCTGCGCTATGCTTAGTGTTGGCCTGTACTTAGTGTTGGCCTGTACTTAGAGAAGTAGATGCCAAACAGGAGCGGTCCCAGGACTGAACCCTGAGGTACTCCACTTGTCACTTGTCTGGAGCTGGATTTGGAGTCTGCTACTTTTACAGTGTGGGTTCTATCAGTAAGCCAGTTAGCAACCCATTGGGTGACGTAGGGATTAATGCCCAGCTTGGTAAGTTTATCTATGATTCCAGAGTGGGGGATGGTGTCAAAGGCCTTGGCAAGGTCTAGATAGGCTGTGTGGACCACCTTACCCTTGTCCATGGCTCTGGAGATGGATTCAAAGAAGTCAATCAGGTTCAGGAGACAAGATCAGCCCTTCACGAACCCAAACTGGGTGGGGTCCAGTGTTTGAAGGTTGCCAATGTCTTTGTTTATAAGTTCCATGATAATACGCTCCATGGCCTTGCAGATAAGGCTTGTCAGACTGATGGGACGATAGTTTCTGGGATCCAAGGTGGATCCCCCCTTGTGGAGTGGGATAACTGTAGCTCTGCGCCACTCAGTGGGCATGAAACCTGAGGTGAGGCTATGATTAAACATGACACTTAGGTGAGGTGCCAGTTCATATTGTAGTTCATGTAGTACACAGTCCGGGATGTTATCTGGTCCCATGGATGCTGTATTCTTAGCTTTGGAGAGAGCGTTTTTTACCTGTGTGGCCATTATAACCAGAATTTGGCAATTTTTCCAGTATTGAGATGGGCCATTTAGGGGGTGAGAGGTGGGTGAAGTTGGCACTGAATCGGTCTGCCAGGATATTGGCAATATCCTTGGGATCAGTATATTTAATTGTTAGAAAAATATGTATTTGAATATATGTGAAGTGCTAGTTTAAAAGCAAAGTAGTATGTAATGCATTTTATTCTATTAATGATATAACAAAAAGGATGAATTCATGTGTAATTACAAGAAGTTTTGAAACTGCAGTGTGGCTTGTAGCAAGTTGATCTCTGACCCTGGCAGCTGCTAGCTTAGCAAGTTTTAATGTTTATGCTTTTCACAAGTGATTATCTGCTGGGTCAGGAAATTAAATATGTGAAATAATGAAATCTTCTGCTCTTTCCTGCTGGGATGATTTGGCCTTGTGTATGTGTTACTAGATAACATGCAGCTGTTGGGAAAGTGTTACAGGGGAACAAAGAAATATATTAGAAGACCGAATCTGCTATTGTATTTGGACTAGGTTGAAACCTTGAAGAAGTAACTTTACAGAAAGTCATTATGTCTGACCAGGTGGTAAGCAAGGCCGTATTGTTACCAGAGGAAAACTTTTTTTAAATATACAGCATCAGTATAATTTAATGAATAGAACACTGTAAGCTAAAGTGATGTAGATGCCCTGTGACATACCACGTCAGTAAGGTGGGCACAACTTGAATGTAAAGACTATAAAAATTGTATACTTCCTGTCTCATGTCAGACAAAATTCTGTACTTGTACGTTTTTTGCCTCCTGGTGTACACTAGTAAACTTTTGAACCTGAACCTCCTGTGTATTGATCTCTTGATTTTATTTAACAGTTTGGTCCTTCTTTAGCCAGAAATCCCTCGGACAGCTGCAGATCAGTGTCTACCGGTGGTCGAATACTGCGCAGGAGAAGTTACCAAAACGGTTCTTCTTGGGTGAAAAGGCCTCCGACTGAATTGTCGTTTAAAGAGGCTGGCCACTTTCTGATCTGTGGCCGAAGAGCGGATCCTGGACGACTCAATACCGGAGGCTCAGGTAGGAAGATTTTGCCTTTTTTCTGTTTTAGATCAGGGACTAGGTTACAGTAAATATTGTTGTCAAGATTTGTTATGCAGATCAGGGACAAAAGGAATTACTGTATATTTGGTCATAGATCAGGGTAACAGAATAAGGTAGGCAGTTATTCTAGATAAACTGTGAAAAGGAACTGAAATTTTGATATCACGTGATAAGAAGGGTTACGTAACATTTTCTTTTACTATGGGAAATCAGTGCACTAAAACATCGCGAGGTCCGCCCCTAACCGAAGACGCAAAATATATGCAATCACAACGTTCTGATAATGTTAGGTATTATACAAAATGGGTTAATAAATATGAATTTGATGGTAAATTAGATAAAACTTCACTGGTTAAACTCCTTAAGCAACTTAAATCTGATGCGGGTGGTCAGGCAAAAAAGCAACGCCAATTAGGCATTCCTCAGGCACACAGTTGGATTGAGGAAGCAAACCGAAGGGAACAGAAGATTAAAAATTCAAAAACATTATTCTTAGACAAAGAAGATAATAACATAGTAATAGCAACAGCTCCTCCTCCCCTGCCCCCTCTGTTGCCTTTTTCAGGGTATGAAGTGAGTGGACAGGCTGGTCCACCTCCGCGTTATCCTGAGGTCTCAGCGAGACCACAACCGTTTGTTAAAGATCCTATTGAAACTAGGTCCCGAGCACGTAAAATACATGGGGACGCAGAATCATATCAAATAGAGAGAAACTTACAGGATGAGAGTGAGGAAGAAATATGTCCACTTATAGAGGTCCCAAATCCTCAGGCAGGACAGGCAGGGCAGGACCCAACTCTCTTAGTTTACAGACCATGGACACTGGAGGATATCCGGAAAGCTACTGAGGGAATCCCCCATCCGAAAGTTAATTTTACGAAATTTTTAGAAGATTTGCAAGGCATGAGGTTGAGTTACCACTTGAATGGGGAAGAAGTAGAAAAAGTAGTAAGACAGATTATAGGTCCAGACTGGCACATAATTTGTGGCACCTGGAATCCTCGTAATGCAGAACTCAAACCACTCCCTCATAGTGACACAGAATTAGACAACAGAGTGAAAGGTCTTACAGACCGAATCTCTGAGAAATGGAAACCTAGAGCAGACTGGACTTGCATTAATCAATGCATACAACAGGAAAATGAGACAATAGATGGGTACTATGCTAGATTATTGGAATGTTTTAATAATCATAGCGGTATGACAGTTCCTGAAAATCAAGTGAATGATTCCCCGTATGAACAACAATTGAAAAATGCATTTTTAAAAGGTTGCATTGCACATATCAGTAGCTTCATTATGAAGCATATGATAGACCATCGAACAGGTAGGCTACAAGCCTTACTCGAATATGCTAGACATGCTGAAAGACATTTTAATAGCAAAAAGAAAAAGAAGGCGCAAGTCTTCACTGCTGAAGACGGAGTTGAAGTATTTGTGTTACAGTCAGGTAAAAAGGGAAAGAAAAATGCCCAGGGAAATAAACAGTCTGAGAAACGGTCAGAAGATTTTGAGGAAAAGAAAAAGAGAGGTAAATGCTTTAAGTGCGGGAAGAAGGAACATCTAGCAAGGGATTGTAAACAGAACAAAAAGGTAATCACAGAAGACAAGGGAGATGAGGACTGACTATATGATAGTGAAGACACATCATGCAGAAGTCAGAAATCATCAGGAGAAGTTAATAAACAGAAAACAAATGTAAATGTGATAGAAGGAATAGAGGAAGTGCAAGTAGACATGGAGGACGAAGAAAGTGAAATTTTAGATTTAGCATTATTGAGCCTAGAGCTCTACTTAGCAGATACGAAACCAGAAGTTACACTTCTGGTGGAAGGAAGGAAAGTCAAATTCCTGTGTGACTCAGGAGCGTCACGGACCCTGATACACCCCTGCAAGTTACCAGAACATTCAGAATCACCTGATTATATATTAGTGAAAGCTGCAAATGGACAGCTATACAGGGAACCACTCTCCCATGATATAGCAATAACTGACCCTGTTTCAGGAATGACCCAAAGAAGTAAGATTGTTGTTTCTGCAAAGTGTCCAGTGAACCTATTGGGTAGGGACCTTATGCAGATATTTGGCATAGCAGTAGTTCCAACTGTGCAGGGTATGGAGGCACAGAGACAAATGGATACTTTTGTAGTGCGATCGGAGGGTGAAACTTTTTACTGGTACAGCCAGGACCTAGTTACGACTGGTCCAGGGGCAGTAACCGAGGAACTGATGAACGTAGCCATCAGTAAAGCCCCCTCCCTTGACAATGATCGACAGCATTTGTTACACTGTACTCTATACTACTGTAATACGCCAGGACCTGATAGAGAGTGTGAGCAAGAATTGTTCAGAAATCGTGCAACTAGATTAGTATTACGTACTTTGTATTGGGATACTGAGGGGAACAGTGTAGTTAGCTGTTCATTACCTCAAGAATTCCTTGCATTATATAGGTCAAATCGATTACCACATGTCAGCTTGACAAAGAATAAAAACGCAAAATGGGCAGACTTAGGAGAGAAGGTAACAAGATGGGAAAAACAGACTGACTTAGAATTGTCCGAACAAGGAATACAGAAACAAAAGTTGAATTGGTTGACACAGACACACCCGGCTGTACACTTGCAATCTAGTGAGGACAGCTGATTAGCATTTTTATTAGAAGAAGAAGAGAAAGCTTTATGTGAGATACCAACGACTCATTGGTCAACAGGCAAGTCAGATGTAGGACTTATTCGAACAGCAGGACCAGTTATAATTACACCAAAGTCAGCATTTAGACCACAGAAAAGACAATACCCTTTGAGAAAAGATGCAGAAATAGGAATCAAGCCTATAATAGCAGCATTACTCAGGGAAGGAGTACTGGTAGAATCTCCTGATTCACCATGTAATACACCCCTATTACCTGTTAAAAAAGCAAACGGGGAATGGCGGATAGTTCAAGATTTACAAGCTGTAAACAATGCAGTGATACCCAGAGCACCCACGGTGCCAGACCCACATACTTTGTTAAATGACTTAAAACCGCAACAAAAATATTTCTCTGTGGTAGATATCAGTAATGCTTTCTTTTCAATACCTATACATCCTGATAGTCAATACTGGTTTGCATTTACATTTCAGGGTAAAAGGTATACATATACTTGACTACCACAGGGATATTGTGAGAGCCCAACAATATTCGCACAAGAAATGGCTAGCAACCTGGCAGGGTTTACCCCACCAGGAGGTAGTCAAATTCTACTTTACGTAGATGACATCTTGCTAGCAGCCCCCACCCAGCAGCAATGCAGGGAGGATACTGTAGCGCTATTGAAATTTTTAGCAACACAAGGACACAAAGTGAACAAAAGTAAGTTACAACTCTGGAAAAAGCAAGTTAGATACCTAGGATATGTGATATCCAATGAAGGTAGGATATTAGATGAGGATAGAAAGACAGCAATTTTACAAGCACCCAAACCAGCAACCAAGAAGGAAATGATGTCCTTCTTGGGGACAACTAATTTTTGTCAGAGTTGGATACCAAATTATGCTTTGGAATCTGCTCCACTGACTGACTTGATATATAAAACACCAATGGCAGCACAGGATTTATTACAATGGACACCCGAAGCGGGAACGGCTTTCTGCAGGTTGAAGCAGTTGATAGCTTCTTCATTAGTTTTAGGACTCCCAAATTATCACAAACGGTTCTTTCAGACCGTAGATTGCAAGCAAGGATATATGACGTCAGTACTGATGCAACAACATGGGGATAAGCAACGCCCAATAGCCTATTATTCATCACAGTTAGACCCAGTGGCGCAATCTTTGCCTCACTGTGTACAAGCAGTAGTTGCAGCTGTAATGGCAGTACAGGCCTCGGCCTCAGTGGTATTATTCCACCCTCTCACATTGAGAGTGCCTCATGCAGTCGCAATAATTTTACTGCAAGAAAAAGTAACATATCTCTCCTGCTAGACATCTTTCATGTATGACTATACTGCTGAGCCAACCTCATATGACAATTGAATGATGTACGACATTAAACCCATCAACATTACTCCCAACTCCTGTGGATGGCACACCGCACAGCTGCCTGCAGGAAATTGAACAGTTAGCCTTGCCTAGACAAGATCTTACAGATATGCCCTTGGATGATGCCAAGGTGACATATTACGTGGACGGCTCATGCAGAAGGGGCCCTACAGGAAAGAATCTAGTGGGGTATGCAGTAGTTACAGACATTGAAATTTTAGAAGCCCAGCCCTTACCACATAGCTTGTCTGCACAAGCAGCAGAATTGATAGCTTTAACACGAGCATGTACTTTAGCAAAAGACAAATGTGTAAACATATATACTGATAGTCAGTATGCTTTCTCTACAGTACATGTATTTGCGCAACAATGGAAGAATAGAGGAATGATAACATCTAGTGGAAAACCAATTAATCATGCGCAATTTATTTTGGAATTATTAGAATCTATTCAGTTACCTACTAAAGTAGCTATTTGCAAATGTGTAGCTCATACAAAACAACAGGATAAGATTTCGAAAGGCAATGCGAGAGCTGATGCAGCTGCAAAGCAAGCAGCCTCAGACTCAGAAACTTTACTTTTGAATGAGGAATTACAACCCTCTGAGATTTTAGATTTAGACATGTTGAAAACAATGCAGATGCTTACTACAAAAGCAGAAAAACGAAAATGGAAAAAACAAGGCGCAATTCTTGAAAATGGACTGTACATTTCCAAAGAGAAAAAAACGATATTGCCGTCTAATTTATTTAGATATGCAGCTTTGTTGAGCCATGGGCAGTGCCATGTCTCAACAGGGGGGATGGTACAGTTAGTAAACTGAATATTCCAAACATACGGATTCACAAACTACACAAAAAAATTTTGTGCAGCTTGTCATACTTGTAACAAGCACCATGCACAAGGGGCATTTAAACCTAAGCAAGGAAGTTTTCCTATACCACCGTATCCGTTCCATACTATCTGTATGGATTTCATAGAATTGAATAAGTGTGAAGGGAAAAAATATTGTCTAGTCATTGTAGATATGTTTTCTAAATGGGTAGAAGCTTTTCCAACCAAACATCCGGATGCAGCAACAGTGGCGAAAGCCCTGATAAAAGAAGTAATTCCTAGATTTGGCATTCCGGAAAGGATTTATAGTGACAATGGCACACATTTCGTTAATCAGACAATCCAACAACTTGGGAGATTTTTTGGAATCTCCTTGAAAAACCATTATGCCTACCACCCACAGTCAGCAGGACTGGTGGAAAGGTACAATGGAACCCTTAAAAATAAACTTAGGAAGTTAGTTGACGAAACTCAGAAGAATTGGATATACTGTTTGCCTTTAGTGCTGCTGAGTATGAGAACGGTTCCAAATGTGAAGGGTTTGACTCCCTTCGAAATGTTTTTTGGGAGAGCATATTATGTGCCTCAGTGGAAAGCTCTCATGCCTGCAGAGCAAGAGGCTGATAGTTCATTAGCTAGTTATATGAGGAAACTGTTAACAAATAAATCTGTTTTGCAGTTTAACTCTTTCAGATAAGGAACAGACCAGACCGATGGAAGCAGTTTTGGCTCCGGGAACGTGGGTGTGGATAAAAGTGACAAAGAGGAAGAATTGGGTGAGTCCAAAGTGGGAAGGACCGTACCAGGTACTGTTGGCAATGCCTACTGCAGTCAGAGTGGCTGAGAGGACATCTTGGGTCCATTTGACACACTGCAAACTGGTAAAGAACTTTCAACATGATAAAAACTTTGTGACTGATATACAACAAGGGCAAGATGGCCAAGAACAAAGCAAATAGAAATGTAGATCAACCCCAGAGATGTTGCATAATCATTTTGTTGAGTATACATTTATTGACTATAATTGTGACAATTTTCCTCTTGTTGTGGTTTTTCCTACACTCAACCACACAAGTGAAAGTGGGAAGGCGTGATGAAACATCTGTAGACTGGCATCCAAATTTTAACAAATACCTTGCCATGAAGCGTGTATATGCAGAGACTATGAACATTTCAAATTGCTGGGTTTGTACAGCTATACCAACAGCATATGGAGGACTGATAATGTCCGCTGTCCCTCTGGGGATAAATGAGACTTGGGAGAATTTACTTTTTGATACAGGAACCGTGAGATCACAGGACAAAATAGCTTTATTTTTACCTATCACTCAAAAGGGAATTGTATGTTTTTATAAAAATGATACTCTCCAGGTGGGCTGGAGCAATTGTAATATAACAATATCTTATCGGTGTTATATTAAGACTAGTAATGGCAATACCTTTTGCAATACTAATTATGACTCATATTTGAACTCAGTGAAAACAACCATGAATGAAATTCGCAAGAATCCTGTTTTATTTAAACAATTGTCAGTTATAGACCAGAAAATGTTTCATGCAGGGTTAATGCGTATTAGTACTAAAGTAGAAAATTTTTATTTTGTTTGTGGAAAAAAAGCATATAAATGGCTACATGAGAATTGGTCCGGCAGTTGTTTTTTGGGTTATCTAGTTCCGGCTATAAGACATACTGCAGAATTACCTTTGGGTAAGATACGAAACGTGAAAGAAGCAGCTCGGAAACCTGAAGGTCCAGTTGAGAAACCTGTAAATCCAGTAGGACGGATCAAAGCTGGCTGGAAAGACCATAATAACGTAAAGGACAAAAGCAAATTGACTCATATGGACTTGAGTGACAGTGTTATATCTTGGGCAGGAATATTCCCAGCATATGGAGCAGTCAAATCGATCTGGGAGTTGAGGAAGCTGTTGAAACTTCTCGAAGTAATGAGTAATGCAACTTTCTCTGCCCTAGAACTGGTGACTGATGAACTGAATGCAATGAGAACCGTTGTGCTACAAAATCGAATGGCTCTTGACTTCACCCTAGCGGCAAGAGGTGGTACGTGCGCGCTTATCAAAGAAGAATGCTGTGCATACATACCAGAAAAGAGACATGAAATTAACAACCACCTAGAGGTAATTCAGCAAGTATCAGCCATGACTGAACCAGGCCCAAACCCACTGATGGACTTTTTCCAGAATCTGTTTGGGGGGTGGGGTTCCATCCTAATGAATATTCTGATTGCTATTTGTGTGGGTATACTCCTAATAGGAGCATGTGTTTGTTGTGGAATTCCCTGCATGAAAAGATTAATCGAAGATTTTATTGATGTATCTGTTACTGAAACTTTGTACCAAGATATTGAGATTGAAAAATTGATCTCAGACGAAAACTTTTTCTGAAGTATAGATCAAATGACTCACCTAGCTGAAAATCCTTAGTGGAAGAGGTTAGGAGTCGAAATGACATTATGCATACTTCAAAATAGAATAAAAAGTATTAATAGTAGGGAAAATGTTAGAAAAATATGTATTATGTGAAGTGCTAGTTTAAAAGCAAAGTAGTATGGAATGCATTTTATTCTATTAATGATATAACAAAAAGGATGAATTCATGTGTAATTACAAGAAGTTTTGAAACTGCAGTGTGGCTTGTAGCAAGTTTATCTCTGACCCTGGCAGCTGCTAGCTTAGCAAGTTTTAATGTTTATGCTTTTCACAAGTGATTATCTGCTGGGTCAGGAAATTAAATATGTGAAATAATGAAATCTTCTGCTCTTTCCTGCTGGGATGATTTGGCCTTGTGTATGTGTTACTAGATAACACGCAGCTGTTGGGAAAGTGTTACAGGGGAACAAAGAAATGTATTAGAAGACTGAATCTGCTATTGTATTCGGACTAGGTTGAAACCTTGAAGAAGTAACTTTACAGAAAGACATTATGTCTGACCAGGTGGTAAGCAAGGCCGTATTGTTACCAGAGGAAAACTTTTTTTTAAATATACAGCATCAGCATAATTTAATGAATAGAACACTGTAAGCTAAAGTGATGTAGATGCCCTGTGACATACCACGTCAGTAAGGTGGGCACAACTTGAATGTAAAGACTATAAAAATTGTATACTTCCTGTCTCATGTCAGACAAAATTCTGTACTTGTACGTTTTTTGCCTCCTGGTGTACACTAGTAAACATTTGAACCTGAACCTCCTGTGTATTGATCTCTTGATTTTAGAGCAGATCTGTGCATTGCCATTTAGATTCTTGACATAGTTATAGAATGCCTTGTGGTTGTCGTTGGAATCTTTGGCAATTTTATTTTCATAACTAGCTTTGGAGGATTTTATGAGGGATCTCAGTTTCTTACTGAGGCTGGAAAGGGAGTTTTTTGCATCCTGGGATTTTCCTCTTTTCTGCAACAGTTTCTTCTTTTTGTTGTAAAGTTTGTTTATGGCAGAGGAGCACCAGATTGGCTTCCTTTTTTTGGATGAGAGCATCTTAGTTCTATTTGGGATGGCATGATTCATGCATGAGTGGATGTGCTTGTACAGTTCCTTAGTGTAGGATTCAGCAGTTGAACTTTCAGTTCCCGTCTGCATGGGTGTCATGAAGTTTGTCACTTCTGACTTGAAGTTGGCATTGGAGAAGTTTTTTTATGGAGGTTTCCTTACTGGGTGGGTGGGGGTGGGATGTGGATGTTAAGGGTGATTAGCTTATGGTCAGACCTGACTAACAAGGGGGTGACCATAGGTGTGGAGCATCAATTTCCCATGTTGGTAATGACCAGGTCTAGGATATTGGAGCCCCTGGTGGGACTATGGATTAGTTGATCCAGGGCATTGGAATTTATGAATTCCAAGAACTGTTGGGCAAAGGTGTTGGTGCATGAGTAGTTTTCCCAGTTAATGGCAGGGTAGGTAAAATCACCCAGTATTAGGGTGTTTGTTTCTATCTTAATATTTTACGTGTATGTTTACAGTATGTTTAGAAAGGTGTAGTAAGAATCTTGGGGTATGGTGGAGGATCTGTAGCAAGCTACAATTTGGATTGCAGTCTTACCTAGTGTTAGTTGCACCTGGAGAATTTCAGACGCATTGTGTTGGGCAACTAGCCTGGTGGTGTGAATATCCTTGGTGAATATTGACACTCCTCCACCTTTAGTGTTTCGGTCCTGGTTTGGTGGCCGAAAAGTGTGGTAAGAGTTGTAGCCTGGTATTGCAGGGGTGCTCTCTGGAGCCTTGAACCAGGTCTCAGTTACTGCACAGATATCGATGTTCTCCATTTTTAGGAGTGCCTCAAGAGAGTGCATTTTGAGGTTTAGACTTCTAGCATTGAGCAGCATTACCTTCAGATTTTGCATGCTTGTACCTGTTACGGTGGTGGTTTGTCCTTTGAACTTTGCCTAAAAAATGCACTATAGGGGTGGCAAGAGCCTTAGCCAGTAAACTGAATCTCAGGAGCGACAGGTGCAGACCATCTCTGGCAATGCATCGTGGTCGGTCAATCATGTCATCCCAGGCAGACAGACACTGGATCCCCTTTGAATGACACCAGAAGCTTAGCCAATTGTTGAAGTCAATCATTTTGTCCTTATATTGTGGTATCATTCTGGGCGAAGACAGGATGCTACTCAGGGCTAGGGTCATACCCGCCTGGGCCACATGATCCGAGAGCTCTTCCATGTCTCTTTTCATGTAGTCCAGGGAGGTATGTCTCAAGTCATTCACTCCAACAAGGACAATGACAGAGTCATATTTGTACTTGTTGTAGAGTGACTTGAGTGCATGCGTTATGTGGCGGATCCCAGCACCCGATAGGCAGCTGACTGTAATTTTCTCCTTGTTCAACCTGGTGAGAGGGACATCAGTGTGCCGGACTATAGAGTCACCTATGACTAAAGTGTTAGGTACATTGTCTTGCCTTAGGGGCTGTTGCTGGATGGCACACTGGTGTTGTGAACTATGTGACACTTTGGTTGTGATTGGTGTTTGTTTGCGTTTCAGCTTCAGAGGTCCTTGTTGCTTGGGCAGGTTACAGTTAAGGGCCTCTGCATATGAGGATTTAATGTTGCTATATGTGGGTGTTGGTGGTGTGGGTTTAGAAGGGCTATGTGTTGCTTGAGGTGTAGTGTGGGTGTTAACCTTCTCCTCTTCACTGTCTAGCACAATCTTGGGTGGAGAGAGCTTTGCTTCCATTTTGGCTATGTAAGTGCATCTCTCACAGGTTGTAGTGTTGGGTGGTAGGAGGAGAGGGTTGTCTGTGCACATGAGGCAATTGCTGCATTGCCCCAGTATGCCCAGATTCACCAGGTGGACAGGAGAAATCACCGGAAGCTGACCCTTGGACATGCCTGGTTTGGTGCTTTTTTTTTTTTTTTTGTAAAGTACAGGAGCTGTTTTCCCTTACCTTAGCAAGGTACTTTGCAATTATAGGCTGTTTAGTGCCTACTGTTAATTTCTCCTTATTAACAAGGAGAGTTGAGTGATTGTATCAGTTTAAGGCTTCCTAGTGCTTTCCAGCAGGTATTAGAGAAAGTGCTAGTCACAGGGATGCTTAAAGGTAAGATGAAAATAAATGCACACTGCAATGTGCACTAGAGAAGTTAGATGTGAAAGTAGGTAACTTAAGTTTTACCTGTTTAAAAAGTTAAGGTTTAGTGGAGAGTTACTATTTTTAAAACAGCAAGATGGATTGAAAGTAAGTAATCAATCTGCAGGCTATTACTCACCTAGTTAGCAATGAGACTCAAACTCTTGAACTTGGTGTTTAGGTGATAAACACCCATAGCCGGCCTTAGACATAGGCCAATTAGGCAGCCACCTAGGGTGCCACTCTAGCAGGGGTGCTTTCCCAGTATTTATTTGGTGTAGGTAGACCAGGATGAAGGCACCGGGTGTTGTGGTGGGGGAGCCGTGAAGCCCTTTTGCCTAGGGCACAAGTTTATCTAAGGCTGCACCTGTAAACACCTTAAGCATTACGCCAACCTTCAACTGCCTGGTGACTCCCAACTTTACAGAAACAGCATGGTAACTAGTGCTACACATTAATTCCATTTTTTCTTGGTTAACCCACTTTGTGTGCTAGCTGATTCTTCCATAATTTGTATACCAAAACTTGAGTAGTCTTCTACTTCCTTGTAATAGCCTTTTTAGCAATATTCATTAACAGTAGTAACATAGCACCTTCCTTCTTTGTACTGTGTATACTGACTTCATATCCTAATAAAACAACATTCTAATTATATTTGTTAGGTGAATTAAAGTCATCTTAAATCCATTTCATTTAATACAGGACCAGAAGATATGCTCCCAAGAACACATTGTGCAGAAATTACATCTGAATATATTAGGTCACATGCTTGAACTGTTTGCCAAACCACTGATATAGCATCTTATAGGTATAACCTACTAGTCCATTGATCATGGGAGTATCACCTCTAGCTTCCAATACTAATGATATAAAATCACTGACATTAAAATATAACTTATCAATGATCCATATTTGTCAGTCACTTATTACTGCTTTTCCATAATCTAGTTATGGCACATTACTTAAACTATATTTCTTTTGTACTTGTGCCCAAACTACAGGGTTACTAACACTCCACAACTGGAGCCAGAAAAGCATGTGTTCTCCTAGCTTTTCACATTTTTTAGCCTCATCTGTATTCTGTACTCCACAGGTAAAATCAAAGTTGACCACTGATGCATCTGTGACCTCTTAATCACATTTCTGAAAGTCATCACAATATATTCATAACAAGTGGAGGCTTCTCCCGAGTCCCAGCATAACACCATGCCAATAACCAGGCAAATATTAGCATTATTATAGATATGAGTTTCTTTCATTCAGACTAATATGAAGGCATTTATTAGTAAGTATATAAATCTAAATTGCATTGTATTGTAGTAATTCTACAGATCAGACACATTCAGGTCTCCTGCTCTGTAAATAGGATTGACTTACCTTATTCAACACAAGCCTTCCCACCATCCCAAATGAAAAGTCTCACCATATTCTTAATCATCTTTATTAAGTTTAAAGAGGTATCTTCTGGAAAGGACTAAAACACATATTATGGGGGAAGTACAAAAAAGTACAAGGCCTAAACTCTCTGACCCAGCACCAGTTGTCCCATCCTCATATTGTAATGACATTCCACAACATTTTTGTTAGCTTATCACATGTGTTATCAACTGAATCTTGTACCACGCTTCTTGTCCAAATACCCCAGCATTTAATATATGGATTTTGCTATATACTATATAGGTACACTGCAAATACTGGAACTGGCTTATAATTAAAATAGGAAGCTTGTGTCTTGAACGTATTGAATTTTCAACCAGGAATAAGTCCCAAGCTCATCCAGGCATTGCAAATGATAGGGAATATCCCATACATCCTGAGTTGTATATTTATTTATTTATTTATTTCAGTTTGATGACTGGGGATGTCCACTGGGCCACAAAGAGCCTGTTTTCAGTGGAGGCCCAGGAAGAAAAGCTTCAATGAACATTTAGAGAGAAACAATATATACAATCAATTTTGTCAGAGGAAGATACAGCATGCAGTACAAACTTTGATGTGTTAAAATATAGAATACAGTACAATAAAAATAAAATTAATGGTATATAAATCAATATATCATCAGTAAAAAGTAAAATTTCCACATCCCCTTCTCCAATCTTATAACCCTGCAAACAATGTTGCCTAATCCCCAGATTTAAACATTACAAATAAAGGAAAGATAAACAGGTGAAGATATGCATCCTTGTCTAGTCCTGTAAATAAATAAATTACATTGAGAAGCCAATATGAATGTTCAAGTTTTGTTTTGGAACCCAGTATGGATTGTTCTGACCAAAAGAACTATGTTCTGCAGCATGAAAAGAAATTTCAGTAGAACCTTATAGGTTCATAGGTTCATAGGTTGCTACTAGGCTATCGACCCTAGGGCTTATGCAAGCCTAGCCATAACAATTCCCAGTTCCCTGGATATTTCTTCCCACAATATTTACTTCTCTGGGCCCCTGTCTAGCAGGGCGACTGACATGATCCCGGGGTGAAGTTCCTATCTCCCATCCAATCATCAAGGTTCCTTATGAAGAGGGCCAATGAGGCTCTCTGCTTGACATGCTTGACATGTATGGGCAGTCTATTCCAGAATATGGGGAGTCTCTGGGTCAGGAACCTATCCCTCCAGCATGTTTTGTTCATTGTGATGACAAGGTTTAGATCCCTGGAGCGTGTGGCTCTGAGGGATTGGGATTTCTTTAAGTGGAGCATGTCCAACAGCTCAGGGTTTGACATGGCCTTGTATGTTAAGCAGAGATCACCTCTGAGTAGACGATATGCCACAGAGTATAGCTGGAGTTTTATTAGACGGTCAGCATATGGCATCTGCTTTAGGCCTGTGATTCTTTTAGTGAGGTATTTCTGTGGCCTTTCCAGCTGTTGCAGATGTCTTGTGAGGTACATACCAAATGGGGCATTATACTCTATAATGGGTCTAATGAGGGATGAATACAGTGGGACAATGACCTCCTTTTTTCTGGATGAAAAACCCTTAATGATGAGGTGTGCCACATAGAAGGATTTCCTGACTGTTGTGGCGATGTGGTTATCGAAAGTGAGACCACTGTCCACCTGTGTCCCTAAATTTCTCATCACACTTTTGATGTTTAGCATCCTGCCACCTATATGGTAATTCATGGGTACATGTTTTTTTTCCAAAGGGGATAACTATACATTTCTTGGCATTAAGCTTGAGCTCATGGCTCAGGCAGCAGGCATCTGTTTCTGTAAGGCCTTTTTGTAGAATGTCCACATTACTTGGGGATTTAATAATGGCTCCCAGTCTGCAGTCATCTGCAAATTTTGTTAGCCAGAGTCCCTTAGTGTTGGCCTGCACTTCAGAGAAGTAGATGCCAAACAAGAGTGGTCCCAGGACTGAACCCTGAGGTACTCCACTTGTCACTTGTCTGGAGCTGGATTTGGAGTCGGCTACTTTTACAATCTGGGTTCTGTCAGTAAGCCAGTTGGCAACCCATCAAGTGATGTAGGGATTTATGCCCAGCTTAGTAAGTTTATCTATGATTCCAGAGTGGGGGATGGTGTCGAAGGCCTTGGCAAGGTCCAGATAGGCTGTGTGGACCACCTTACCCTCATCCACAGCTCTGGAGACTGATTTGAATAAGTCAATCAGATACAGGAGGCAAGATCGGCCCTTCACAAACCCAAACTGGGTGGGGTCCAGTGTCTGAAAGGTTGCCAATGTCTTTGTTTATAAGTTCCATGATAATGCATTCCATGCCCTTGCAGATCAGGCTTGTTAGAGAGGGGACGGTAGTTCCCGGGATCCAAGGTGGATCCTCCCTTGTGGAGCGGGATAACTGTAGCTGTGCGCCACTCAGTGGGCACGATGCCTGAGGTGAGGCTATGATTAAACATGACACTTAGATGAGGTGCCAGTTCTTTTTGTAGTTCATGTAGTACACAGCCTGGGATGTCATCTGGTCCCATGGATGCTGTATTCTTAGCTTTGGAGAGTGCGGTTTCTACTTGTGTGGCCATGATTATCGGAATTTGGCAATCTTTGAAATGGGCCCTTTAGAGGGTGAGAGGGGGGGTGAAGTTGGCACTAAATCAATCTGCCAGGATATTGGCAATATCCTTGGGATCAGTATATTTAATGCCATTCTGTTGTAGCTCAGAGCAGATCTGAGCATTGCTATTTAGATTCTTGACATAACTATAGGATGCCTTGTGGTTGTCTTTTGAATCTTTGGCAATTTTATTTTCGTAACTAGCTTTTGAGGATTTTATGAGGGATCTCAGCTTCTTACTGAGGTTGGTGAGGGAGTTTTTTGCATCCTGGGATTTTCCTCTTTTCTGCAACAGCTTCTTCCTTCTGTTGTATAGTTTGTTTATAGCAGGGGACCACCAGATTGGCTTCCTTTTTTTGGAGAAGAGCATCTTGGTTCTATTTGGGATAACAAGATTCATGCACAAGTGGATGTGCTCGTACAGTGCCTTAGTGTAGGATTCTGCAGTCGAACTTCCAGATCCCATCTGCGTGGGTGTTGTGAAGTTTGTCACTTTTGACTTCAGTAGCATGAAGTTGGCTTTGGAGAAGTTTTTTAAGGAGGTTTCCTTACTGGGGGGTGGGGGTGGGATGTGGATGTCAAAGGTGATTTGCTTATGGTCAGTCCTGACCAATGAGGGGGTGGCCACTGGTGTGGAGCATCTATCTCCCATGTTGGTAATGACTAGGTCTAGGATATTGGCTCCCCTGGTGGGACAATGGATTAGTTAATCCAGGGCATTGGAATTTATGAATTCTATGAACCGTTGGGAAAAGGAGTTGGTACCCGAGTAGTTTTCCCAATTAATGACAGGGTAGTTGAAATCACCCATTATTAGGGTGTTTGGTTCTATCTTAATATTTTCCAGTATGCTTAGAAAGGTGTAGTGAGAATCTTGGGGCATGGTGGGGGATCTGTAGCAAGCTAAAATTTGGATTGCAGTCTTACCTAGTGTTAGTTGCACCTGGAGAATTTCAGATGCATTGTGTTGGGCAACTAGCCAGGAGGTGTGAATATCCTTGGTGAATATGGACACTCCTCCACCTTTAGTGTTTCGGTCTTGGTTTTGTGGCCGAAAAGTGTGTAAGAATTGTAGCCTGGTATTGCAGGGGTGCTCTCTGGAGCCTTGAATCAGGTCTCAGTTACTGCACAGATATCGATGTTCTCCATTTTTAGGAGTGCCTCGCAAGAGTGCATTTTGTGGTTTAGGCTTCTAGCATTGAGTAGCATTACCTTCAGATTTTGCATGCTTGTATCTGTTACGGTGGTGGTTTTATCCTTTGAACCTTGCCTAAAAAAGGCACTATAGGGGTGACAACAGCTTTAGCCACTAACCTGAATCCCAGGGGTGACAGGTGCAGACCATCTCTGGCAATGCATTGTGGTTTGTCGATCATGTCATCCCAGGCAGACAAATACTGGATCCCCTTTGAATGACACCAGAAGCTTAGCCAATTGTTGAAGTCAATCATTTTGTCCTTATACTGTGGTATCATTCTGGGCGAAGGCAGGATGCTACTCAGGGCTAGGGTCATACCTGCTTGGGTCACATGATCCAAGAGCTCTTCCATGTCTCTTTTCATGTAGTCCAGGGAGGTACGTCTCAAGTCATTCACTCCGGCATGGACAATGATAGAGTCGTATTTGCACTTGTTGTGGAGTGACTTGAGTGCATGCGTTATGTGGTGGATCCTAGCACCTGACAGGCAGCTGACTGTAACTTTCTCCTTGTTCAGCCTGGTGAGTGGGACATCAGTGTGCCTGACTATAGAGTCACCTATGACTAAAGTTTTGGGCACATTGTCTTGCCTTAGGGGCTGTTGTTGGGTGGCATGCTGGTGTTGTGAGCTATGTGTCACTTTGGTTGTGACTGGTGTTTGTTTGCATTTTGGCTTCGAAGGTCCTTGTTGCTTGGGCATGTTAATGTTAAGAGCCTCCGCATATGTGGGTTTAGTGTTGCTATGTGTGGGTGTTGATAGTGTGAGTTCTGAAGGGCTATGAGTTGCTTGAGGTGTAATGCAAGTGTTAGCCTTCTCCTCTTGACTGTCTAGCACAATCTTGGCCGGAGAGAGCTTAGCTTCCAGTTTGGCTATGTAAGTGCATCTCTCGCTGGTTGTAGTGTTGGTTGGTAGGAGGAGAGGGTTGTCTGTGTACATGAGGCAGTTGGCGCACTGCCCCAGTATGCCCAGATTCACCAGGTGGATAGGAAAAAATCACCGGAAGCTGACCCTTGGACATGCCTGTTTAGGTGCTTTTTTGTAAAGTTTAAGAGCTGTTTTCTCTTACCTTTGCAAGGTACTCTGCAATTTTAGGCTGTTTAGTGCATATGATTAATTTCTCCTTATTGACAAGGAGAGCTGAGTGCTTGAATCAGTTTCAGGCTTCCTAGTGCATTCCAGCAGGTTCTAGAGCAAGTGCTAGTCACAGGGGTTCAAATTTTAGTGCTACTACTGAGTAACCAGCTAGTTCTAAGGGAAAATTTGAAGACCAGACTTTCTGGCACCTGAAATAGTTTAACTGTAGCCTCGCAGTGCTGCACAATGTGAAAAATGTGCAAACACACGCATTTTTAAGCCAGAAAGTTGAAAGGGATAGAAATCAGCCCAAAAAAGCTAATAAAATTACAATTTCAGAGCTGGAATATCATGTAATACATCTCTACTATATCAAAGGCCTTATTTGCATATATATTTATAGTCATCAGATCCTTCCAATTCCCGTGGACCTTTTTTGTTATTAATTCCACATTCAACATAGTAAACATTCCGCCACACTTAAAATCCCCTACATTGGTTATTTCTTATCAAATGAGGTACACAACGCACCAAACATGCTTCCAGATTAACCATGAAAAATGCATAAACATAATTCATCATAAATACAGGACTTTTATCATAAAGGCAGAGTAGAGTCCATACTCTCTTTAGGTATAGCTGCCACAACTGCTATCTTCCAAAAAGGACATATATAGGCTTATGCTAAACTTACAACCTAAGTGGCCATCAGGAAACTTAGCTATGTTACACAATGAATAAGAGTCTGCTAAGACTATAACCACATATTCCAGTGAATTTATCATCTTCCATCCAATCAACAAGTCTAGTTTGGAAGATAGTGAAGAAACTGCTTTGTCTGACATGTACATTAAGTCTGTTCCAGAAATATGGCATACAAAGGGTTAAGTATGTGTAATGTCAGCAGGTATTTTTAATGTGGTATTTGGAAGTTTAGTCATTTAGAGTAGGTGTCAGTTGTACTGGTTTAGTGGCAGTGGAGGAGAAGAAAAAGACAAAGGTTGTTTGTGGTCTAGGAAGCTAAGCACATATATCCCTCCTTAGAAAAGCCTGTATTAAATTGAGTACAGGGAGAAGGTTTATAGTTTATCATGATAACTTAGGTGCTACTAGGTATCTTTGAGACTTTTCAGGTTGGCCTAAATGCTCAGTGCGTACCTGTTGAAGTGGGTGTCATACTCAATAATGTGTCTAATAATGGAACAATAAAGTGGAATGATGGCATTGTCAGATCTAGAAGAGATAAAATGAGCTAGATAGAAGGATTTCCTAATTAAGAGATTATGATCAAAAGGGAGTTTGTTATCAATAAAAAATACTCATGCCTCTAGTAACTCAATGTTGTAACAGTTTATGATGATATGAGAGGGAATATTATGTTTCCTAAGGGAACTACACCTCAGTTATTGGTATTCAAGTTGAACTCAAGATTTGCACATCAGTCATTAGGTCAAACACTTTTGTAAAATCTGGATACTATGAAAACACAAAACAAACTTGGAAAATACCAAAAAAAGTATGAACATGACCTGGATACACTCCAAAAAGAATTATTTATTCACAACTAAAGAAAGCACTTTCGTACAGGATAGTACCTGTACTTCTTCAGATAAGTCAAGACAATACTGAATGCAAGACCTTATATACACTCTCCCAGAATGTAAATCTAATGAGCTCTATCACATGGTCAATTAAACATTAATTACATTAAATAAAAGACCTATCTTGGAATAATATAATAAAATCATTAGAAAATACATTGAAAAATACATTTCAATTTTTTTATCTAACTTATCTAAATTATTAATATTTATTCATTTTTCTGTCTTATAAGTGTTATTTAACATTTTTACTAGGTGTTAGTGCCTACTTTTCCAATATACTTCTAATGTACACTTCTGAGATATTTTGAAATGTATTTTTCATTGTATGTGGAAAACAGTTGATAATGACACCCATCAGAAATGCACACACGCCCACAGAAGAATGCCATAATGAGGCACACGCACAAACTAGGAACATCATAGAGTGTATGTTTGGGCTGCTGAAGTCACGGTTCTGGTGCCTAGATATATCTGGTGGAGCCCTGCACTATTCTCCAGCCACATTAGCACATATATTCACAGTACGTGTTATGCTACACAGTATGATCCTGCAGAACCAGCTGCAGCAGGAGCAGCAAAGGGAAGGGATACACAGCCCCCCACCAGTGCCTAGGTCATCCCAGCCACAGTCACAGGAAGACTTGGAGGAGGAACCCCCTGCTGTTGTCCCGTTGGCAGACGTAGGTGTCCTCAGTACATCCTGGCATTGGCTAAGAGGCAATGCATACCACATTAGCTGACAACCTACGGCTCTAGAGACTAACACTTTACTCCTACTCACATACAGAAATTAAAAATGATGGCAGACAACCCACACATCCTGTACCTACTTATGTATTGGCTGTGTACTGCTTGCAGCAGACAAGGTCAGGCCTGATCTACAGTTGTGTCAGCTGCTGCATTTGCAAGGTAAGTCTCTATCATCCACAGTACTCATAAGGATTATTATGATATGGCATCTTATGTATGGATCTGGTACATTATGCAAGTAAATATAGTGGGCTATTTCCACAGAAATTCCATCCACATGGGACTACAGATACCCATTCCACTAACTTGTTTCCAGGAATATTCACAAGGCCCCATGCATGGAATACTCATGCAGACCTTCTGCAACACAGTACTGGTACATCTGTCAAGGGAGATGTTAGACAGTGGGGTGATATGATAGTCTGACTACCGTGTATCTCAGCAGAACAAGTGGTGGTGCTCCAACATCCCCAGCACAGCGGTGTTCCCATGAAACTGCTGTAACACAAACTCAGCAATGGTATCACAACATGCCAAGCAGACTCAGGGCAGTAACAAAGAAATTGATAACACATTCTATATCTTACTTAGCGCAGGACTCTTCAGTCGAATATGTAATGAATGCTTGCTGTCTGTTAAGCAGCCTGTGTGGCCCAAAGAACTAGGGCAATTAGCTTGTGTAGTGGCATTCAGGGTTCTAATCTTGACATAATCCCTTATTTTGGATGTCAGGTAGTATTACATTTTGTTTTACAGACCATCAGTCTTGTGTGTGGTGCAATATTATTAACCTTTGTGACTTATCAATTATATCACAAACTGAAGAAAGTAGTAGCCAAGTTCTGTGATGTGCAACAGTGCAGAAACATGGATAGATGTCATATTTTATGTGTAACACACAAATCCTGGACTGGAGTACAGCTAGGTGTGGGATGGTGTCAGGTTATAAATAGCAAAACCCTCACTGGGCATACTCATACACTTAGTTCAGCAGAGCGAAAGTCTGTTGCCCCCCACTCAAACTGACTTGTTATATATAGATACATATACAGACATATATGTATACATTTCTGTCTATCATCTCACTCTCTCTCTCTCTCTCTATATATATATATACATATATATATATATATATATATATACATATATATATATATATATATATATATATATGGGATCCGTACAGATCCCCGAAGACAAAAATCACCAAAACTAATTTCAGTTTGGCATACTTGCGCGAAAGTGCTTTTCACCAAAGAAGCACTTATGCCTGTTTGCGAGACTGCACTATGGTGTGGATAAGGGAACATTCCCTTTTCCTCACTGTAGTGTGGTCTCGGAGTGAGAATATTAAACTAGGGGGGGTGTGGGGCATGCAGGGGGGCATAAACGTAGATTTCTTTCTTTCTTTCTTTTTTTTAACATATATTAACGAAAGTGCTTTTTTGGTGAAAGCGCTTTCATTAATATATGTTAGGTGATTATGGATTCGGGACTTTGCAGATTCGTGCATAAGTTCTAGATCTACATATATATATATATATATATATATATATATATATATGTATATATATATATATATATATATATATATATATAAATATATATATATATATATATAGACACATACATCTCTGTCTCCATCCATACATCTACATAAGAAATATACATATATAATACACACACACACACACACACACACACACACACACACACACACACACACACACACACACACACACACATGCACACACATCCATGTATACTTATGTCCCTGTTATTGACAGATATATGTTTATATGTCTGTGCATGTCGGTATTGTTCTACATACCCTGATACTGCTGATTAAAGCTGCAGTATGACACATACATAACGTTGGGCAAAGGATCAAATGTAAGGGTTCAACATTAGATAATGCACTTCCCTACACGCCCCTGTGCCTGCTGGATGTCACAACACATACACCAACAGGTGAACAGGGGGTATGTACCATGTTGTGTATGCATGCATTGACAGTGCACATTGTTTTGGCCAACATGCTTACCCATCTAAATGCAAACAGCCACATATGGGCTAAATGGCTACTGTACATACATAGCTAGGATAAACAAAAGTTATCTGACTGCAAGGCTACTAGATGCAGAGAACAGTTAAGAAGCAATGTCACTCTGCAGCCCACACATGCTCTTCAACACAAGCCTAGTTTATGTAGTCCACTAGTATTTGCCTGCAGTCATGTATAACGTAGACTTAAGCCATGGTCTGTGCTGTAAGTACTGTGATCTGTGGGTTCCTATTACGTTACCAAAATCATGAAACATCGAACACTACAAGATCAAACTTGTATGTTCGATGTTTCATAATTTCGAATACATAAAAAAAAAATAAAAACAAAAAACATAAATTAACTGTTGTAAGCAGGGGGGCAAGCCCCCCTGCACCTCCCACACCCCCCGCTCTTTAAATATGCCAACTCCGAGATCGCACTATAGTGTGGAAAGGGAATATTTCCCTTTACTGCATTGTAGTGCGATCTCGGAGTTGGTATATTTAAAGAGCAGGGGGTGTAGGGGGTGCAGGGGGCTTGCACCCCCTGCTTACAACAGTTATTTAACTGCTGACCTTTTTTTCTTTTTTTTTTTTAGTTCGAATTGCTGAAACCTCGATTAACTGTGTTTGATGTTTACAGTTTCGAAGTTTCAGCAATTCAATAACGTAATAGGAACCCGTGATCTGTAGTGTGTAACACTAGATAGGTAGGGATTCTAATCTCACTCCAGTCTGCTTGTTGTGTTTGTGTGTGAAAAATAAATGTGATCACCACACTGACTTAGAAAAGGGATGGGGCTTTGCAGTATTGTGGTTGTCGTAGGTGACATGAGCCTACATAGTCCTGACCAGAACAAGGCCTGTTGATGTAATCTACCATAACATTGCCTAAAGAGATACTAATATCACCCTTAAGGTATAGTGCATGTGTTAAGTACTGTGATCTCTAGTGTGTACTATTAGATAGGTAGGTGTTTTAATCTAATTGCAGCCAACTTAAACTGCATACATTGTGCACTGTTCTCTATATATGAATTGGAAGTGGTGCTATTCTCACTGTAGCCACATTTGTGTGTGCATGAGATCATAGGATCATTGGACAGTAGTAGCCTAATGGACATAGGTAACATAAAATTCTAGTCATGCTCTAACCCTTATTTACACAATCAGCGCATATTGCCCTTGTCCACAAGGGACACACACAGACGCCCTCTGGAGACAAGACAGTCATCCATGCAATCATACAGATTGCATCTGAGGAGGGCTAATAAGGTGCACTGTTTACTATTAGGTGGGGGTCTGTTTCAACAGTTTGTGACAGTGTGGTGCACATATCTCCTCCACCAGCATGTATTATTAATGTTACATACCAGGTAATGGGACCCGATAACATCCCAGGCTGCAGCTTACGTGAACAGAAGCAGGGATTGCAGCACCTTTAGGTGCCCTATTCAACCAAAACCTGAGTACCAGCATTATCCCAGCCAAGTGGAGGCCAACCACTGTCATCCCTTTACACAAAGGTGGAGCATTCACCGATCCAGCAAATTATGGACCCGTCAGCCTAACTAGCCTGATCTGCAAGGCCATGGGATGGAGCATCATGGAACTCATTAACAGGGACATTGGCAACCTCCAAACACTTGATCCCACACAGTTTGGTTACATCAGGGGAGATCATGCCTGTTAAATTTGATTAACTTCTTTGAGCCAGTCTCCAAAGCCATGGATGAGGGGAAGATGGTTCACGCCACTGCCCTTCACCTGGCCAAAGCCTTCGATACTATTCCCCACTCAGGTATAATAGTTTAACTCTCTCAACTAGGCATCACTCTGTATGTTATTAGATGGGGTAGCAAACTGGCTCACTGATAGAACCCACATACTCAAAATAAGGGAAGCCACTTCAATCAGTAGATCTGTAACTAGTGGTGTATGCCAGGGATAAGTCCTGAGGCCTATGTTATTTGGGATATAGTTTTCTGAGGCACAGGCCAAAACCAATGGGCTATAGCTGACCACATCTGCAGATGACTGCAAGCTGGCCATTGTCATTAATTCCCCTATTGATGTAGACATCCTCCCAGAGGGTCTCACCCAAACAAATGCCTGCTGCCAGAAACATGGCCTCAAACTGAATGCTAAAAAATGCCTTATCACCCCCCCCCCTTTGGGGAGGGTGATGTCCCCATAAATTATCACAATAATAAAAAAGACCTAAGCACTCTATCAGCTGTGAGGGACTTGGGCACCCACTTTGACAGCAAACTGACTTTTGACTGTCATATTACCTCCGTTGTACAGAAAGCTTTCTACATGGCCCACGTCATTAGGAAGTGCATCTCATCCAGGAAAAAGGAGGTCATAACATCCTTGTATTATTCCCTTATAAGATCCATTATTAAGTACAATGCTCCTTTCAGCATGTACCTCACAAATCACATGCAGCAGCTGGAGAGACCACAGAGGTTCTCACCAGGATAATCCGGGCCCTCACACATCTAATCAACACAGATAGGCTAAAAGCCCTGTCCCTCTACTCAGTCTCATACAGACTCATTAGAGGTGGCCTCTGTCTGGCATACACAGCAATCTGAGACCCCACCTTAATGTGACTGCTGCATATACACAAGTCGAGCTCCGCTTGAGTAACCCGCATGTGCAACCTCAGCCTGGTCTGTGACATCAATAGGACTTCTTGGCAGGACAGATTTGTGTCCCAGAGATTCCTCCTTTTGTGGAATTGACTCCCTCTCAATATCAGGCCAAGTACCCCATTAACCCATTGTAAGGGCAACCTGGATAACTGGATGGGGACCAGAAAATACAACCCTGGGATTCCACTTGTGTCCCTGCTGGACAGGGACATCAGGTGATAAGATGTCAGAACACAGGCTAAATTCTTAGGCAGGCTTGTAAGGGTCTCAGGGCAAATAGCCTAGTAACTTCCTATGCTCCTATGATCATATGATCCTATGTCCTTACAGTGGGTAATACATGTACCATTCCACTCACAGAGTTGCAGCATTTCCAATACAGCAGGGTAACACAATGCCCTGTATGCAAGGCAGAGATCACTTCTAAGTGGTCTATATGACACAAGCTACAGTGACAGTAATTGCATACTATCCCCGTAGGTCAGATACTGGGGACTTGAAGTTCCCTTGTGAGGAAAGTTTGTGTTGTGTCCAACTGCCGGTGGTGCTTGGAAAGGTACATGAAAAAATGGCCATTGTATTGAAATATTGGCATGCTGAGGTAAGAGCACACAGAGGTTAGAAAACAGCATTATCGAGTAATAGTGCCCTCACTAATGACATGAGCATGATATACTACCCATCTTACCCCTGTGGAGACATGGTGATCTTTGGTAAAGTAAGTGTAAACCTGTGTGGCCAGGCCTAAGTACCCATGTATATTACCCCTGAGTATGTATATCATGTGTGGCTAATGAAGTGGTACTTACCAGGAAAATTGCTGTAACCAATGGAAATGATACTACATACACATTTGCATGAGGTTACAGCCATGAGTATGCGAACAGGCATATGTTCATGAAGACCCTCTTGTGGGATAGTGACATAAGTAGGAGATTGTATGACTGCTCCCAGTTTGCTGTGCCATGAAGTGCTTCTTGTCCTCCTGTCAGCTACAGCCAAGTTTATGCAGTTGTACTGATGTCCGACTCACTAGGTTGAATTAAGAGAAGGTAACAGTCAGCTGTCTATCAGGTGCCAGAATCCGACACATAACGCATGCACTCATGTCACTCCACAACAAGTACAAGTATGACTCTGTCACTGTCCATGTGGGTGTTAATGACCTGAGACGCACCTCTCTGGACTACATGAAAAAAGACATGGAGGAACTCTCGGATTATGTGGCCCAGGCAGATATGACCCTAGCCCTGGGCATCATCCTACTGTCTCCCAGAATGATACCGCAGTACAAACAGAAAATGATTGACTTCAACAATTGGCTAAGTTTCTGGTGTCATTCTAAGGGGATCCAGTATCTGTCTGCTTGGGATGACATGATTGACAGACATTGATGCTTTGCCAGAGATGTCTAAATCTCAAGATGCAGTTGCTCGAAGCAGTCCTCAAAATGGAGAACATTGACATTTGTGCTGTAACGGATACCTGGTTTAAAACAGAAGAAAGCACCCTTGCACTACCAGGCTACAACAAATTCCACACCTTTTGGCACCAGAACATGGACAGAAGCTCCAAAGGTGGTGGTGTCTCCATATTCATAAAGGATATGCACACCTCCAGACTAGTAGTCCAGCATAACGCATCTGAAATACTTCACGTACAACTAACATTGGGTAAGATAGCGATTCAGGTCGTAGCCTGTTATAGGTCCTCAACCATGTCCCAAAACTCTCACTCCACATTCCTAAGCATCCTGGAAGCTATTAGAGTCCAACCCAACACTCTCATATTAGGTGACTTCAACTACTCCTCCATCAACTGGGAAAACTACTCATGCACCAACACACTGGCTTCCTGGAATTCATCAGTTCCAATCCCCTGAACCAGCTCATTCATACCCCCACTAGAGAAAGCAACATCCTTGACCTGGTTATTACAAACATGGGCAACCATTGCTCTACACCAATAGTCATTTCCTCCCTGTGGATCTAACCACAAACTAATCACCATGGAAATCCACATCTCACCCACATCCCACACAAAGGTAACCGCCATGAAAAACTTTTCAAAAGCTGACTTTGGGTTCCTAAAAACAGAGGTGGCTAACTTCACAGCAATCGTGTCAATGGAAAATAGATGCATGACTGCCAAATCATACACCAGTATACTTTACAAACACATACATAAGTGCATGGAACTAGCCATACCTAACAGAACCAAGACGCTTTCCTCTAAAAATTGGAAGCCAATCTGGTTCCCTGCCATTAATAAAATCTGCAGCAGAAGGAAGAAACTGTTACAGTAAAGTCCCAAGACTGGAAAAACTCCCTTATTAGCCTCAACAAAAAGTTGGGATCCCTCATCAAAACCTCTAAAGCCAGCTATGAAGGCAGAATTGTGGCAGACACTAAAAACAGCCACAAAGCCTTCAATAGCTATATCAAGAATCTTCATGACAATACCCAGGTTTTCTCTGAGTTACTGCACAATGCTACCTCCTACCAATCACAATGCCAGAGGAATGCCAGGCACCTAACATTACTGGAGCACAGGTTAAAGCTGAATTGTCCAAGCTCAAGAGTATAGCTTCCATGGGACCCAACAATATCCCTGGATGTATTCTACATGAACTACAAAGTAAACTGGCACCACATCTGTGTGGCCTGTTCAAACACAGCCTCAAATCAGGCTTTGTCCCTACCAAATGGCGCACTGCTACAGTCATCCCTCCCCATAAAGGGGGAGTGACTACAGACCCTGGGAATCATAGCCCTATTAGCCTGATGAGTCTGATATGTAAGGCTGTGGAGCACATCATCATGAACCTAATTAACAAGGATATAGGGAATCTCCAAACTCTAAACCCCATGCAATTTGGTTTTGTGAAACGTAGATCATGTCTGGTCAACCTGGTTGACTTCTTTAAGTCAGTCACCAGAGGTGTGGATGAGGGCAAGGTAGTTCATATAGCCTACCTCGATCTGATCAAGGCCTCTGATACAATTCTCCACTCAGGAATTATTGATAAACTCACAAAACTAGGCATCAACCCCTATATCACTTGGTGGGTTGCAAATTGGCTCACAGATAGAGCCCACAGTGTAAAAGTTGCGAACTCCAAGTCAGACTGCCAACCAGTCACGAGTGGAGTCCCACAGGTCCTGCATCCTCTCCTGTTTGGCATCTACTTCCCAGAAGTCCTGGCCAACATGGAGGGACTCTGGCTGACCAAGTTTGCAGATGACTGCAAGCTGGGAGCCATTATTAACTCCCCAAGTGATGTAGACATCCTACAGAAAGACTTCACTGAAACCAATGTCTGGTGCCGAAACCATAGCCTTAAGCTTAATGCCAAAAAATGCAATGTCATCCCCTTTGGGAAAAACTAATTTCCCACTAATTACCACATTAATGGGAGCCCACTGAACACTGAAGGTGTTATAAGAAATCTGGGAACACAGGTTGACAGAAACCTCTCGACCACCGCATTGCCACTGTGGTCAGAAAGCCCTTCTATGTGGCACATCTCATCACCAAAGGTTTTGCATCCAGGAAGAAAGAGGTCATCATCTCTCTCTACTCTTCCCTCATTAGTCCAATCATCGAGTATAATGCCCATTTTGCATGTACCTCACTAGACACATCCAACAGCTGGAAAGGCTACAAAAGTACCTCATGAAGTGGATCTTAGGCCTTAAACACATGTCCTACATGGACAGACTCAAAAGACTCCAGTTATTCTCTGTCTCATATTGTCTACTAAGAGGTGATCTCTGCTTGACTTACAAAGCCATGTCTGACCCAGCTCTGTTAGAAATACTACATCTAAAGAAATCCCAATACCTCCACATCACATGCTCCAGAGACCTCAACCTCATTACCACAATCAACAGAAAATGCTGGAGGGACAGGTTCATAACCCAGAGACTGCCCATGCTCTGGAATAGACTTCCCATACATATCAAGCAGAGTACCTCACTGGCCCTCTTCAAGAGAAATCTTGATGAGTAGATGGGAAATAGAAAGTTCACCCTGGGGATCACTCCAGTGGCTCTTCTTGCAGTGGCACTGGGAACTAACGTCAGGTGGCATGATGTCAGGGCACTTCTATGGGCTAGGCTTGTAAAGGCTCCAGGACCATTAGCCTACTACACATCTATGAACCTATGAACTTACAGATGGCACACCTTGCAGTGAAGATGTGGATGTCCATGCATGCACAGAGAACTTCAAGTCTGTGGTCATTTTTCTGGCCTTGCTAGTTTGCAGTGCCTACCAGGCTACCAGAAAGTACACTGGATGTTGTGTGACATGATGGGGGAACACAGACATGTGTCCAGTTACATACATGTACAGTCTGACATACATAGGACAAGTGTGGTTCCACACACTTTGGCCAAAGGTGGCCACCCCTCTGCAGTATGCCTCAGATCCATGGCATGCAGACATGCACCATGAAGCTGATGATGGTCAGGCTGCTTGAACTGCTGTGACATTCTGACCTAACAGGGATTACTGCCACTGTGGTGCTTACCCAAGCAACCTTGCACATGTATGTCATCAGGCATTGTACATCATAGTGTGACACTGCAGCTGTGCTCCAGCTCACAATCAGCACATTACCCTATTGAAATCCAAGAACCCTGGATTACTAGGCACAATACATGCCACACTGTAATGACTGGTCTGATTGCTACTCAAGGCATCTACCTGGTAAAGGGTATGTCAAGGCTACAGAACCTTGCATGAAGTGAGTCGACTATGTGGATAAACAAACAGGTTGTGGCTGGCACCTCATGTGGAGTTTGGTACAAACGTTTTGCTTTTGGGGCAAGGTGTAGGGGCATGGTATCCCAGGAGACAGTGGTTATGCTGTGACCAACAGTTGTAGTAGCCAAGCAGCAGCAATTCAGGGGACCCCCTCTTGTCAACATTCCTGACAAGGTAATTGTGTCATCACAGTACACACTGCTTGAGTGGTGTGCAGCTACAGGATAACTGTGTGAACAGTGCCTCCTTACCTTTCTTAGAGTGTAACTATGAATCCCCCCATGCACTGCTTGTCTATGGTGTCTACAGACACATACATGTTGGTAGACTACCTTCTTGGAAACCATGCTGGAATTAAACTCAATACATATTTGTACACAGGGCAAGTAGCATGCAGTGACAACTTGTGTCCTCAGATGTCTCAATAATGTCACATTTACAGCCATGAAAACACTTATCATGGAAATTATCACTAACAATTTAGTACACCTGCAGACACCGGCCCAAATGCAGTTTGTGATGCTCAAGGTCAGATCATGCCTACCCTAAGCTTTGTACTGAATTCATTGTTACAGACTGCGATGTATGAGGTGAAAATGACTTACTCCACCTACCATGGCCTGACAATGCATTCATCAAAGTTAGGCCATAAGGCATTGTGGACACACTGCAGATGTGTTTTACAAACTTGCAGGTTAACCATTGGATAGCCAAGTGTCTGACAGTCATTATCTGGAAAGATTGTTTTTTGTAGGCCAACGCTACAATGAGCCCAGTCACCAGTGGACTACCCACACACATCGTTCCTGGGACTACCCCTCCTAGCTATTCCCTTCTCTGCAGTCACAGCCACTGTCAGTGACCTCAGACTGGCTACATTTGCAGATGATTGCAAATAAGGGACTGTCAATGTTTCTCACAGAGAACCAACAGTTACCCAGGATGGGCTGACACACACATTCAGTTTCTGTCAGAGCCATTGACAAATACTACATGCCAAGGTATGCACAATACTGTACTTTTTGCACTCAGCCACCCCATGGACAATACCATATTGTCTGCACACCTCCAACAGTTGCCCAGTAGGTAGGGACTTTTGGACACAGATAGTGATGTAGCCTCCGACTTTCACTGGTCAGTAAGATGTCGGACTTCTAGCACTGTTGTACAACCTATCAATAAAGTTATGGCAAATCACATAATGTCATTGTTACACTGTATGTGGCACTCATCACACCTATCACTGAGTGCAATGACACCTGCAGTATGTAAGTTCACAGGCATATCTGACATCTGTAATAGCCAGAGAAGTCCCACAGTAACCCAATACACAGTGTACATAGCATGTCCAATGCAGACTGTGTCAAGGCCAAAACTGTGTATTCTGTCCACTGCATGGTTTGGAGGGGAGGTGTATGGCTGCCATACAGGGAGCTATCAGCTCCCACTGTGTACCACCTGCACATCCAAGAAAGGACTAGTATGGGATATACCTGTTGTACACAGCTGAACCTTGACTGTGGTATAAATAGGCCATGCTGTGAAGACAGGTATGTAACTGTGACACTACACACTACATGTAACAGGCTCCCCATCCATGTGAACCACACTTATGCTGTAATGCACATTATGTGTAAGTAACACAAATGGATGCAGAACAAGGCAATCATAACTGGATGAGGACAAATGTCTGTAATGGACACATGGTTGTAGATGGTGCATCTCCTACTCCACAGACTGTAGATGTGTCAGCTCCCAGAACCCTGCTTACACTTATCAAGGAAACCACATCCTGTCAGAGATTACAGATGCAGGAGCAAGCTGCAGGATGCAATTGTCCCTGTTAGCCTGTAGTACACATATGAACCTATGGAGCCATGCACCTCTACTGCTTTACCTTTGTGAAGACATTTTTGATTCTGTGCTGACATTTCTTCCTGTGCTCTGATGGTTACAGGTTTATTGTAGCACTGTAGCCATAGGTGTGTCCCAAAAAATCCAGGACCTGAACATAAACAGTTCCATGAGACACCGTTCATTTTGTAAGTATACAGCCATTACACCATCATGCAACTTAATCTATACAAGATAATGTGGTGTACTCAGTAGAACCACCAGCAGACAATGTCTGTTAGTAACCAGTAGAAGTAGCATGTGAAAGGCAACAGTGGATTAACCCATTCCCTCCAGTACAGCTCTTTTGAGTATGTACCTTTAACTCCTAGTGGACGTGGCTTGAGCCTTTTAAAAATGAAGTTATCACCTTACAGTTCTAACAAATACTCACTGACATAGGTCAAATGTCAACAAAGCTGTGTTTGCCATCATGTATGCTTCAAAATAAAATATTCTGATACCTTGTATGTAGCATGATTTTGGAATTATTAATGCAAATATGAACAAGCAATATTTGATGTCTAGAGGCGCAGTAGGAGGTAACTGCAGATGCACCTGGAGGCGTCACTCGGATGTAAGGAATACATAACAATTTAGGTAGTCACCCTGTGTATCAGACACATAGCTTCTTTTCCCTGCATTGATGACAAGGATGACAGGGATGTGGCACAGGTATCACTTGCACAGGGTTTTATATGGTGGTGCAGGAGGCCAAGGCTAACCCAATAGGTCGGCAATCGTGTGTATGAGTCAGGAAGGGAAGCAGGCAAACTGGACCATGGAATGTGCCATGTGTGTCTGCAGGTGACCTGATTATGACAGTGGTGTGTGAGTGTCTGCATGAACACAGTCAAGCTCAGTGCTAGCCCTACATGACTGTATATTGGACAGCTTTGAACCATGCACAGAAGAGTTGACAGTTTACAATCTTTGCCCCCGAACATGAAAACTGCTTCTCCTAGGAGTTGCATTAGCACCTCCATGCCCAAGGTCAGAAGTGGTGCTACTACCTGAGGATGACTGCTGTCTGTTGGGAATGTGTCCTCCATGGGAGCACCTAGGACCACAAGCCCATTGCCTACCATGTCTTGGTGTGGACAGCACACTCCTCTCTGGGGAGCTAGATGTACTGTCACTTCAGGAGTGTGAGTGAGCACAACCACATGGACTCTCAGCTGATATAGTTGCTGAACTACATCCACAGGTTTGACTTTCAACTCCAACCAGACATTCCATCACAGAGAATGACCGTTCCAAGACAGATAATCTTTGATCTCTCTCAGACCACTGTCTTTCCACTGCATCAGTCAGCTGATCCAGGGTATCAGCAATGTGGTGGAGGCAGTCATTGATGTCAGACTGTGCTGCATCCATAACCCTGAGCATTCACTTGAAGGTCCTTTTGGAAAGTGCCTCCATGATGGCCTTAAACATATGCCAAGTAACACATGATGGGACACCTGCAACAGGTGGTGGAAGGATAGCAGGCCTCCTATGAGCACCCCTATCAATCCACCTGTGTGGAACCTCACCATCTGTTTGGCAATGGCCAGTATCAACACTCACTGCAGCCATAGTACCCACACTGTACTGCTCAATGTCCCCATCCTCTGACTGTCCAACATCTGTGGCCTCAGGGGACTGGGTATGTGTAGGCATACTGACTGTGCATGGTGATAATAAGGGCAGAAGAGGGATGTCAACCTCTGTGACAGATTCAGCCCCTGCAACCCCCCTGTGCCTCACTTTGGCCACCATCATCATCAGAGTCTGAAGAGACACTGGCATCAGATTTGAGGGGGACAGAGACCAGCCCCTCTGGTCTCCTGTGATAAAAAGGGAAAAGTGGTAGATTAGTACATGCACTACTATGCTCTACAATACTATCTTGCAATATATGTCAAGCTGTACTCAATGCTGTCAGTATTACAGACTTGTCTAACCCCCACCCTCATATACAAGGACCTGAGGACATTACTTTCTAAAAAACTTCTGTAGTTGCTTGTAAATAATAAGCTCCTTATTTAAGAATCTCATGAGCAACAGTGATGTACATTGCTGACATTTGTCAACACTCTGCACAGTTGACACATAAGGCAATCTGAGCTGTCCTACAAACACTGCAAATCTATCAGTGTGGTCACAACTACAAGGCATAGGTATGACTGTAGACCATGCTCCATTGGTAAAACTCTGTGAGGTTGGCAATCATGCAGACAGCACATCAATCCAGCCGACAGGCTTAGGATGATGCTTTAGCAAGTACAATCCACTCAATCTACATCTGTATCACAACAGTGTTATGCTATCCAGGAGCAGGATCATGGCCATGTATGATTCCTGACAGTCTTGTGAAAAATTGAGAGAGAGAGGTAATGTAAACAGCAACCCATGTTGCACTATGACAAGTAAATACGTCCACAGATCTCACATTTACAGTACATACTGTATTACTTGGTATGTAGGTCACAATATGGGCATGAGATTCAGACTGCAACTAACCCCCCCCCCAAATAATACCTGCCACCCACATAAAAGTGTGTACAGCATGAAACACTGAATGCTACAGTATTCCAGTGATTATCCAACCAAACATAGCTGGATGTTGTTTTTGTGTGGAAACAGTGGTACCCACATCCATGGCATACTGTGTGATGGATGCCTGGAAGCTCTCCTGTGTTCCTAGGTTTGCCAGGAATTCCTCTGTGGCTGACAGTGGTTGTTCCACTGCAGGCCCTCTACCAGTGCCACTATGATCCCTGGCCACATCTGCTGCTGTTCTGTGGGAGGAAATTATCATATCTGTGGCATGGTGTTGCACCTGCTCATATGTCCTGCTCTGTTGTCCAGTGGTATTCACATTGCAAACCAGGTCAGCTCACAATGCCCACTTTTCCCTGTTTGTACTCCCCATGGACAATAGGAGCTGGTGATACTGATACAGGGAGTCCAGGATAGCTTCATTTTCTGCTTCTGTAAAAGGGCCCCTGCATAGGTTCATAGGTTCATAGGTTCATACTAGGCTATCTGCCCTAGGGCATTTATAAGCCTAGCCAGAGTGTGTTTGGCTTTCGCCACCCATTTTAAATTAATTTTGCTATGCCTTTTTTTGAGGTTAGTATACTGTGCCTCTGTCTAACAGTGACACAGAAGTGATAGCCGGGGTAAACCTATGATCTCCCATCCACTCATCAAGATTCCTCTTGAAGAGAGTCAATGTGGGACTCTGCCTAACCTGGACTGGGATTTTATTCCAGAGTGAAGGGAGCCTCTGGGTTATGAATCTGTCCCTCCAGCATGTCCTATTTATTTCAGTGCTGAGGTTCAAGTCTCTCGAGCACGTAGCTCGATGGGATTTGGATTTTCTGAGGTGCAGCATGTCCATTAATTCTGGGTTGGACATGGCTTTATACGTCAGGCACAGATCGCCTCTGAGCAGGCGGTATGCCACTGAGTAGAGCTGGAGTTTCTTTAACCGGGCAGCATATGGCATCTGTTTGAGCCCTTTGATCCTCTTGGTGAGGTACTTTTGGGGTCTTTCCAGTTGCTGCAGGTGTCTGGTAAGGTACATCCCAAAAGGGGCATTGTACTCAATTATGGGCCTAATGAGGGATGAGTAAAGAGGTGCGATGACCTCCCCTGATCTAGATGTGAATCCCTTCATGATTAGGTGGGCTATATAAAATGTTTTTCTAACCACTTTGGCCACGTGGTTGTCAAATGAGAGATTGCTATCAACTTTGGTCCCCAGGTCCCTAATTACTTCTTCTGTACTTAATGGATTACCACCTATGTGGTAATTTGTGGGCACTTTGTTTTTGCCAAAGGGATGACTATACACTTTTGGCGTTTAGCTTGAGGCCATGGCTCTGGCACCAGTTGTCTGTTTCTATGAGGCCCTTTTGGAGGATGCTTGTGTCAGCTGGAGAGTTGATTATGGCGCCCAGTTTGCAGTCATCTGCGAACTTGGTCAGCCACAGTCCTTCCGTGTTGGCCTGTACCGCCGAGAAATATATACCAACAAGAGAGGTCCCAGGACTGAGCCTTGTGGGATGCCACTTGTAACTGGTTTGGAGTCTGACATGGCTCCAGCAATTCTAACCATGTGGGTTCTGTCCTTGAGCCAGTTTGCAACCCATCCAGTGACATAGGGTTTATATTTAAGCTGGTGAGCTTATCTATAATGCCCTAGTGGGGTATTGTATCGAAGGCTTTTGCGAGGTCCAGGTAGGCTGTGTGGACCACCTTCCCTCGTCAATGGCCTTGGTGACTGTTTCAAAGAAATCGACCAGGTTTAAGAGGCAGGATCTGCCCTTAACAAAGCCAAACTGGGTAGGATCCAGTGTCTGTAGGTCCCCAATATCTTTATTTATGAGGTCCATGATGATCCTTTCCATAGCTTTGCAGACCAAGCTAGTCAGGCTTATGGGGCGATAGTTTCCAGGATCCGTTGAGGCACCACCTTTGTGGAGAGGGACCACTGTTGCTGTACGCCACTCTTTGGGTACATATCCTGTAGTAAGGCTAAGATTGAACAGTAGTTTTATGTTTGGGTTTAGCTCTTCTTGAAGTTCATGTAGGACGCAGCTCGGGACACCATCTGGTCCCATTGATGCTGTGTTTTTGCTTTGGAGAGCGGCTCTTACCTGAGCATCTGAGATGTCAGGGGGGCAGCACTCTGTTGGGATAGATATTTGCCCTTTTGGTGGGGAGAGGGGGGAGAAGTTTGCACTGAACCTGTCAGCTAGGATGTTGGCAATGTCTGTGGGCTCGGTGTATTTTTGTCATTTTGGACTAATTCTGAGCATATCTGGGAATTCGCACCCAGGTTCCTAACATAACTAAAGAAAGCCTTGTGATTATCCTTAGTGTCCTGTGCAATTTTTCTCTCGAAGCTGGCCTTAGACGATTTTATGAGTGCCCATAGTTTTTTGCTAATACTGATCAGAGATGCCTTCCCTTTTTGGGATTTTGCTCTATCATGTAGTAGCTTCCTCCTTCTATTGTATAGTTTGTTTATGGCTGGGGTCCACCAGACAGGACGTCTGCCTTTGGAGGATTGGGTCTTGGTTTTATTTGCGATTGCATGATCCATGCATTCCTGAAGGTGTTCATAGAATGTGTTTATAAAGGATTCTGCGGTCTGGGCCGTATTTTCCACAGGCCCGGGGGCTTTGAAGGATTTCGCCTCAGTTTTGAGGCATGTGAAATTTGCTTTAGAGAAGTTTTTCACTGTGGTTTTCTGGGCAGGGGGTGGGATCGGGATGTGAATATCCAGTGAGATTAGTTTATGGTCTGATCTTACCAGTGAGGGATACACTTCTGGTCTGGAGCATATTGTCCCCATGTTGGTGATGATCAGGTCCAGTATGTTTTCCCCTCTTGTGGGAGTGGTAACAAGTTGTTCCATAGCATTTGAGTTTATAAATTCGGATACATATCTCCTGAAAGACAACAAAATGGGAACATATGTCAGGATCACATACGAGGCAGTGAAGTATGCAGAGATACAGCAATAACAGATGGCTACCAGTAATCTCTGCTTGGTTACACAGCTCACATTCGACACCATGCAAACATAGTAAAGGTTTGGATGCCAGCAGGATAGTGACAGTCCCTGCTTATGCCATGACATATACTGTTGCATGGTCCCACAATCAACAAATATGTCCATTAAGTTGTAGCCTGCATGTGTAAACCACCCTTGTAATATGTAAAACAAGCAGTGCCACACAAATAGCAGTGTAGTATTACCACCTCTATCAACATGAAATTCCCAGGATAGTGGTATACCTATTTAATAGAGAACATTCTACCTGTACTGTACACTAGTTTCTCTGTAGGTATAATCCATCTGCAGATCAATGACATGTCAGAAGTACAGCTCCATGCAATGCTTACTGCTGTAATCACCAAGTACATGGACAAATATGCATCACGTTGGAAACAAAATGGTTACATACCTGATGAAGTACAATACTCCTCTATTAAACAATAAACCGATATATAGATGTTGTGGCAATGAGTTGATCATGAAAAGTAACTCTCATACACAATGTATTCCCTAGCTAGCTGTTTGCCTTTTTAACATGGTTCTGTATTAGGGAGTGATTGCCTCAGAACCAATCTGTGCTTCTGAACTATGAATTGCAGCCAGCATGTCTGCTTTGCATTATAATTAGCCAATCCCATACAACCACCGAACAAGATATAAGGCCTAAATGTATATTACAACCCCTTTTTCTGTGTTAGGTATGGACATTGTGGGGGACAGATCTTATGTCATGACAGAGAGGATGTCTGTAGAAGCTACTATTTACATTTTACACACAGATGTGTGTGCTACAGCCTGAAGCTGAAGGTGATGTTGCAGGTAATAGGCAGAGGGAGTGAACACTTTGCAGGACAACAAGCTGTAAGAGTGTGTGAGACCTGTGACATCTTTGTTTTATAGGCAGAGCCAGATTGAGTGTAGCCACCCCACTGGGAAGTAAGGTATGTGTGTCAGTTGTGTGTCAGCCAATGGCATCAGAAAGACAATGCAAGCCAAAATGCTTGATGTGTCCTACAAAACAGCTAGGTGTACATTAACCATGATGTCAGGCAGGTGTACAACTGTCAGATCACATGTTATGTCATGGCATTCCCCTGTTGAGTGTGTGCTGCCAACCCTTGCCTCTAGCTCAACTGCCATATATGTATGTTACCTGTGCATCTGTGGTTGTCTGTGATATCACAAGCAAAACATTGTGAGCTGCAGGGTGATATTACTGGGGCACAATTTCAATACACACACTTCAATATCCAGTGGGAATGCAGCCTACTGCCTTACCTGTTGCACTAGGAGTAGGATGAGAATAGTCCTATCTGTAGGCCTTTGCTCTCTGTAATATAGATGCAGATATTCCAACTGTACTGCTTTGGATGGATAAACAGATGATGAGACAGACATACATATCACACTTTATAATATTGATGGCCACATACATGCATTTTCATTGGTAGATACAGCTGCACTTAAACCCAGGGCCATGTGTACCAAACAGTTATTTTTTCAATGCATTTTACAGACTGAGCTACAGAGTCACTGCTATTGCAGGTGACTTCCTACTGGTTGTACTTATTATTCCACAGTTATCTGCTGTTAAACACTGCACTTATGTCTATTAGTATGTGTATGGTTTTAGAGTGATGTATTTGTATAACAGAGTCTCAGTTAACATCCTCTTTTTCATTAATGTTTTATCAAGTGTGTTCTTACATGTTGTAGATATAACTGCAGGGTTACGTGCTATCAGATACCTCAATTATATGTAAGCCTATGTGTGTCCCTTTATAGTGATGTGTTTGTGTTCCAGAGTGCTAATTGCAGACTATTTTTTGATGAATATCTTAGCTGATTTGCGTGGTGCAGTGCCCATTTAAGCATGCTAAATGGGGAACTACATCATTACTATGTTTTGCTTAAAACACCTGTTTTTATTAGCAGCTGTGTGACTTGGTGGGATGATCCACAGTTATGCAGGTGTGAGGGTTGTGGGTTTGAAATAGGATGCAGGTGTACATTTTGAATGTGATTAATATTGTTCCAAAAGCAATATCAGTACAGCAATACATATTTAAGTGATGCTGTGCATTGCACCGCGTCGCAAACAATGTTTAAAGAAAAAAAAAATGGGGAGATAGGACAGTGGTGAAAAGGGTGCAAGAATGGGGAAAACATAGTGAAAGGCAGGTAGGGATGTGCAGGATGGTTGTAGGAAAGAACTATAGCTATCCATTTCTTCATCAGCAGCAGGTGTGCATTTTAACAGATCTTCTAGCTGAATTTGGACTGTCACCCCCACCAACCTAACTGAGTTGTCAAGCCAATTGGACCAAATTACATGTGTTCAGTGGACACGTGTAAAATGGAGAACTATATATGGGACGATTTTTTTTGGGAGGGGACAGGTGCCCATTTTTTTTTTTAAGGTGAGAGTGGAATGTTGGGCAAGGGACAAGACAGCAGACAGGGTTGGTGTGTGACACAAAAAGGGAGTGAACACCTTGGATGGGGAGGGTGTTGTGGAATCCCAGTCTCAGGAGCATCCACAAGGTAGCAGTGTGAATCAAGTCCTAACCAATAGGACTGTCAGCACTGCTCCTTCACTGCCCCTGTGGTGGCAGTGGTGGTGGCTGCTGTCTGGGGTGAGGCTGCCCCACCAGGGTGGCAAGCATGCTCTCCATCTGGCTCAGGTGAGCTCCAACAATTCAATGGACCAACCTGCGCACCATACCAGGTATTTCATCACAGGTGACAAAATCACCCCCTTCATTGCCACTCCCAAAGGGGGACCCAACCCCTGCCTGTGGGGCAAAAGTACCTGACACCGCAGGTAGTGCAGGGGCAGCAGAGGGGGCACCTCCGGGCTGCAGCTCAGATGTGCTGGCCACCAATGCCATGGCTGGGGGAGTCAAGGTAGGTGGATCACCTGGAACTGGCCTACCTTGTTGTGCTGTAGTAAATTAAATGTAAACATAAGGTAAAATGAGTAATAACCATTCAAATGTTAGTATTACAATAATGAAAGATAATATTGATTAATCAAAGTACATATTAAGGTATATTATGTGTAAAACAACAATAAATAACATAACGGTAAGTATGTTAACAGCAAAACAGTATGAAATAACCCATAAGGCCAACATAACCTTTAGTTTAGCAGAATATACTCATATCAAATTATAATAATAAATAACATTAATAAATTAAAGAAGATAAGGGGTGGGGAGAGAGAGAGAGAAAGAAAACATGCCATTAGCGAACTTGCAGATGATATTACTACACAGACTACTAATACACACTTCTACAGGTAAGCTGTGTCAGTTATGAGTACAGTGACTCTGATTTTTGTACAGATGATGTTGCATGTACATACATCTCAACCTGTTAGCATGGGACAGTATGGGCCAAGCACTAACAAATGCAGGTGCACAGGTAATAATTTATCTGCTAATCAAAGACCAGATAGATTGGGCAAGTGTCATTACATTACAAAAAATTGTGACAGTTGAGAGGTATGTTTGTGTACATTAAGTAGACCAGATAGGTCGTCATTTCTTCGTAGGCTGGCATGGGAGTAGAACCCACAAACTGTGACTCCAACAGACATTTGTGCTTAATTTAACAATTGACTGGAGTCAGATTAAAACACACATGTAGTAAATACAGCCCTACTGCATTTATTTGAGCACATTACTTATCAAAGTACAATCCTGCTTTAAACTTTATTGTTATTGTTCCTTAGAATCTGTCATTTATACATATGATATCTGACCAGAACGTGAGCTACCTTAACCATATACTTTGTTCCAGGAATGGGAAGAATAGCGAACATTATTTGACTCAAACTGGCCAGAAGATATGCCTGAACTTACTTTGGGTAATGCACTTCATTTATCAAGCAATTATTTCTGCATTCTTTATTAATTTCCTTTTTACAGTTGACTGGTGTCAGATTAAAAAACACATGCAGTGAATACAGTCCCCCTGCAGTTATTTGCACACATTACTTATCAAAACACAATCCTGCGTTAAACTTTATTGTTATTGTTCTTTAGACTCTGTCACTTATACACATGATAGCTGCCCAGAATGTGAGCTACCGTACCCATATACTTTGTTCATGGAGGGGGAGGAATAGAGAGCATTATCTGACTCAAACTGGCCTGAAGACAGCCCTGAACAGTACTGTGAGTAGTGCACTACATTTATCAGGCAAGTATTTCTACATTCTTTATTAATTTCCTTTTTACAGTTGACTGGAGTCAAGTTAGAAAACACATGCAGTGAATACAGCCCTCCTGCAGTTATTTGCTCGCATTACTTATCAAAGCACAATCCTGTTTTAAACTTTATTGTTATTGTTCCTTAGAATCTGTCACTTATACACAAGATATCTATCCAGAAAGTGAGCTACCTTACCCATATACTTTGTTCCTGGAGTTCAAGGAATAGAGAGCATTATTTGACTCAAGCTGGCCATAAGATGGCCTTGAGCCTTGCTGTGGGTAGTGTACTACATTTATCAGACATTTCTCCTTACTTACCACACTCATGCTTCATCCACTTCAGGCACCCTTCACGAGACTGGACACTGTGAGCCCAATCAGCTGCAGCTGTTGGAAGAGAAGCAAACCATTATGCATACCAGTTTTGCACAGATTCAGCTTGTATATTAGTAAAGTAATAACAAACATACTTACATATCTGTGGGGGTCTGCCCAGCTGGAGCTTCTTGGACTCAGGTGTCCAAGGTTCCCTTTTTCCTCTGTTTCAGGTCATTATAGTGGTGGTGACACTGCTCACCAGTGCAGGGGATATCAGTAGCACTGGTAAAATCCCTGATTGACTGATCCCAGGCTTCAGCTTTACATTCTGAGCCCTGGTAATTGCCCTGCAGTAGCCAGGGCTTGTAGTTGCTCACCAGGAGTCCAACAAAGACTCTGGACTCCTGCACACCCCACCTCTGTGTACGAAAGTGCACTCCCTCATCAACACCACCACTAGACATACCAACAGGCTACTATGGATGCCAATAAATGGTGTAGAATTCCCCCCTATTGCCCTTAATATAGGCTGTATTCCCTCCCTTACACATCATATTGTAACTTTCAAAAGAGCTCCGCATTGCTTAGCATTGAGCAAACCATTTTAGCAGAGCAAAGCATTGTGCAAACTCGCACAACCGTGTTTCAGTGGAGTTTAGCAATGTGCAAACAAGAATAGATGTTGACCATGTTTTAGGGATGCTTAGCATATCACAGCTCTTCCAAATGTAACAATTTGTTTTTCTATTAAATTGCCCTTTATTTCACCTCACACTTTTCATGGCATTAAATTTAAAAAGGTATAACTACTCAGGACTCGAAACCAAGACTTACTCCACTTCATACCATGACTCAACCTATTTAGCTACTTGGATAGTGACAGAACCAGTATACCTTCACATAGTACTAAGGTGCCTGTTAGCGTTGCTAAGCACCACTCCATGCAAACGGGCATTAAAAAATAATAAAATAAAAAGAAAATTTCAACATATTAATTAAATCCAGTTTCTATGTTTAGATGTCTGGCAGTTGTCAGCTGTGTATGTGTAAGTGAAACTTGGCAACCCTAAGCACTGTGCCATGCTACGCAAATGGGCATTATAAAAAAAAATCAAATATATTTATACAATAGAAGAGTACATTACAAAGATTCTTATCCTGTGCATAACATCTGTCCAGGAATTTCCTGGGCAATCCACAACTACAGGACAGCCTCTACACTACTGCTTACATGGACTCAATATCCATTTTACTGTGATCTTCCTTAGCAGTGCACTATGGTTAATATGCATGGTGCGCTGCTGAGGGGGAACTGTGGCATGGGTACATTCCATGTAGGCTCTACATGGAGCCTACACAGATTTTATTGACTCCTGGGGATTGTGACACCCCTGCACTGGCTCAGTAATTAAGGAGCCTCAATCCTCACCACTAGCACCAGTGAGGGATGTACACATTAGGAGGATGACAAGTACACACACAGTAAAGTATAATTTCCCTTAAGAGCATACAAAGATCAGAGTCAGTCTGGAGCTGGTTTCTCCCTCTTTCTCCAGATCCCCAATATGACTCCCCACTGGCACAGCTATAGGGTTCAGATCTCAGCAGAGTGGCCAAGCCAAAACCTCCAGCACCCTCTCTGTCCAACCAGTGCTTCGTGTCTCTGCCTAAGTAGTTGACACACACACACTTTGAGATTTGATTTATGCACAAACACAAACACACTCCTGGGAAAGGCTGGAACAGGCTTACTAGCTATGCCCCATTCTGCCCAGACTATAAGGTAGTACCAGCTGCCACCAGCCACCCTTACTTATCAGCTACTATAAGGCCCTCACTAAAGGGTGTCCAATCCTACTGTGTAATGTTACTATTATCCAAATGGTAAGTGTGACCAAGACTAAGGCCATTGGAGTGGCCTATACAGTGTCACCAAATACACATCCAAATATTCTAAGAGCTTAAAGATCTCTAAACAAACCAGCCACAATTAAAAGGTTTAAATATATTTAATAAAAATAATAAAAGAACAAGATAATACTCAATCAACACAGTAACTATAGAGTTCAGAATCACAGGAAATATTTTAAAACAGCATTGCAGGACAGTCTCAAATAAATACAGAAACCATCCAAACTAATCTTTGTTATATTCCTATCTATATCTAAGAGATATCACTGCACCCTAGACTTACTTACAGAGCAAGACAAATGCATGATGAGTGGGTGTTCTTGCTAGGACCAAGACAAGATACAAAGTGTACAGACTTTCTCTGAGTGAGTTCTTAAATTAATAATCAACATTATTGCTGAGTTAGCTCGGGTGACATCACTCTTGGTCACCGGCCTTCAATTCCCAGGATAAACAGATACTAACATCTCTGTGTTAAAAATACTTATCTCTCAGATGTGCAGCTGCTAGAAAGTCACAGAGCAATAAAAACGCTTTATGTTTTAAACCTAGTAATTATTTATGTTTCAAGACAATAGAAAGAAACTTTTAGCTCTAGACATTGTGTCTGCTTGCTGCACTGAAACTACTTTTTATAGCACATCATAAAGCACTTTTAATTTCAACTTATTTTCTTGAAGTTTTGCAGGTTAACTCTATATGTTCCAGCTTCTACTATTTAAACATACATTTGGACAGGTATATAGTTTATATACATTTCTGTTCTTTTCCAGTAGGGTACACTGTTGTTACATTCTTAAAGCTCAGTGCATAACATACAGTTCAACACACACTTCTGCACCAGTAGTTTAGGGTCTATATTACGTTACCAAATACTTACAACATCAAACGTTATAAAGTTGACACCATATGTTCAAAGTTGTAAATATTCAAAAATTAAAGCCGAAATCACCGTACAGAAGATTTCTGTTTACTGCACTGTAGTGTGATCTCGGAGTTGGTATATATAAAGAGCAGGGGTGTGGGGGGTGCACGGGGGCTTGCCCCCTGCTTAAAACGGTTAGGTAAGTTTTTCCCTTTTTTAATTTTTTTGTTTTATTTTCCAATATTTACAACTTCGAACATATGGTGTCACCCATATAACGTTCGATGTTGTACGTATTTGATAATGTAATATAGACCTAGTAGTTTAATATACACATAACATATAGTTCTCTTACAGTTGTAATACAAGCATATAAATCATATTAATATTTTCAAGTGACATATAATTATTTACAAAATTCCAGATAGCTAGACTGGCAGTATTTCCCTGGTGTCACAGGGATAATCTTCCTTTCATGAAACTAAACTGGTTGGTGTCAAGGGACTAGAGATACCAATATCATTTTTGCTCAATTCAGCAATTGTTATTTCTTGATCTTAAAGATGATGCCAGTAAACCTATTATATCTATAGTATTGAGGATCAATAGTGTATCCTCCTTCATGTAGTGGTGTTATAATGGACAGATTTAGACTGAACAAGTTAAGAAGGGGGGGTGGTCGGATGCTATTTGACACTGGACAGGCTGCAGCTGGGGTTGTTATTAGGACCTACAGACCTACTGTTCTTGGCCATTGAGAGAACAGGGAGGGCCTGATCATTAGAAATTTTAGTACAGGCACTATATGAAGAGCCAGACAAAACAATATTGAAGTTAGAAGTAAATGTTTCACCTAAACTATTGGCAATGGTAACAGGATCAGAGTAGAAAGTATCATTAGTGGAAGTTAAGTACAGGATTGAATTTTTCTGAGTTTCTGATATAATTAAACAAGGCTTAATGGATGTTTTTGGAAGTAATAGTGAACCTGATTAAAGCTGGCTTTGCACTTCTTGATAGTACTTTTGAGGGTTTCGATTACCTAATTTTATTCCCTTTTGTAGTAAAGGAGTAAGGATCTTTTGTAGACGGCAAGACAATTGTTCCCCTGATTATAATGCTTATGTGAGAATGCCATCAGAAGGGCTTACTTTTGAATTTACTAGCATGTTTATGGCAGGTAGGAATAGACACAGCTATCACAAAGTAAATAAAAATGGACAAAAGGGACACCAGTATTAGAAGAGTTATGCCATTTCTGACTGCCTAGTCGGCCAGTAAATAATAAGTAATTGGCTTTAGAAAAATCATTGAAGAAAGTGAAATTATTTGGTGAAATAACATTGGAATTTAGGTTGAGGAATCACTGCTAAATGGTCACATTTTACCAGGGTGGGTGTGCTTAAAGGATTAGGGCAACTGGAGTTGTTTGAAAGGATAAGATCAAAAAGTTACAGTCCTTGGTGAGGAGGGACACTAATTTGAAAAACGAGTTGGTATTATGGACATTAAGAAATTTTGGAAAGCGGCTGTTGGTAGTTGTATAAACTGATGATCTGAGGAAGGTATAGTTAAAATCATACGCTATTACAGTATTAGGCAGATGGATAGCTTTTTTATTTTATTCAGGTATTCTAAGTGTTCCACAGTGAGTATATACAGAGAGGTATGTTTATATTTTTATAGTTTTTATTTTTACATTTGTTAACCAGGTAGGCATGCATATAAGAACCTTTTTCAGGTACCATGTGGGCCATGTAGACAAATATTACATGAAATAGAAGGTCACATGGCAATAAAATGCTGAACTTATACAGCAGAAGAAATGTAACAACTATTAATATCACATTTGAAAAATATTAAAACTATATATGAAAAGAAGTAAAACAATAAATGAAGTTAGGAGCTGAGAAGTACAGAGTATCCCTAATGAAACAGGAAGGTTTGTTAACCATATTTTTCCAGTGAGCTAAATACACAGGCTCCACCTAGAATGACATGCCTGGGGATTCAATAAACTCCTACACAGATTTTACATATTTGCATGAAGAGTAGCAGCGCTAATTGCATATCCATGCCACGCACAGTTTTGAAGCATATGCAAGCATGGTTTTGTAGCCAGCAACAGTGTTGCCAGATAGGAAACCATGTAAAACAACACAAGCACCTCCTGACATGTAAACCTGTTTACCTATGGGCAAACAACATCTGCGAGATTATGAGGAATGCCACAATAATTACCAGAGTAATAATAAAGCAATGTATACAGTGCAGAGTATTATAGAAACCTGTATCAGGCATAGTGAATAACAGTTATTTAAATGATCAGTAAGGGTACATAGACTGCATAATAAATAAATAGTCAGGGGAAGTGTGTGTATTGAAAAGAGACACACAGATTAACTGTAGGAGTGAACACAGGGAAAGAAGACAGTTGAAACATGGTAATGTACAGCAGATGAGGGCATGTCAATAAAGGCAGTTGTAGCATGAACACTAATCACATATTGACATAAAACAGTATGGCTTGCACAGTTTATTGTACATAATGTTACTGCCACACAAGGTAATCAATGTAGTGGATACTTTGAGATATAAGCATCCTGACATGAACAATGGACATGACAAATATCAGGGATAGTATATACAATAGGGAATATTTGCATATTGTGAAGCTGTGCAAAATGAGTTGCCTGAATATGAAAGTAATCTCAGCATAGGTCTCTACCACATGGGACACATAGTAAAAGGCCCATGGAAAATAGTAAACAGAAGCACGCACAATCATGGACAATAGCAGAATAATACCACCAATAATTCCATGCCTTTGACATAAGATATGTGATTGCGAGTGATCATACTGTAGATGATTCTGCAAGAACACACTTATACAACTATTATGATTTGTCAGCAATCTCTGAGCAGAATAAAGAACACCTTCCTCAAAATGTAACATCTGCTAGAGGTCTTCAGAGGGACACTGTTACACCTGTATTAGAAATAATGAGCAATCCTAACTAGTTGACAGGTGTGCATACCACTTGGTCTGCTCATAGGGTTGGGTTGTCCATGTTGTAATTATCTTGAGTATTTGGTTTCATAATGGAAATGGAAATAAGGTACATAAGGAAAGCTGGTGGTGGAATGCAGAAGTCCAGGAAGTCATCAAAAGAAAGAAGGCGTGCAGGAAGAAATGGGAGATAGAAAAGACTGACCAGGCTAGGAAGGACTACTGGTTGGCTAACAAAGAAGCTAAGAAAGAAGTTGCAATAGCAAAGAATAGGGCATCGGAGGCACTCTACCAGCTTCTGGAAAGTGATTCGGTAAGAGAAACAAAGAAACTATATCAGGTTGCAAGGCAAAGACAGAAAGATAAAGAAGATAGTCAGACACCCTTCATAAGGGATGCCAGCAACAACCTGCTTACCAGTCCACAGGACATCAAAGGCAGATGGAAGGAGTATTTCCAGCAGCTTCTGAATGAAGAAAACCCCACAGAAGCTGTGCTGCCCCAGAAACAGCTTACAATTAGAGAAGAAGAGGAGCCCACCTTAGAAGAAGTAAGAACAGCACTAAGGAAGATGAAGTCAGGGAAAGCAGCAGGCTCAGATGAGGTGACAGCAGATATGATAAAGATGCTGGGTGAGGCAGGGGAGAAATGGCTCCTGAGGGTACTAATAGCAGTGTGGAGAGAAAGGCATAGCCCAGATTACTGGAGAATAAGCATACTTGTGCCAGTGTACAAGAACAAAGGGTACATCCACAACTGTGGGCAGTACAGAGGGATCAAATTCCTACCACACTGCATGAAAGTTCTGGAGAGAGTGATTGATAAATGGATATGCAGAGTAGTAGAATGTAAGATGGGAGATGAACAGTTCGGATTCAGATCAGGATGCAGCACAACTGAGAGCAAACCAAATCCTATGCAAGGGGGAATGCACGGTCTGAACCAAGTACAGCAAACCACCAAATAGACCAGCAAAGGCAGAACGGAGTTTGATAATCCTTTATTTGTCGTACTAAAACAAACTAGTTTCGGCAGAAATTGCCTTCTTCAGTGTAGGACAGTACTGTCCTACACTGAAGAAGGCAATTTCTGCCGAAACTAGTTTGTTTTAGTACGACAAATAAAGGATTATCAAACTCCGTTCTGCCTTTGCTGGTCTATTTGTTGGTTTGCAGCACAACTGACCCAATGTTTGCATTGAGACAGATACTTGAGAAGAAGCTAGAAATGAGGACAGATTCCAACTGGGCAGTCCTAGACTTGGAGAAAGCATATGACAAGGTCCCAAGAAAGCTAATCTGGGCAGTACTCTGGTGGTTTGAAGTCCTGGAAACATTGGTAGAATTAGTGCAGGCTATGTACAAGGACTCACTGATTCAAGTACAAACAGTGTTCGGCCTCACAGAGGGGTTCCCAGTGGGAGTGGGTGTACATCAGGGTTCAGCTCTGCACCCACTGCTGTTCATACTGGTAATGGACTACATTAGCAAACAGGTTGGAGGGGACAAATCAAGAAAGCTGCTGTATGCAAACTCTGAGCTAGAACTTCAGCAAAGGATAGGAGAATGGAATGCAAATCTGAAGGCATGTGGGATGAAACTAAGCACAGATAAGATGGTGGTAATGGCAGCAAATTGGAGAAATCAGAAGAAGCTGAGAATAGAGATAGAAGGGAAGATAGTGGAACAGGTAAACAGCTTCAAGTATCTGGGAGGGGTAGTCTGAATGAAGAGGTCAAAGCTAGAATCACAGGGGCTGCAGCCAGCTGGCATAGAGTATCAGGTGTAGTCTATGACAGAAGAACGCCAAAGAAGCTGAAAAGCAAGGTGTACAAGACAGTGGTGCGACCAGTATTACTGTATGGTACAGAAACCTGGGCAGTAAGGGCAAAACAGTTGAAGAAGCTAGAGGTGATGGAAATGAAGTGCTGAGAAAGGTGGTAGGATGCACACTGTGGGACAGACGAAGAAATGAGGACATAAGAGCAGAAGCCAAAGTAGCTGCAATTGCAGAAAAGATCAAAGAGAACAGATTACGGTGGTTTGGACACATGTGTAGAAAAGCAGAAGACACTCTGGTGAGGAAGATTTGGGACAGACAGGAAGAAGGTAAGAGGAAGCAAGGACATCCAGCAAAGACGTGGATGGATTGTGTGAAAGAAGATCTGTGACAATCAGGTGTGGGTGTTGAAGAAGGTAGGAGTGTGGCACTGAATTGAGAGAGTTGGCGACAGTTAACACGATACCCTGACCCCATGTAGAAAAAATGGGAAAAAGGGGGCCAATGATGATGATGATTTGGTTTCATAATGAAACAAATCCCCCCATGTGTTTCCTTCATATACTGTGTTCCCATGCCTGTGGCATCACTCCTTTGTTTGTGATGATACTGTATGCACTATATCAATACCACACTGGAATTCAATAATTGTCCATAATCTGTGGTCCCCCACAGAGCTGATGTGCAAGTCAGTTTTGATGTCTGAAACTTAAATAATAGACTGCAATGGGCCTACCAAAGAGCCCCAATGCATGGACCTCATCACTGGACTCTAGACAGAGGTGATCTCACACACTGCAACATATTTATCTGTCACATATGTTTTACAGTTGTCTACCCACTTGGTGACATAGGTGTTTATGGCCACTTGTGACAGTTTTCTGTAATACCTGACTGTTGATTTGTGTCAAATGCCTTGGCCAGGTCAAGTTACACAGGATGATAGTGTTGTCATCATGCATGCCCTTGGTAACCTTCTTGAGCACAGGGAACAAATGTAACAAGCAAGATGCAGCCTGAACAAATCAAATGTGGGTTTATTACAAAGTGGGGATATTATCTATGTACTTTTAGATGAGGTCCATGATGACTCCTTGGCCTATATCACATATGAGGAGAGTCAGGAGTGGTCTATAACTTCATGCATCAGGTGATGGTCCCTCCTGAGTCAGAAGGATGCATGTTGCTGTGCACCTTTCTATGGGAATATAGGCTGTGTGGAGGCTGTGTTGAGTTAGGGATCCAACTGTGTCTGGTAGGTCAGATTTTAAGTCACACTATAGGCAACCTGTGATGTTGTCAGGGCCCATTGATTCTGTGTTATTAGCTGTAGAGAACACACAGATGTGCTGCCCTCCTGAGAATTAAAACTGAGTAACGTTTGCAAGTATACTTTGGCTGGTGGTCACTGATGACAGGGTGGTGACATGTGAGACAAACTGTCAGCTAGCAGATTGTCTATGTCCTCTGAGTGGGTATGTCTGCTGGTGTCCACATAGAAACCTGTGCTTAGTTGTGTATTCCACTTAACATCTAATATGTATTAGAATAAATGATTTGTGACAAGACCTCTATGTAGCCTTGGTCATTCATCACATTCCATCCACTGTTGCTATGCACACAGTCATACAACTGTACCAGTGTCACATACTTACATCACTTGTACAACATATGCCTGTATGTGTTTCACTGGTAAGCTGTGTTTGAATGGCCTGATTGTGACTCATGCAGAGCATTTCCTGACATAAATGCTAATAGTCACACAATGGTGCTGCTGGCCACCTCAATAATCCTTGCATTTAGCAATACAACTGCACATACAATGAATTCCACAATGTTGCAATTGCTTCAAAACATGTGCTACATTGGTTATGTATATCACAGCATAAAAACCATGTGTATGAGATAAGACATGTGTGACCATGTAATTAATATGAATAGATATCGATGTCAGTCACAGAACATTTAATGATGGTATGTAGACACATGCACACCTGTGAAATACTGCAAGTATCACTGTGATGACAGAATGTGAACTGTGTAGAAGGCTGATCTGCTCCATCACAAAAACACATATCCTAATATACCACCAGTATACATAACAGTGTATCATACCATGTCAACAGTTCTCAGGAGGCATATTACTACAGCTGTTATAGAAGCAGCATGTACTGCAATGGTATCAATGGCCATCAATACATTAGCTCACACCACAGATTTTAAGACCCTTGTGTAGCCTTATTGTACAGCCACACCTCAGTATAGCACATGTCAATGACAGCAACATTGACATGTCAACTGAATGGGCAGTAAACATAACTAATACATACTAATAAACACTTTCCATAGCGCACAGCCGAAAAGCTGGTTTGCACGATCAATGGCAAAGTGTTTGCACATGCAAAGTACACATTTAAGGACTCCTGTTTGAACTTGAGAAGTACTTATCCATACCGGCTATGGCAGACACAGCTAGCAGATACTAAGGTGTTCATAAATAGTTCATATAGGAAATGTGTTATAAATTGTCTAACCTTAAAAAATATTTATACTGTTTTCCTCATTTGCATGTAGTTAAGCAAACAGCAAACACTAGCCTCTCCTGCATTTAGAACACTGTGGCAGATGTATTGGTTTGCTTACCTCAGCACAAATAAGTTAAGTGGGGATGTGTGTCAAGTCAGCACTGTGGATAGTATTGAGTGTCAGAAACACAGCTGGTGTTTTGCTTACTTTGTGGCAGCAGGTGTAAATGCATTGAGATATTTCTTTTTGAGCTCAGATGATACAAGTTACAAATTTAGGTGTATCTAATACTTTTAAATATATATTTATAATGCAATGAAATAATTCTCTATTGTACTTTCACTGAAGTTTAAACAATACTGTGTTTAGGTGATTACACCAATGGTGAGCTGTTCACCATCACTTGATATTGGTGCACAATGCCAAACTCCATACAAACACAGAAGTCAAAAAGTGAAGGGCTTCATTGGAATTTTCTTCACCTATGTGTGTGGTGTGTGAATCTATTTTTTGAACAGTTTAAAGGTGTTAAAATGGGGTAGATAGGAAAGTGGTGAGATGGGGGTCCAACAGAGGGAAGAATAAAGGGAAAGCAAAATAGGAATATGCAGGAGGGAGGGAGGAAAGAACCAAAGCTATTCCCTTCTTCAACAGTGTAAAATGAAAATATGTATAGAATATTAGCTGAATTTGCACTGTCACCTCAACAAAGTGGGTTGGCAACTTGTATAGCCAATTAGACCAAATCAAGTATGTTGATCAGACACCTGTGAAAGTGGAGAGCTATGTATGGGGTAATATATATTTCTTTATAGGGCAGCCCATTTTTTATTTTTTACTTCTTTAATACAGGAATTTTGGGTAAGGGGCATAGGTGTTTCTGGGTCAGGTAAGTTGGGTAGGTGAGGAAACAGGTGCAGACAAACAGGACAAACAAGACAAGACACCGGGATGGTGAGGGCACAACATGTTGAGGAACACCATGATTGGGGATAGGGTGGGGACATCAGATGCCCCTCAAACATGGGGACAGTGAGAATCTCATCCTCACCTGCAAGACTGTCATCACTGTCCCCTTACTCTGCTGGTTTTTGGAGTGCTTGACATTTTCTACAGACCATAAAAGATAGCGTCCTCTCCATCCAGTGCAGGTGTGCACCTACACACCAAGCCTAGCAACTCCTGGAGGGTGAGTGCAGCAGAGGCAGTACTTCCAGGTTGGGTCTCAGATGTGCTGAGTGTCAGTGCAGGAGCTGTTGGAGTGGGGGCAGACTGAACAATAGTGACTGGCCTACCTCCTTGTGCATATAAACACATACAAAAAAAGAGAGATTGGGATTGGGGTAAGGTAAGGATTGGGGAAAGAGAAAAAAAAAAGATAATTAGTACCATCATATGTGACATGCAATACATTATCACAATAATAAGGCATTTATTTCTACTTTTACATTTAAGTATACTTCCTAACAACTACAAACTGTAACTAATGATTTATCAAAGTAATCCTTGCAGTTTGCATATATTGCACATACATTTGGTCAAGATATACAGATTAACTTAACAGCAGGGCATTTATGCCACTTCTGTTAAAATTATTAAGTAATATTTCAGTGCTTTTACTATATATTTATTACTTGTGGTATACGAACCCCCAACATCTAACTACAGTATTAGTCTTGACTCCTACAGTTGGCTTGTGTTACAGACTGAAGTATGCATGCTTGATTTTACAGTTAGGATATGTATGCTTAATTTTCTACTACTGTACATAAGAGCAATACTTTAGATAAAATAATAGTTATGTTATGCTGCGTACAAACCCCTTACTTCCCTAAGTCTCTCTAGATACTCAGCATGGGGCTCCCTATTCACCATACTCTGTTGATTGTCTGTGGAATAAAAAGAAGAGAACAAGAGAAGAGCATTAATCACACCAGTCTTGCATATATGCAGCTGTCTATCAAGTTTTAATTCTCTTTATCTGTATACATACACAACTGTGGGATGTCAGCAGTCCTAAACTCAGCAAACCACACGTTGAGTGTATCCTGCTTGCACCTCTTGAGGTCATTAAAATGGTGCCTGTACTGTTCTCCAGTGAGTGGAATGCCAGTAATACTGGAGACAGCCTTGTCCAGACTATTCCATGTCTCAAACTTATACTAGAAGCTGGTATAGTCCCCCTGCAAGAGCCTTTAGCTGGGACACTTTACAAGGAGTCCAATAAAGATTCTGGACTTCTCAGCACCCCACCTCTGTGTCTTCCCTTCTACCTCCAGACATGTCTGATTAGGTCAAACAGCAACAGATAATAGTGCTTTCCAGCCATTTCCTGTTATCGTTTTTGCTGCTAGTGCACAGACCAGATCAATGATGCCGACCATGTTTGCATAACATTAAGCAATGAATAACAGTGGCAATTCAGATCCTATATCCCAGCTCAAAAAATTAATTTCCTTAGTTGCACTTATTTGCTAACCCAGAATTTCTGAAAGAGTATTCGGTAGGGAATTTTTAAAGTCTGCCAACTCATTATACTCCCAAAACATATTTTCCTAGTTACCTCTTTCTTCCACATCACAACTCCAACATTTGTTAACTACCTATGGAAAAATTCTTTGGAGTCTGCTTGGAGTATAAAACTACCTATGCAAACACTTCCAAACAAAAATTCTATATCATCTAGACTTTGTTGCTTATTTAGGAGATATACATGTGTCCTCCAATTGTTTCCTTGTAAATTGCTTGTCCAGTCTCCCTTCCCAATCTTTTCTAACCTCCTCTGATTAATTCCTATAGGTAGTGTGCAATATTTATATCCCCTACTAATTATCTCTTTTTTTAGCAGCACCTTCTGTTCTAGGTTCAACTAAAAATTCTACCTACGCAGGTATTTCACTAAGGATTCCCATATCTCTTTCTCTTTTCCTATATTCTATCAATCCATGATAGGGAGAGCAGTCTCCAGCCCGCACTCCAAATGAGTTCTTGGCCTCTTCCCATTGTATTACATTTCCTTCTCTAGCTATTTGCTGTCATCACCTTGGTTCCTTTGCCAGTTTTCCCCAGTATAATTACACCCCCTCTTGCCTGTTCTCTATACCTCTAATTGCAGTCATGCCTATTGGCAGAAGGTGCTTCCTCCAATATTGTGTCGGCTCAGTTCTTACAATACTTTCTGCTACTCTATGAATATGATATTCTGCATTTCCCTTTTCTGCTATTGTTATTCTCCTTCAGGATATGTATCCACATTCACACTGTCTCCTTATTTCTTGAATTTCTCTAATTGCATCTACTTTAGTCTTGAAATAGCTTTGCCCTTTTTCCACAGCTGATAGTATACTCTTTAATGACCATCTTAAGTGCTGATGGTATAATCTTTAATGACCCCCTTAGGTTCTTCTTTTAGCTTATATTATTCCAGTAACAAGAAGCTTCTGTCCATCTGTAACATATAAAATATATCATGCAGCTTATTGCCTAACCTTCTTTCACCCATTCAGTAAACATATTCCTCTTCAAGTAAGCAGTGGGAAACTGGCAACGCTTCTATATTATTCTACTCAGATTGCTTAAAGAATACTCATCAGGTGCAAGATCAGAAATCACAACTGTATGGATGCATAGTGATTTGATCACAAATGTATATTCTGTTGTAATAAAAACATTTATCTATCTGCGATCCAGATTTTACTAGAATAATGATTGCACAGGCTACATACTCATACAATATTTGATAAATCACTGAGAATCACAGACTTGATATAAAGGCTTAAAATTACCCAGTTTTGGAAGTGATGAAATCCTTGGTCGTTTTTGCACTTCTTTAATATGGGTGACTATATTCCAATCTCCATAAATATCACCAAACCTTCAATAACCTCCAAGATCTGCCTAATCAATTGTGTTCCAATCTCACCTATATATATCATCAGGCCCTCTACAAACCCCAACATCTCCCTCATCTTAGTATGAAATTCAGCCTGTGTCATAGTTGATGGTAGTAAACACTGTAAAATGAAGCACAGGTTAGTCTCACATATATCTTTAGTGCCACATAACATCCTTGATCATCATTCACAATCTTTTACTACAGGGCAAGCAGGAGAACCTAATAGTATCAACCCTCTGAATTGTACTCCCTTGAAAATGGATGCTACTCCTAAAGCTCTGTAGCCTTTTATCATGACTGCATGTCTTTGCATACACAAGTGGGTTTCCTGCAATGTAAGGTTTCACCAAGTGTTTTAACTGTCTTAAATAACCCAGCACCCTGTTCTTCTTTAAAGGAGTAATTAGTCCATTAGCATTCCAAGACCCAATGCTCATCCATTATATAAAGAAAGCAGATTCACTTTTTTAACATAACTGTTGATTATATAATGAAACTTATTTGAAAAACACTTTCTAAAATTGTTTCTTCTGTAAGCTGCTGAAAATTATTTATTTATTTGCATTTGTTTACTGCAATAGTCCACTGGGCCAAGGTAACCACATTTTCAGTAGAGGCCAAGGAGAAAAGCTCTAGACATAGTACAACTAATACTTAGTGCATATGGCAACACATTATACATATGCCATAAAGTAATATGGTTAACACAATTTACATATACTATAAAACAACACATCACATGTGAGCAGCATAGTGCAATCCAATACAGCAACATACATATTACAATCTTAACCTACTACAATAGTATTAACATATGTCAAGTAAATGAACCAAAATGACTTTACTGGAATGTGTACATGCAATATATTTGTTTTTATTTAATTGTGGTAACATTATCCATGCATAATACTTTGACCTGTTAGTTATGTCTTTCTTAATCACATTAATTTGTTTTGTTTGCCATAAATACATTTTTTTGGAGAAGTCAAATGGCTTCATTATCTCACTTATTATGTGGGCTAGGCATTTTCTTTAACCCACCAAAGAATACTTTTGATCCCATGGCCTTTATTCATAGAAAAATACTATTTGCCTGTATGTGGTATTCTTTTCTATGTATTATTATTAAAGTTCAAGTGTTTTAACAGTCCACATTTTATTTTTATGTACATTTAAGTTTGAGGCCTTTGACAGAGTTGTTATATAATGTTATATATTTTTCTATATCTGTGGTTCCACAAATGATATGATCATTATTTATAACAATCTGGATAGTTTTCAGCTTTGAAAATATTTGGCTGCTTAATTCTACCACATAGTGAATTAGATTTATTATTTGCTATCATATAATTATTTTCTCTTAGGATTACTTATGGACTTTGTATTCACATAAGAAGAGCCAAAGTATTTAGTGCTCTACGATATAAAAGCCCTGTCACACATCCTTACAAGAAAAATCCTCATCATATTCAGATAAGTTATAACTGGTAAAACAAACTTTTGAGGCACAGGGCAATCTCTCTTCCTTTTGACAGGAAAATGAGTCTTGCTGAAATATGGAATCTATGTAAATTATCTCACAAGATAATGCAACAAAATTCTGTTAAAAACGTTCTTTTCACTTTTATCACAATTCCTTATCAGTAGTCTATTTTGACATCAGCAAAAGCACATTTGGTCTCAGAGTGGGCACATCCACTTAATATATATGAAATAACTCATTACCTTTTCATCCAGAAAAAAGGAGGTCATTGTCCCTCATTAGACCCATCAAAGAGTACAATGCCCCATTTGGTATGTACCTCACAAGACATCTGCAACAACTGGAAAGGCCGCAGAAACACCTCACTAAAAGAATCACAGGCCTAAAGCAGATGCCCTATGCTGACCATCTAAAAAAACTCCAGGTATACTCTGTGGCATATCGTTTACTCAGAGGCGATCCCTGCTTAACATACAAGGACATGTCAAACCCAGAGCTGTTGGACATGCTACACTTAAAGAAATTCAAATCCATCAGATCCACACGCTCCAGGGAGCTAAACCTTGTCATCACAATGAGAAAACATACTGGAGGGATAGGTTCCTGACCCAAGGACTCCCCATACTCTGGAAAGGACTGCCCATACATGTCAAGCAGAGCGCCTCCTTGGCCCTCTTCAAAAGGAACCTTGACGACTGGATGGGAGATAGTAAATTTACCCTTGGGATCACATCAGTCACCCTGCTAGACAGGGGTCCAGGGAAGTAAATATTGTAGGAAGAAATAACCAGGGAATTGCTATGGCTAGGCTTGTACCATTAGGTTGATAGCCTAGTACCAACCTATGAACCTATGAACCTTAGAACCAGGTCACTGTATCATATTCACATTTATCAGGCCCATTGCATGCAACATAGAAGTAACATAATTTTTATCAGCTCAACACCATCAACTTTAAATCATTAATTAATAGTAATGTTTATAAGAAATCTCATCCTACCTCTCTTAACAGCACACTAAACTAAACTAGTAGAGAATTTAAGGGAATTATTAAGAAGCTTAAATCTGAATATGAGCTTAAAATAGCCACTAAAACCAAAAAAAAAAAACTAACTACAAGTCTTTCTTTAACTATGTCAGAAAGTCAAGAACTAGCATCCAATAATGTTCAGTGCTAGTCCCCAATAATACTGCACACCCTCTTCCAAAGGAAATAGCGAATGTCAGAGCTGACAAATTTAGTGCAAATTTTATAGCACCCACAGTCATAGGTCTTCTACAGATTTCATAATACCAGCTACCACCTTTAATTACAAATAGCAACCACCACCTTTAATTACAATGGAACAAGTTCACTCAGCCATCTCAAAAGCTAAAAACAATGCACCCATGAGCCCTGATAATATACTTGTTTGACTGATTATTGGTGCCAAATATGGCCTTTCTGAACCCCTAGTTAACCTCTTTAATCTAAGCCTCTCCACTCCTACATTGTTGAAGTTTGGAAAACGGCCATTGCAATGCCATTATACAAGAGTAGCCCAAATATGGACCATGGTAACTATAGATCTATTACTCTCACTGACCTAATATGTAAAGATACGAAGCATATTATATAGCCCTCATTAATCTGGTCATTAAAAATCTCTTAGCCCTGGACCTTCATCAAATTGGCTTTGTCTTAACGTCATTAATTTTTTTGAATAAACAACTGAAGTGATGGATAATGATTATGCATTTCATACGGCATATCTTGACCTAATGAAGGACTCTAGGATTATTTTTCATGTAGGTTTATTGACTGACTTGTACATTTGAATGTAAATCCTTAGGTAGATTTCTAACAGGTTGTCTGATAGAACTCATGTTTAGAGTCAGAGGTGCCACTTCTGAAAGGAAAAAAGTAACCAGTAATGTACCACAGGGCTCAGTAGTAGGCCTTACTTATTTGGCATCAGTTTTTCAGATCTCCAGGCCAACATGCATGACCTATGGTTATCTAAGTTTGTAGATGACTGTAAACTGCTGTTATCTGATCTTCCACTAACTCATAATTGCTCCAACATGGGTTAGACCATATTAACAATTGGTGCAAGGACAATGGTCTCAAATTGCATGTGAGGAAATATAGCATAGTTCATTTGGGTAAACAAAAAAGATTTTCACTTACACCCTTCCAATCACATGCTGCCATAAGTGTTCTAGGCATTCTTTTTGATAATTCCTTATCACTTGACAATCATGTCTTTGCAGTATTTCAGAAAACTTTCTCTATGGCTCATCTACTTTCAGATAGGAATCACCACTAGATTCAAAGAAGTGTCAATTTCCCTTTAATCCTATCTCATTAGACCCATTATTCAATATAATACACCTTTTGGCATTTATTTGTCTAAACATATCACTCAACTTGAAAGGCCTCAGAGGTACATAAATAAAAATATCAATGGCTTCAAAAATCTTAGTTATCAGGACAGACTGGCAGCCCTCTGTCATAGGTTCATTGGTTCATAGGTAAGACATAGGATAGCTGCCTTTGTGGGCCATTTTAAGCCTATCCAATTTCCTTTTTTGTGCTTGAATTAACCTATCTTATTTGGTTAGACATTGGCCTTACCCATCCCATGGTCGACAGGTATATATTACCCCTAATGAGAGCAATGAGAATATAAGAATAGTTCCTTAACAACAACCTGTTTAAGCTCATGCATATTATCCAGATATTCTCTTATTTTCTCTTTAGCACTTCTGCAGTTGCATCTCTTCTTTTTCTGTGATATTACTTCATTTATTCTGCTATACTTTAACCTTTGTCAGTTCCTCTAAATAATTCTTATTTCTTCTTGACCATATAGCTTTCTGTTTTATTTCTACCCTATTTTAATCTCTTTTCATTTTATTCCACTCAATATATATAACTTCTGCAGAAATTTCTACCTTCACTAAAAAGTCTTGAATAATTTCCACTACCCATTTAAATTCCTCTCTTTTTATCAGGTAGTTGGGAAAGCACCAGTGTTTCATTTATACTTCATTACCCTGCATTTTTATCTTAGTTTTTATCAGTGCATGCTCTAAAATATTTATGGGATGGGTGTCATATCTTTCAATTAAACGCACATGTTCCTGTGAAATATAACTTCCATCTAGTCTAGACCAGTTATTGTACCTTAGGGAAATATGTAAAGTCTGTCTTGAGTTGCTGCTACTGAATTCATATCTTCCATACCAAATATTTTCATACATTTCTTCAGACATGTGCCCTTTTTTCTAATATTTGACCTTGAAGATCTCCCCGATACATCCTCATTACTGCAAATCAAGTTATTGTCCCCCATAAGTAATATTCTCTGCTGAAAGTGGCTTATTTCTACCCAAATTTTCTTAGGCTCAATAATAGCAGCTTTTGGAGGAATATAACTACATGCCAGCATAATCCACATCCCTTGCTAATAGCCCCTTACTACAACAAATCTACCATTATTGTCTTTTCCTTCTCCTGTCATGATTGCAGGCCCTCAAGCAATCAGTGTTTATTTCCGTTTTCCTTTGCATGTAATATTCTGCTGAATATCTGTCCTGAAACCCTTTTTTGTCAAATTCACATTCTTATTTCTTTCCAAATGCTTGTCCTGCAGCATTGTTATTTGCAGTCTGCATTTCTTAATATAATTCAGTACTTATTCCTTTTTATCTATAGTTGTAAGACCATTTATGTGGCAAGATAATATGGATAGGGTAGACATTATGATAAAAAGCTATTGTTCCCCACATAATATACAGGACAGCTTTTTGAATGTGTATTTCTAACTTTTGCCTTACACACACGCTAATGTATTGCATTCTGATCTTTTATACAGTTGTTTCTTCTCATTTCCATTTGAGTCTGTGTCACTTTTTTCAAAAGTTTTGTTTTAATGAAAGTCCTCGAAAAAAATTCAGAACATTCCTTCTTCTGTACTCATTTAAGTTTAACAAATACTCCCCTATTTTCTCCTTTACTTCCTTCCATTGTGTCTTTTCCTGCCCAGTCACCTCCCCCTTATGCTGCATGTATCTGTGCAGCCCTTCTCTATGTTTTTGATCCTCTCTCCTCTCTTTCTTTTTGTCAAACATGACTGATTATTCACCTCTTAAGATCATCCCATTTGTATGTTAACTCATCAATAATGTACTCCTGCAGAGACAGTCTTGTCTTTATTAATTTGTGAACCTAAGCACTACACCCTCATTTCTTAATTAAATGCTCTGAAAATATACTATATCCATCATGTCCTGGGGATTCAGACAACCGTACGCTTACTACTGTTGGAGCATGGTCTGATACTATGACAGGATGGGTATGTATATACATGCTCTACTAATTCTCTATTTTCTAAAGATATGTAGAACCTGTCCAGTCTTGCCCATATGTGGAGTCTCCCAGAGGACAATGCAGATTTCTTACTACTTTTATACTACTCTTAGTACTCATTCTGAGAGAGATTCCTCTATGGAGACTTGTGCCTAGTCTTTTGAGCCATGGAAGGTCCAACCCTCTCTAACCTCCTAATCCTTTTTCTATTTGCATCCGTTTGAAGGATAAATGGTACCCTACTCCTTCATCAACAGAAAATAAGAGAAAGCGTGCTAGACTAATTTTTTAACATACCTCTCACTTTTGTAACAAACTTTCACTACATCTCAAGCAGAATAGCACCCTTGCCACCTTCAATGTAAACCTAGATAATTGGATTGGTAGCCTCGTTTTTCCCCTGTTCTATCTTGTTTTACCATCCTTGAGGGTTGAGGAAAGTACTGATTTTGTTTGTTTGTTTGTTTGCTAGGCTTGTAATGATTTGCAGACTAATTGTGCAGTAATTAATTATAAACCAATTAACCTATGAAAGAAGCTGAAATTCAAGTCAATCATTAATAAAGCTGAAATTTAAATATTTTTTTTTCAGACTAGCATGGACTTCTGCTTTCTGTAAAGGTGAACATAGATGTACCATGGTCAAATTTGACAGATTCCACTGTACCTTATTAAGTTAAAGGAATACAGTCCATTGCAGAAGGCATCACTTCTAGAATATATGTCTTGTCATAATCGAGAACTATAATCTTTCTGCTTTGTGGGATATACCAACAAGTTTTACTTTTGGAGAAGTCTATTGCTTACTTAACACTAAAGCAAACAGCTGAAATAAGAAACATATTCATATTCAAGAATCCATCAAAATGATTCCTTTCAGCATTCAACAGAAGTAGTCTATAAATGGAGTTTCCTAGATCTTTACATACCAATGCAAACCCCCTAATTAATTAGACCACCTAATATTCCAGACTAATTAAAGTTATATTTTAGTCCATATTCCCTTAAGTGCATAAGGGGCCCTAGCCAAAAGAAACAAACTGATGCTGTAATATTACACGTTAAAAGTATCAACAATCCTGCAGAAAGCAAATCTGATCCTGACATGCAAAACATTCTAAAGAATTTTAAAATTGGTTTTGCATAGATAAATGAACACTCAAAGTCCATTCCAAACTTAACTTACTTGTCAAACCATATTGATAATACTCATTATAAAATTACCTAAAAGCATATTACATCTTTGGAGATGGAGTTTGCCATTTCTTGGATTAATAAATAAAGCCCCTTATCTGTAGGATGCTATCTTGATCCCTCCAAAGTACTAGTCCTACTAGAAAGAAGCCTTCTCCTAATAACCCAGATAGCTTCAACTCACTTGCTTTGATTACCCAGGCTTGAGTCACAGTCAATTCAGCATAATAGCCTGTGTTGACATTTGCTTGTGCTTCACTGCTGATTTCAAATGGCAAAGATCATAATATTCTCTTTATAGAAAGCTGTGTGTGATCTGAAATCAGTGTACTTCACAGAAACAGTGAGTCAGGAGTTAAATCATTTTTAAGGTGCAATGGTCTTAGAGTGAAAATAATAAAATAAGGAATGGGTGAGGAAACGTTCACAAGCTCCACTGGGGAAAATGATATCTGTCCTTACCATAATAGGTTGTTAAGTGATATACACATTATGACAGTGTATGCAGTTGAGGTGCCATTTACAACTTGAGGTGACTAAGCTTATTTGATGTTTTTTCAGATGAATGAAGTAAAGGTACAGAATTAGATATAATTATGTTCTGAAAATTGTATAATATCTTTCTCTTGGAAGTGTAATCTTATGACAATTATTCCCAAGATACAGAAGGACCCATATAAACTTACATTGTTATAGTCCAATAATTCTTATACACACATGCCTTATTACACAACTATTCTTATCACCATAGGCTTTAATAACTTGCAATAAATCAGTCAGCAAATTCAAATGAATAATAATTTAAATGTAATCATATGAGGTTTATGCTTATTCACAAAACCAAAGAGAGCCTCAGAAAGTTATAACCATTACTGCTTTAATTTACTGACTGCATCTACCAATTTATGTAACTGAGAGCATTCATTTGATTTAATTAATTGATGTTATCATTTCTCAGCATTGAAAGTTGTAGACTTCATTAATACTCTAATGTGTAATACTCTCAATATCTATCAAAATGCCATTCATGCATGTAAACTTGGGACTGTCCACTTTAGAGCAAGACCAGATTCAATAAAATATTAAACACTATTTGCCTCTCAATAATATAGTCATTTGCAGTAGTCACAGAACCCATGGCAAATCAGATTAGATACTGTGAAGGCTAACTGGGGTAGAGTTGTACAATCTATCACTACTACTTCTACTTCTAATAATAATAATAATAATAATAATAATAATAACTCTTCTTAACAAAGATCTTTCCTTTTTGCTAAATACATACTATTCTTAATATGCTTTAAAAAGAAGAAGAAACTTCAGTGTGAAGGGTATGCTGTTCACTTCTTGAATAATGTTGTGCACTTAGTTTGCATAATAAAAACACATGCTACAAAATAATCAAATAGATAATAGAAGGTAGTCCACAGTTGAGTTAAAATGGAATATCCTTTACTGAAACACACAAACAAATGATCCTAGTTGAGTGTAATGAAGTGCATCAAAACTTTCCTTATTTATATTTAATCAGGTCGTTTTGAGCAAGGGAGTAGTTACAGAGGGTGGTTCTGTTAAGAGCAATAAAAGCATTAAAATCATTCTTTTAGCCAAGTCCTCCTTCCCCCTTCACACCATAGTGTAAACAGAGACTATAAAGTTTTGGATTAGTTGGTTAGCCTATACAACGTGTTAATAAACTGGTCTTAGATTGTAATTTTTCTCTCGTTTTTTTCAGTTTCAGTTTTAGGTAGCACAGTCTCTGTAACTACTTATTTGCCCCAAATAATCTGATTATATATAAATAAGGAAGGTTTCTGATGCTCTTCATTATACTCACCTAGGATTTTATGTTTCAATAAAGGATATTCCATTTTAACTCAGCTGTGAACTGCCTACTATTTTCAATTTGATTATTTTGTAGCATGTATTTTTATCATGAACCAAGTACATAACATAATTCAAGAAGTGAACATCACAACCTCCACACTGCAAAGTTTCTTCTTGTGTTGTTTTGGACCCAGTGTAGGTTGCATAATGGGTTTTCTAAGACTTGAGGGAAACCACAGATTTCACTTTTTGCAATTCGTAAAATATTTCTATCAGCTTAAATAAATTATGGAAGTTATTACAGAAAACTTTGCAATTTTCAGACTTAACAAATAATGTTTTTTTAACTCTACATTATTAAAGCTATCAAATCAAGTCAACATATCACATACTGAATGTTACAACATGGCACAGATTGTTATGATGTTTAGTAGTAAAGTTAACATCTAATGTAACAGATGACAAAACTTGATTGTGACTACAGATTTCCTTCCTCTTGGATAAATGGCTATCTTTTTTTTCCTTTTGAAAAGAATATTACCCTCGTATAACATAGTTACATTGTTAAAATACTATGTGTGATATTTATACTCACACATGTAACAGACAAGGCTAGAACTCTAACAGAAGCATGGAAAAGTGCAGATGTGATTTGCACACCAGGCTACATTAACCTACATTACAATGCAAACATCTGCCTGTAGTTTACAGTAGGTAGGCAGTTAAACAGGCACATGCAAAGAGCACTATAGCAGCCAAATATTGTCAAAGCTAAAACATATCCAGATAGTTACAAGTCATGATCACATCATTTGCAAAACCACAGATATTGAAAAATATGTAACATTATATACTACATCTTTCAAAGACTTCAAACTTAAATGTATATAAAATATAAAATATAAAAATGCCACTCAAAGACAGTGGCATTGAGCCCAAGATGCCAACACAGCACTATTATGTGGTGTCGATGTACCCTGCAAGTGTATGCTCAGGCACACTCACTAATGAAGAGTATCACTAACTGTCACTAAGTGTCACTTTGTGTGTGTGTGTGTGTGTGTGTGTGTGTGTGTGTGTGTGTGTGTGTGTGTGTGTGTGTGTGTGTGTGTGTGAGAGAGACTGTGCATAAGCCTTTTTGCCTGTGATGCATTAACAACCCCCATGAGTACTTTCTCAAGCAGCATAGCTTTCAGTTCCCCTGTAATCTAAGTGTTATACATCCCCCGTGATGCTTGTTTGGCAAACATCCATCATCCCACAGAAACACATGCTCCTTCATTTGAATATTTGGTGCATATGCTGCAGAGGTCTATGCCTTTCTGATCTGGTCTGATAGTTTAGATCTGGCAGTGTTCTGTGCTCTCGAGGAATATATGGTACAGTGAGCATGTCCCATATGCTGTGCATTTCACTGCTTGGGAACAGTGTGCAAACAAGTACTGCATCTCAGACAGGATCTGCCATACATCTGGTATATACAGCACACCAATTCTCTGTATATGTTGCATATATACTGTGTTGTTGCACCTTCATATCTCTCAGCATAAACTACTACACTGAAATTAATTCCACTTAAATACTCCTAAGGCTAGATGTGCATTTCAGCTCCATAACAGGAACTCTTAAAAGATGGTACAAGTTTCCCTGGCTTTTACATTTACTGCTTGACTGTTGCTGCTTTATCCACATTTTATTGATTTGATCAAAACTGCAAAACATTTTATGTCAATATGTTTTGAACATATGGCTCCTACTTATGAGTTTAATGATGGCACCAATCCTCGTATAATTTTAACCAAATTAACCTCTTTTCTCTGTAGTAACCAAATACTGAATTTATTACCTCAAACTGTATGCACACAACACACAAGAATTTTAAGATTTTTTTTTTAATCCTGTCACTTAAATGATGGAATTTCTCTTCATTTCTACAGACTGAATTATATTTTCCCCAGGATCTTATGGCCAATTAGGCATTTTTTCTTTATAGGCTAATTGCTAAGATCAAACAGGTTTATTGATTTCACATAAAAGCTCACAAGAAATCAAGTTCCAAATATTCACAGGTTGCAAATACAACAAATTAATAACATCTAGCAAGCTAACTGCATATCACTGCAATACAGTATTGATATAAACTTACTGAATTATTTAAATATATGATTAACATTCATGGGGGTCTATTTTTTTCCTAAATTTTGTTTTTTTCTTTGATTTATAATCTGAAATATAAAACATAATTTTCTATTATGATGTTGAACTGTAGTATTCAACAATAAATCTTTCATCTGGAAGATACACAAAAAACATAATTTTTTATCTGCTGGGAAAATAGTCTTAGAAATGTTTTCTTTGATGATTTTTAACAACTAGTGAGGTTTCAGAAATCTTTCAAACCTTGAATTTACTTGCTGAGGATATTCTGATCATGCTTTCATGTTAAAGATGACTAAGAATTTTTCACTCCCTCCTGTTAAAAAAAAAATAATAATAGAATTGCTGTGTCAATCCTTTTGAATGACAATACCCAGATCACTAAAAAATGTATAATTCAGTACCTCAGCTCCACCCACCCCAACAAAAATCACAAAAACAACTGCTTTAGTTCCTTCTTGTGGAAGAAAAAAAGCCAAAAGACATACAATATCAAAATATAAAATTTCAGTCACCTCATTGGATAAAATCTGAACCAATTAGTCTGTACATTTTTATAACTTGAAAGTTATCATGCTACAGAGAAGTACTTCTCAAAAAGCTGTGACTTTGGGATTTGGAACCACTAAATTAGTCACTGCTTAAACACCTTTGTACATAGTAATGGTGTTCAAAATGAAAAACTCAAAGCAGATTTAAAAAATTGAAAACCTTTTAGCTGAGAAAATGTAAGCACTTTTTTCCATTGGAGCAGATATAATTAGAGAAAGGGAAATATAACAGAAACTGTTTGTAATAAAGACAGATCAGATTTCTAAGATAATTTTGAATATTAGCTAAAATATTGTCTTCCCCTATAGAGCCTTTTTTTAGGCAATGCCAGAATGAAAGTACTTCTGATATAGCAAATCAAAGCCAAGAAAATCTAAAGGTATTTCTGATCAATGCTAGAAGCCTAATCAAAGAACACCACTCCCTGGAAGCTGTCTTTACCCTAGAGAGTGCTGATGTCTGTGTGGTCTCAGAGAAGTGGTTTAAAGCTGCAGACAGCACGCCAACAGTGCAAGGTTACAATGCCTTCCACACATTTAGAGCAGCTACTTCACATGAAGGGACTAAAGGTGGAGGTGTCTCTATTTACATCAAAAATATATCTACTTCAAGGCTGGTTAAACAGGACAATGCACTTGAGCTGCTCTATGTAAAAATCACCATAGGTAAAATCCAGTACCACTTTCTTGCAAGCTATAGGTCCCTCTCTATGACCCAGGAAACCCATACCATGTATTTAAACTTATTAGAAACAATAACCATCCAACCCAATACCATATTCATGGGTGACTTTAATTACTCCACGATTAACTGGGAATCCTATATGACATCAAATGTACATGCACAGAGATTCCTGGATTTTGTAATACACAAACTCCCTGGACCAGATAGTCAATACTTCAACCAGGGGAGCACCCATCCTGGATCTGGTCCTCACTAATATGGGAGAGTGCTGTATACCCCCTACTGTAATGCCTTCCCTGGTAAAATGGTCTCCTTTGAAGTAAAAATAAAACATGTCTGCCTACGCAGAACTGCTCACAGAAACCCTGTACAAGCATGTTAATAGCTGCATACAGGCAGCTATACCCACCAGGAAGAAGTACATAACTAACTCAAAAAATAAGCCACCCTAGTAGAATCACAAAATCAGTCAGATGTAAAACAGGAGGAAGAAAATCATGGCAAAAGGTAGGCGGTGCAGCACCCAGCAGGATAAAAGCACCCTCTTTAAACTAAACAAACAACTCAGAGGACAAATAAAGTCTACCAAAGCCAAATTTGTGGTAAGTTTGGCCTCCCAGGCCAAGGACAACCACAGAGCATTCTTTAGCTATGTCCACAACCTCAAAGGCAATACACAATTGTGTGCAAAGTTCATTGTAAATGGAGCCACCTGTACTGAGCCAGAAGATATAGCAAACTTCCTAGCTGATAAATTCAGATCCAGCTTTACTCCTCTCTCCCCCTCAACCTTCCCTCAGGAAATATCATGAACTATAACTCCCCCTACTATCACTAGGGAACAGATCCTTAATGCTCTCTCTAAGACCAAGAACACTGCATCAATGGGCCCAATCAATATCTCAGGATGCCTTCTAAATAGCATAAAACATGACCTATCAGGGCCTCTTGAATTATTATTTAACTGTAGCCTCCAAACAGGCTTCGTGCCTCATGAATGGAGAAAGGCAACATACATCCCTCTGCACAAAGGTGGGTCATAAGTCTCACTAGTCTTATATGTAAAGCCATGGAAAGAATTATCATGGAGATGATCAATAGAGATATAGTAAACCTCCAGACACTGGACCCAACCCAGTTTGGTTTCGTAAAGGGCAGGTCATGCTACTCAACCTGGTGGACTCTTTGAGAAGGTCACCAAAGCAATGGATGAGGGAAAAATCATTCACACTGCCTACCTTGACCTGGTGGAGGCATTTGACACAATACCCTACTTGCCTTGTTGCCAAACTCAGGAGGTTAGGTACAAACCCGTATGTCACCCAGTGGATAGCCAACTGGCTTACAGGCAGGACCCAGGAAGCTAGAATTGGGGAGTCCACCTCTACAAAGAGGCCAGTCACAAGTGGAGTCCCTCAGGGATCAGTCCTTGGACCACTCCTATTTTGCATTTACTTCTCAGAAGGCAGGGCCAATGTCAGTGGTCCCTGGCTGACTAAATTTTTAGATGATTGCAAGTTAGGAGCTGTCATTGAATCTCACACTGACACAAATGTTCTCCAGGAGGGGCTGACATAGACAAACTACTGGTGTCAGAGTTATGGACTTAAACTAAACGCCAACAAATGCATAATAGTATCCTTTGGGAAGTCATCTATCCCTGATAACTATCATATTGACAACACACACCTTAGAGTTGACCCACTAGTTAGGGACTTGGGGACCCACATAGATAGTAATCTAGCCTTTAATCATCACATGTCTGCAGTGGTGAGGAGATCATTCTATGTTGCACAACTTATAAACAAAGGTATGGCATCTAAGTCCAAGGAAGTCATTGCTCCACTGTATTTGGCATTCATCAGACCTATCACTGAGTACAATGCCCCCTTTGGCATGTACCTAACCAGGCATATTCAACAACTAGAATGTCCACAGACGCTCCTCACTGAAAAAATACAGACCATAAGTAATATGTCCTATGCAGACCACCTCAAGGCCCTATCCCTGTATTCTGTCTCCTTCAGGCTTTTAAGGGGAGATCTATGCCTAGTATACAGGGCATTGTCAGACCCCACTCTGATGGAACTCCTGCATATCCACAAAACAAACAGTACCAGAATTACCCATTCTAAAGACTTAGACCTTGTCTGTGATATAAATATGACCTGCTGGAGAGGTAGGTATGTATCCCAGAGACTACCCCATCTATGGCTCTCCATCCATGTAAAGCAGAGTTTCCCCCTAATCCAATTCGAGTGCAACTCGGGCAATTGGATGGGAAACTGGGAATTCATCCCTAGTTTGGCACCTATGTCTCTAATAACAGGTAACCTGTAAATGGTTCATCTCCCAGGCCCATGCTTACACTTGTCAAGGGTATCAGAACTCATCAGAGATTTGGGATGTGTGGCTAGTCTTAAAAAGACCCTTGTGTTTGTTAACCTAGTAAAAACCTATGAACCTGTGTGCTGATTAGCATTACATATGTTATGTAAACTCATATAACAAAACAGTCAAAGTCTGTTGAAAGGAATAAAATATCAGAATATGGAGTAAAATGGTTGATAAAATATCTGATTATATTTTGCAAGTTTATTTCCTGTGGATAGATGCCTTTTTAGATTTTATTTATATGTCTTGGCAGTGCAGTGGGGCAGCAGTTAGCATTGTTGCCTCACAGCAAAAGGTTTTCCAGTTTGATTCTCAGTTGGGGTGCTTTCTGTGTGGTGTCTGAATGTCCTCCCTGTGTTCGTGTGGGGTTCCTCCAGATACTCTTGTTTCTTCCCACATTCCAAAGGCATATATCTGGAGCATTTCTCCCTGGTCGTCCCCTGAAAATGGGCTCTGTCCCAGTAAAGAAATGCAAAATATAATATTTATTAATCTATCTATCTATCTATCTATCTATCTATCTATCTATCTATCTGTCTATCCCCCATCTGCTTGACTGAACCCAAACGTTCCATTACCAGTGCCCACTTGATCCATTCATTTTCCTGAGGGAGTCAATATGCTCAAGGAGCAAGCTCACCAATCACCCCTTCTATCCCAAATTCACAACATCCGTACAAGATCATCAACTTCCCTTGGGCAAATGGAAATCTGGGCAAGCCCTTTTCCTGGTAGAAGAAACAAAGCCCTTTCATTTCCCATGTCAATGTCACTGGCCAGCCCATCTCTAAGAGACAAAAATCAGGCATTAAGGACCGTTTCAGTTGGTTTGCCAGACAGACCTTCTGTGGAGTTCTTAACCCTGATTAGCAGCACTCCAGAGCTCTGCAGCTGCTGACTGGCTTCCTGGGTACATATGCTTGCCTCCTAATGTGTTCTATCCAGGGCATACAATCTGTGTACTTATACAGTGCTTGACTGGCAGATTGCCTCCATGGATACAATGCCAAGACTTCCAAAGTAATGGACAGGAGATGCCTCCCTCCACTAGAATGGATGAGCCATTGACAGCTACTCAGTCCCATGCTCACTGCCTAAGCTCTCCAGTGCCTGAGTCCTAATTGAATTTGGTTGTAATGGGTTACAGTAAGGGTTTCTTCATTCTACACCATGAGACCATGTGGATCAATGTAGTTTGTGCACAATATTTTGGTATGTTTTGTTTTGTTCATATAGATACGTTTCAGTTTTTGTTGTGCAATTTATTTCTTATTACATTTGTTACTGCTAAACTCAGTTAACAGACATTTAACAAAAACAGGGTCAAAGTCTGTACGAGCCAAACCAGAACAATGAGGAGATGTGTTGTGCCATGGAGCTAGTGAAGTAGGAGCCAAGTTTGCTATATAGGGAAGTGGAGGAAAGTAAGGTAAAAAAGCAACAGTGCACCAGTCAGGAAAAAGGTACATTTCCAAGGTGGTCAATGAAGTCATTGACTAAATGAACCAACGTGTGTGTTTGGGGGAGCTGCTCTGTGTACTTTAAGAATGAAAATGAAGTTAAACAGGTTGCAAATGAACCAGTCAGGTTTTCTAGGCCAGATAGTCAGGTAATGACATGAAGAACCATTGGGGGAGGGTGAGCTGTTCAGTCACTGAAGCCTATAGGAAGCATCCCTTAGAAAGCAGTAGAAGGCAGTCTTATGATGCAGATTGGAGGTGTGGGTATGTGTGGGAGTTAGGTACCTGATGTGCTTAGAAGAAGCAATGTAAAAATAAAAAATATATAAAATAAACCAAATAGTACTTGAGGTGAAAAAGCAAGTGATAAAGGGATGGTGGCTAGCAAAAAGACCAACAGTTGTTTAAAACTAGACTGCTGTAGGGAAGACATGGCCTGGAGGGATTGAACCCTGACTGTGACCTAGTTAACCTAATTTGACTAGTGGCTCATGCACTGGAGGATCTGGATTGGAAGGTGAGACGAACCAGCCTTGCTGGCTTGCCCACTCCAGGAGGGGTCAGTTTCTGCCTGCAGCATGACACTTCCTCAATATCAGGAACAGTGCTGTAATCAGATTGCCATTTGCATTTCAGCACTGAAGAAGGCTAACATTTCATGTGGGCTGTCTGTACCTCTGCCCTGTTAGGGCATATATAAAAATTATTCTGGCATACAAGGTAGCATATGTGACATTGCTGGCTGCTCCTCTGTATCTCTCTTTCCCAATCCACCATTAGAGTGAATCCAGTCACGGGAAATACTCAGGGACACCAAAGATTAAAAATAATGCTGCAGCTGAGCAGCTGATGGTCTGCTTGAGGGCACACAAAGGGGGGGGGGGGGCACAATCAATTCATGACTTTGGATCCAAAAATGGAAAATTGAGACTACTTATTAAGAAAAACGCATAGATAATATACAAACTCCAAAGTACAGAACAGAACTGAAAATAAACAAGTCAATACACAGTATAAACTGGGTGTGTTGGATAGAAATATGTGAGAATAGTCCAGGACTAAAGACCAAATAATAGGTAACAGGAATTCTTCAACTGCCAGAGGAGCAGTGGGAGGCCTGGGAAGGCCTGTATGTAAAGGTCATTTTAAAGAGGTAGAAGAAATCTTAGCCTCCCTGAATATATTCGTCTAAATAACTTATCCCTCTTCTCCTTATTCTCCACTCTCACCTCTTATAACCAATCTACGCAATCATCTCTGCACATTCCTTTCCCTTCCTGTCTCTGTAATCACCACCTAAGACATTGGGTACTGTATTTATATTATATAACATTTGTATTTCAGTACTGTTGCTGGCTTTTCTTTTATAGGTTCATAGGTTCATAGGTTTATACTAGGCTATCTGCCCTAAGGCATTTATAAGCCTAGTCCAAAGTTTTGTGGATTACGCCACCCCTTATATGAAAAAATACTGTACCCATTAGTTTGTTGTGCCTCTGTCCAGCAGTGACACCGAGATGATTCCCGGGGTAAACCTACGATCTCCCATCCACAGGTCAAGATTTCTCTTGAACAGAGCCAGCGAGGTGCTCTGCCTCACATGGACCGGGATTTTATTCCACAGCATAGGGAGTCTCTGAGTGATAAATCTATCCCTCCAGCACATCCTATTTATATCCGTGCTAAGGTTTAAGTTGCTTGCTCTAGTGGTTTTGGTGGATTTGGATTTTTTGAGGTGGAGCATGTCCATTAATTCGGGTTGGACATGGCCTTGTATGTCAGGCACATGTCACCTCTGAGCAGACGGTATGCGACTGAATAGAGCTGGAGTTTCTTCAATCTGGCAGCATATGACAGATTTTGGAGTCCCTTTATCCTTTTGGTGAGGAACTTTTGGGGTCTCTCCAATTGCTGCAGATGTCGGGTGAGATACATCCCGAATGGGGCATTGTACTCGATCATTGGTCTGATAAGTGAAGAGTACAGAGGAACAATGACCTCACTAGATCTGGATGTGAATCCCTTCATGATCAGGTGGGCAATGTAGAAGGTCTTTCTAACCACTTTAGCAACGTGAGTGTCAAAAGAAAGGCCACTGTCAACCTGGATCCCCAGGTCCCTGATAACCTCTTCTGTGCTTAGTGGATTGCCACCTATATGGTAGCTTGGGGTTACCTTGTTTTTCCTGAAGGGTATGACTATACATTTTATGGCGTTTAACTTCAGGCCATGGCTCTGGCACCAGCTATCTGTTTCTGTGAGTCCCTTCTGAAGGATATCCGTGTCTGTTGCACTTTCCACTATGGCGCCAGTTTGCAGTCATCTGCAAACTTTGTCAGCCAAAGTCTTCCCATGTTGGCCTGTACTTCTGAGAAGTAGATGCCGAACAATAGAGGGCCAAGGACCGAGCCCTGTGGGACACCACTTGTGACCAGCTTGGAGTCTGACATAGCGCCAGCAACTCTAACCCTGTGGGTTCTGTCCTTGAGCCAGTTTGCAACCCATCTTGTGACATATGGGTTTACATTTAAGCTGGTAAGTTTTTCTACAATACCCAAGTGGGGTATTGTGTTGAAAGCCTTTGCAAGGTCAAGGTAGGCTGTATGGACTGCCTTTCTCTCATCAATGGCCTTGGTGACTGTTTCGAAGAAGTCGACCAAGTTCAAAAGGCATGATCTGCCCTTGACGAAGCCAAACTGGGTCGGGTCCAATGTCTGCAAGTCCCCTATATCTTTGTTTATCTTTTGACCTTAATTATCTTGACTTACTGCATGTGATCTTAAATTACCATGAAATGTTATATTGTTTGTAGGGTCTATATTAGAACACCGAACTTTCAAAATTTTGAGTGATCTAATATCGAACCCTATTAATCGAAAATTTAAAACATCGAACATACAGAACAGTGCATTTTTTCCTAGGGAAAAAACATTGCTGTTTCAAAACACATGCACACAACACAAGTACACCAAACTAATAGCAATCCAGACACATAGACCTAAACTCTTACACCTAACCCTACACTAAACTATGCATACACCACTAACTATTCACTTACCTTAACCCAAACCCTAAGGTCCGTCACTATCGCACAGTCACCTCACCCGTGCCGTAACCCTAACTCACCTACCCCGCCCTAACCCTCATGTCCACACACTCGCACACTTACCTGAACCCGACCCGTAACTTTCCACCACAGTCCTGAAAATACTGCAGCAACAGAAACAGACAACCAAATTCTTTCCCTAGGAAAAAATTTGGTTTTCTATTTCTTTGATATTTTCAGCATTCGCTGAAAATGGGTCGATATTAGAACACTAGAAATTTTGAAAGTTCGGTGTTCTAATATAGACCCTTGTTTGTATTATATTAGCCTAATTTTTCTCTGTTTTAATTTGGAGCTTTTCTCCCCAGGCCTCTGCTGAAAAAGGGCTTTGGCTCCATCAGATATTCCCAGTCAACAAATGTAAAATAAAATAAATAAAAATAAATAAATGACAACGGCCACTGCAATGGATGAAAGTACTCACACTTTTTTTCAGTAAAGAAGTTTTTGACTTCTCTATATCTGAAAAATGTTTTTTATTATTGTGTTTGTCTGGCAGTTGGAGCAGAGGATTAAGCTGCTGTGTCCAGCGTTCCAGGAATTGATTCCTTTGGCATCCATTGCTTATGTGAATCTGGGCAAATTACTTAACCAGACAGCTTCATGGGCCAAACCTGTAAAAGGTCTGTCAAGATCAGTATACTGTCATAGTTAGCAAAAATAATAAAATAAAAATAAATCTCTCTCATAAAGCCTTTAAACATCATATGGACAAACTTTCTATTGTATTACAAATGCATAGTGTACCAAAGGATTGCAATGTTACAGTATTTCTTACTTGTTGCTAAAAAACAGTTATGGTCCAGATTTTAAGATAAGAATGAACTGTCATGAGATAGCATTATATTTTTATACTGTAACAATGTCAGTATTTTACAATTACTTTGTTATTTTAGGAGACATATATTTCAGATAATGTTGTTAGAATCTGTTATATACCTTTACAGTTAACTGTCACTCACTACATTATATTAAAAAGTACATTTTCCCTGTTTAATTACTGAAATTTTGTTTTTGATGCTATGGCTCTTATCCCTCTTTGTTCTTTTTCTTTTTTTATTTTTTTATTTTTGATTCCCAGTCCTAGTCGGGATTACTAGAGGAAAATGTTGGTTTTCTCCAAAATAAGTATCTGTCTTTTACAGCACCGATTATGCATTATTCATGTTTATATACAGCAAAATTTTAAAATTTAACTGTAAGTTTAAAATGCAGTTTTCATTACTGAAGATCTTTTGGACAGTTTAAGTTATAATATTTTCTGTCTTGTTTATGAGTAAGCTTGTTTTTCAACTACTTGAAGAAAGTATCCATAGTTGTTAGACCGTTATCAGGCATTACATATACTTTAGTAAACTACCTCCATTGAAAGTTTTAGTTGTTTGTTTGCTGTTGTTGGTACTATGTGCTCATATCTCAATCTTTATAGTCACATTATATTTTTAAAAAATGTAATAAAAAGAGTTTTGACAAAAAAAAAATAAAATTGATGTGCAGTGCAAGTTGGTTGATTGCACAAAAAGGTTAACATTGGCTAGTGAGTTCTTAGAAGTTGAATACTGCCAGAAAAGGTGTTACTAGAAAATGTAACTCAAAATCTAAACCAACTATAACTGAAGTACTACATACTGTAAAGGAGACAAAAGAACTAGAAATGGATTTTTTTTAAAAATGGGAAGGAACAAGTTACAAAAAATAAATGGAATTTGTGGAACAATATATGCCAAATAATGTTCCGGAGGAAGAGTGAGGTTTAGAGGAAGGCAGAACGCCAGCAATATATGTTTGTTATAGTGAATGATAATTGTTAAAAACAAAACATATATGCATACTGCATGAAAAATGTTTCTACAATTTGTCTTCTCTTCTATTAATAAATGTGTACCTATGTCACTGTCTAAAATTGTATTTAAAAAGATATTAAAAGGTAATACATCAGCATATTTTCATTCCAATCTAATCATCATTTTAGTAATTAAGCCACATAAACTATGACACTTTGTGCATAGTTTACTACAGGCATGCTATATGTATGAGTAACTCTCCAGTATTTAAATTTTTAATTTTAATTCTGAGTGATTTTAGAAAACTTACTGGTAAAGCTTTACTTGGTTTATCATTACAGAGAGCAACTATCATTCATAATCTCTGCTTTGGTCTTTCCTAATGTTCAAAAACCGAAAGAAGCAATTTGCAACATCCAATCTCTGCCAAGAACATTTAGGAGGATATGAAATACCATCAGCCAGGAAATGCCCCAGGCTTAGAGGGATATGTACCAGAGTTGTACAATCATTCTAGCAAAGTTATTTCTGCACAGATCGCAAATAACTTCCCCGAATACATACACCTTATGCACATTTTAGGCAGTTTCACTTTTATGAATAGCATGTTTTCATGTTTTAAAAAGGTGCTGCTCCTTTTATGATAAAAGTCAGTGCATGTCTGCTAATTGTGATCTTCAGTTATGTTCACATTTTGCAGTTCTGTCTTGGCAACTTCACTTGCTTTGCTGCACCAATGAAGCAGCATATCTGCCTTTTGGACATTGCTGTCCCCATACTTTCCCATGTCTGTAAAGCATTAGATACTCCAACTACACAAGGAGGTTACTGTATTTTTTGTGAGCACATTAATTCAACAATTTAGCATTGCTACCTTACAGCACTTGGCCCTTCAATTCATTTCCCAGCTGTGTACCTTCTGTGAGCAGATGGTATTTCCTCCTGCATTGGGATGACATTTTGTTGGAGTCCTTCTTTGTCCTCTTAAATCACAAAGGCATGCTTGCGTGTAAAAGATGGACTCCTGATGTTCAACTTTGCTTCACGTAGTACATGCTTGTGTCCCTTGTTCATGTTCAGCTACTGCATAATAGTGCCCTTGATTATGTTATGGTTTGATATTTCTGCAAATAGAATTGCAAAAATGTGTAAGTGCACAATTATTTATTGCACTGTTTTGAATGCATTACTGATTTCTGCTTATATTCTGACTATTGATATCTTTGGAAGTTCTCTTTCATCTGTATGATTGTTTGCTAATTATGCCTTTCCAATTTTTATTCCTTCTTTCCTTCACAGATCATTGTGCCTTTTGGCAACCGCAACTTGGATGCAAATGTTAGATCACATGTCCACCAGACAGCAAGATTCTGTCTGCTAAGCAGCAACTGTTCGAGCAGATGATCGTCAATTTGTGAACTGAGTACGCTCTTGACTAATGTAGCAGACCTTTACTGATATGCTGTAGAAAGCCACTAAGAGTCGGAGGAGGTGCATGTCAATTTCCATTTAGATTTCTCTGTTTGATAGCTTAGAGATAGCAGTCTCCTCCAGTACATTTAGACTATACCTACAATTTAACTTTGCAGTCCTCTTCCAAAAAATATTTTATTATTTTTTTCTTACCCAAACCATCCCCCTCAATGCCTATTGTGCATTCATATCCACCAGCAACTGTGGGGAGTTTGAATTTTTATTCATGACCTCATTTTCTCTCAGCAGATTTAGCATGATACAGATCTAGAACTGGTTGAAGTCACTTACACTTAAAAAGATTAATTATCACATAATCGTCAGTTATAGTTCTCTCTCTATAACCACTTCAAAGTATTAAGAATACCATAACCAGTTAGAAAAGTTAAGAGTAGAAACAAATTCCTTTTCTATGGGTGATTTCAACTTTCTGCACATAAACTGGCAAACGTACTATCAAAAGCTAATATGCCCAGAGTTTTAGGATGTTGTAAATACCAATACACTTGACCAAATTGTTCCCTACCCACCAGAAGTGTTAACTTCTTGATCTTGTCTTCACAAACATTTCTCCCAGTTGCATGACTCCACTCAATACCTCCTCTTCCTTTGTACAATCTGGTCATCTACCTAAGATTTTGTCTATGAAAACCTTCTTTGTGGATCCTAATAACTCCCTTAAATTCATGGGATTACTCCAACACCAATTATTTACTACTTACTGATGTTATTGACATTACAAATGGTGTAGCTCCCCAGCAAACTTTGTACTGATGATGCTTATTGTTTCTACCTCTTGAATAGATGCATTCAGACATTCATACCAATCCAGTATAAGCATAATGAATAGTTTAAAATTAAACCCATACTGCAGAATTACCACATCAAGAAACTCTATAATAAAAAGAAAAAAATCTCCTGGCCGTCACTAAATGATGCACAAATCATCATCATCATCATCCATTTCATAATGATAATGATGATGATAACCACATCATCATTATAAATTGGATTTAAAATTCAAACTCACCATTAGGAAATATAAGGCCAACTATAATCTTAAGATTACAGCAGTTCATAAGACAACCATAAGACTTTCTTCAGCTATATTAGAAAGATTGGAAGTTACCCAGAATTCTGTACTGAACTTCTCTCTAATGGTATCGCCTCTGATCCCCATAACATAGATAATATTCTTGTGGACAAATTCTCTTCTAGCTACAATCCCCCCAAACATCTTTTAAACTTCATTCTATCTCACAGTGCTTGCATAGGTCCTGGCAATATCCCTGGATGTCTACTGAGAAGCATAAAATCCCATCTAGCAAACCCCACCATCAACTCTTCAACCTGAGTCTCTTGGTACTTGGCTGTCAGAGAGAAACTATACCATAACGTAAGTGATATTTGCTTTAGATAGAAAAATGCCACCACTGGGGTCCCACAGGGGTCTCTCTTGGATCCCATCCTCTTTGGTATATATTTATGTGACATAAAAGTTGATACTACATCTAACCAGTTTGCTGATAATTGTAAACTGAGGGTCATTATCCAGTCTCCTTCTGTTATTCAAAGTTTCCACTAAGGGCTGAACCAAACTCTCAGCAACATGAAATACAGCATAACTTCCTCTGGTAAGTCTAGCATCACTGCTGCTTACTGTAGAGTTAAAATTCCACTTACATTCTTAACAGTCATCAGGGATTTGGGCATGTATGTTGACAAAAAACTCCTCTTTGTCCACTATGTGTCTTTGCTGGATAGAAAATCCTTCTACCTTGCACATATTATCCTTCAAGGCATCTCTTCAATGTCCAAACAATTTATATGTCCTTTATTAGGCATAAACTTGAATACAATGGATCATTCAGCATGTACCTCAGTAAGCACCTAAATTAGCTTGGGAGACCTGAACATTTCCTTATCAAAAAGCGTCAGGTCTCAGTATGCATGCAGTCTCCTGTGGGGTGATCTCTGCTTTGCCTTCCATGCTATTAATGACCAATTACTCTCTGAACTCCTTCATCTAAATAGAGGCACTGGTACAGCAAATATCCATTCTAAAGACCTAAACCTATACTACCACATCAACACTACCAAATGACATGACAGATAGCTAACCCAATATATACACCATTATCTAACCCAATATATACACCATTTCTGGAATAGATTGCCCTTACCTATCAATCACTGTACTTCCCCAACAACCTTTAAAACCAGTCAGGATGATTGGGTGAGTGATCATAAATTTTCATCAAGGATATGTAGAGAAAGTCTACTTAATGGGGGGCATTATTAGTCTCCCACAGTACTGGGCAGTATGGCTGCACTTCTTGATTGTCTCCTTTGACAGTAAGAACAGTATGAACCTATGATTCTCTGAACGTCTATAAAAGATTCCTGTAATATTTCAAAATTCCAGTTTTACCAAGAATTAAAGCACACTACCAGTATACAAAAAAACAATAACAATACCCAGCACCAGTACTATAGAAAACTTCAACAGTGGCAGTTTGGAAACAACCATAATTCTGGAATGCCATAAAATCCATCAGCTCAAGTAAAATCTTTCCAAAAAAAGAAAAAAAACACTAACCTGACTCCTGACTAGATTGAAGCATTACACACTAACATCTCTTCCGCCTCTCCAATTCTAAATGTTCTGTTTATAGATTCATAGGTTCATAGGTAGGTACTAGGCTATCGGCCCAAGGGCCTACGTAAGCTGAGCCAGCAAGGTTCCATGACTTACGCCACCCAAGAAAGTTATTTTCCTGTGCCACTGTCGAGTAGAGACACAGAAGTGATCCCCGGGTGTATTTCTTATTTCCTATCCACTCATCAAGATTTTTCTTGAAGAGTGCTAATGAAGAACTTTGCTTGACATAGATGGGTAGCTTGTTCCAGAGTATAGGAAGTCTCTGGGACAGGAATCTATCCCTCCAGCATGTCCTGTTTATTGTGGTGACAAGGTTTTGGTCCCTAGAGTGTGTAGCTTGGAGGTATTGGGATTTTTTTAGGTGTAGCATGTCCAACAGCTCTGGGTTTGACATAGCTTTATATGTTAGGCAGAGATCACCTCGGAGTAGGTGATATGCTATGGAGTAAAGCTGGAGTTTTTAGAGGTGGTCAGTGTAGGGCATTTGTTTGAGACCAGTAATCCTCTTTGTACTTCTGTGGCCTTTCCAGCTACTGCAGATGTCTTGTGAGGTACATTCCAAAAGGAGCGTTGTACTCTATAATGGGTCTAATGAGTGACGAGTAGAGGGGAACAGTGACCTCTTTTTTCCTGGATGAGATCCCTTTTATGATGAGTGGTGCTACGTAGAAGGACTTCCTGACTACTGTGGCGATGTGACTTTCAAAGGAGAGACTACTGTCCACCTGATTCCCAAGGTCTCTTATCACGCATTCGGTGTTAAGTAGATTGCTGCCTATGTGGTAGTTCATAGGTACAGAGTTTTTACCAAAGGGGATGACACTGCACTTTTTGGCATTGAGCTTGAGGCCATGGCTCTGACACCAGGCATCTGTCTCAGTGAGGCCCTTCTGTAGGTACTCCACTTGTCACTGCTTTGAGGTCATATTTGGAGTCTGCAACTTTTACAGTGTGGGTTCTGTCAGTGAGCCAGTTGGCAACCCATCTTGTGATGTAGGGATTTATACCTAGTTTAGTGAGTTTAGCTATAATTAGAGAATGGGGGATGGTGTTGAAAGCCTTTGTGAGGTCAAGATAGGCTGTGTGAACCACCTTACTCTCATCCACGGCTTTGGTGACTGCCTCAAAGAAGTCGATCAGGTTCAGGAGGCATGATCTGCCTTTCACAAACCCGAACTGGGTGGGATCCAGAGTTTGGAGGTTACCAATGTCTTTGTTTATGAGTTCCATGATGATATGTTCCATGGCCTTGCAGACCAGGCTCGCCAGGCTAATAGGTCAATAGTTCCCAAGATCAGTGGTGGCTCCCCCTTTGTGGAGTTGGATAACTGTTGCTCTGCACCATTCAGTGGGCACAAAGCCTGATGCGAGGCTATTATTGGACATGGTGCTTAAGTGGGGAGCCAGTTCATTCTGAAGTTCATGTAAAACACAGCCTGGGATGTTGTCCAGTCTCATGGATTCTGTGTTTTTGGCTTTTGAGAGTGCAGCTTTTACCTGCATAGTTGTGATTACAGGGACTCTGCATTCTTCCTGTATAGATATGAGCCCTTTAGGGGGTGAGAGGGGGGTAAAGTTAGCACTGAACCTATCTGCCAGGATGTTGGCAATATCAGTTGGTTCTGTAATTTTCATGTATTTGTGCTGTAACTCAGAGCAGATCTGGGTGTTGCCATCTAGATTCTTGACATAGCTATAGAATGCTTTGTGGTTGTCCTTGGATTTAGTGGTGATTTTGTTTTTATAGCTAGCTTTGGAGGATCTTATAAGGGATCTCAGCTTCTTACTGAGGCTGACCAGGGAGCTCCTCCACTCATGGGATTTTACTCTCTTTTGCAACAGTTTCTTCCTTCTGTTGTACAGTTTGTTTATGGCAGGGGACCACCAGATTGGCTTCCTTTTTTTGGAGGATAGCATCTTGGTTCTGTTTGGGATAGCACGATCCATGCACTCGTGTAAGTCCTTATAGAGTGCATTTGTGTAGGATTCAGCAGGTGTAACTGTATTGTCCATCTGCATGGGTGTCATGAAGTTCACCACTTCTGTCTTAAGAAGCATGTAGTTGACCTTGGAGAAATTTTTTACTGTGGTTTCCTTAATGGGGAGTGGGGGCAGGATGTGGATATCAAGGGTGATAAGCTTATGGTCAGATCGGACCAACGAGGAGTTTACTTTAGGTGTACCTAATGAACCCAAGCCATTTAACTCCTTCCTAAACTTCTTCAAAATCTCTTTTCCATCAAAGCATTATCCTATAAAAATGAAGGCTATTTTAGATCAGTGGACTTTCAAACAAAATGCTTAAGTTCTGGAGCTCCCATTAGTTCTATACTATTAAGGCACATTCCTTCTTTAACTTACTTTTGGTTTAATACCTTCTTGCCTTAAACATGTCCTCATTGCTTCTAACCACTAAGCCCATCATACCACTTCTGCAGCAAACTACAGAGAAATTGCCAGGCCTTGACCTATAGCAAAAAAGTTAAAGAAACTAATGTATGAGTAGATGCTAGAGTGTAGAGTATAATCTACTTTCTGATAAACAGCTTATCAGGTCCACCCAAAAAGTACAACATGCAAACAGTAATCAACTCACGAACTTCATGAATCTTCCAGTTTGGAAAAGGACGTGCTAATAGGTGGGTGCCTTATTTCTGGACCTTGAAAACAGCTTTCAAAACAGTTAATCACAATTAACTACAGATCAAACTTGCTCACTGTGGTTTCTCCCCACACGTTACTTGAATGGTTTAGGAAATATTTATAGAAAATATCTTTTGGCATCTCAAGTTAAGACTCTCTCTTTCTCTCTCTCTCTCTGTCTCAGAAATAGGGCATCTTACCAATGGAGTCCAGCACACTTCACTACTGGCCCCTGTACTCTGTTCTCTGTACATTAACAATATTGCAGGTGGAATTTCCCATTTTAATATTATGCATACAGGTGACATTGTCTTTACTACAGCTCATAAATCTGCTGATCAAGTACCATCTTTGCCACAGCATTATTTTCCTTTAATCTGCAACTGGCTTCATAAAAAAAAAAAAACTGTCAATTAACACTAACAGATTTACTACTGTGGTTTTTGGAACAGCCAAAACATGCAAATATCACCATATCACAAATCTCTGACCTTCTTTAGAACTTGATTCCATATATTACATAACAAAATGCCTTGTACTGCTAGTGGGCAGTACACTTACCTCCCATCATCTCAATTAATTCATCACTTATAAGGCTACCTTCCATCATCATCATCACTGATATGGCTCTCCAGCAGATTGAAGTGATATGCAGCATTGCTAATATACTTACCACTGAGGCTTTCCAGTTTATAGCAGTCATACTTATTATTAAATATGCTTTAGCAATTACTCTCCTTTGTCTGAAAGTACATTTTCAGATTTGCTCATTGATTCAGAATAGGTGAGTATCACTGTATATCCATATAAAGAGCAAATCGTCTCCCAACCACTTCAAGAGCTACTTACCTTCACAATATCTTTATCTTTAAATTGAAAAAGATACCCCCCCCCCAACAAATAAACTGCCATTCCAAGAACCTCATAGTATCCTGCCCACAAACTAACTAACTTTAAGATAAGCTGGACCCTCTTTCTCTTTTTAAATCTCTGAGAAATATCTTTGCAAACTTGCCACTCCTTCCTGGAACAGGCTACTAAAATAAATTACTATTTTAGAGAATCTTGTTCTCTTAAATAAGAAGTTGACAGAAAGCTTATCTCATTTATGCCTATAGGGAATACTCAGAGTGATGCCTACAGCACCAGCAGAGAAGACAGTGTCTCCCTATTGTGACTGCAGAATGCACATGAGCTGTCTTTATCTATGAATCATTTCTTCATGTTTGTGTAACTTACAGATGCACAGCCTCATTTCAGGAGTACTGCCATTATGCATCTGTAGTACAGTTCAATAAAAATATTGCTCATCTGAATTGTTTAATTAAAAGCACTTTTCTCACACACACCCCTTCTTTTTTTTTTAAAACAAGTTTATTGTTTTAACATATAAGAGAAATATCATAACAATTTTATACAAATAATTAAAAATAGGTATTATTATAATATTCAACAAAACAACTAAAGTATTTACAAAGACATCCACTACAATCAGATCAATTAATTAAACTAAAATACTGTGCTATTGAAATTAGAATTTTTTTAACAAATTTTGTAAATTATCCCATACAATAAAATGTGATGTTTTTCTAGTTGTTCTCATTCTAATTGTGCTTATTTCCATATGACACATTATAGTCATAACATTTTTAAATTCATTGAACGAAGGAGGTGTATCTGAAATCCAATTTCTAGTTATTATTTTCCTAGCCACTGCTAGGATAGACCATAACAAGGGAAGCTTAATCTTTTTAACACATTGAGGTACAGGTGTGTTGAATAATATAAGAGACTTAGAAATAATGAAATTATCTGTAAAAGAGCCTGCAAAAATTCATTAATTGACTTCCAGTATTCTTTCAACTTCATACAGTCATAAAACATATGAGCCCAGTCAGCATTAATTTCTACATTACATCTCTTACATAGATTATCTTTATTATTAATTTTATTCATCATCAAAGGTGTATAAAAAGATCTATGTAAAAATTTCCATGTATAAATTCTCCAGACAATGGAAGATGTAGTTCTATAAGCAGATTCCAATATATATTGTTTATCTTGTTGAGTTGGTGGGTCCCCATTAATAGAGGTGAAATAATTCCAGTATGAATCTACATTGTAAAAAGTTTCTTGTCTGATAATTTTATGTATATATGAAAGTTTACCTTTATCAGAAACTTTATGCTGTAAATTTATTATCAAGTAATCAATCAGTTTTGGAATAGATTCTTTAACTGTTATAGACATTAGATCTATTCTATCAATGAGATGTTGTCTAAAGATCTGAACCTCTAACCAGCAAGTTTCTCTTAGATCAAATTCTTGTTTTAAGAAATCTAGATTTTTAACTTTATTATCAGATATCAGCTGATACCAGTACTTTAGATTATTATCTGTAGCTAAATGAGCTCCTTCAGAAGTAGATGACATAAGCATACCCTGAGTATAAATTATAGGGAATACAATAAAATTCCATTCCCTATACTTAGGGTGCATGAATATAAAGTTACGATAACTAATAATAATATTTAATGGGTAACAGACCATATGTTTAGGTGTAATAGGTGAAGTACAAAATTCCTTTAGCAACCACAACATGGAGTTATTTATAATCATATTTTTATGTGTTAAGGAGATTTTCATGAAGTGCATACTAATTAGCTCCCAATAATCTTTCCATTTTGCGACATATGACCGATCTATTAATAAAGTAATAACTTTTATAATAGAAGAGATAATATATAAATTAAAGTCTGGAAAAGAAATACCCCTTGAGACCAGCTATTAGTATGTTTCTTTAATGCAATCCTAGGTCTATTAGGTGCCCATAAGAAATTTAACATTAGTGTATTCAGTTTCTTGATAGTTATTTTTGTAGGTGAAAGTATTATTGATTGTATTAAGTATAAAATCTTGGGGAATATTATCATTTTAATAATTGTAAGTCTCTCCTCCATAGTAAAAACATATTATTCCAGGTATTAAAAAGATTTTGTATATTAAGAAAACAGGTATTATAGTTATTATATATAATAGATTTAATATCTTTAGATAGTATTATACCTAAATAAGTTATCTGACCTGAGTTGGGTACATATTTAGTAAAATCACTAATGAGAGTATTTTTTCGTGTATATATAGGTAGTATTTTAGTTTTTCTTCATTGAATATTAAACCAGAAATACTTTTAAAATTCATCATTTTATCAAATAAAGACTGCATAGAAGAATTAGATCCTGCTGATGTAATTAGAACATCATCTGCAAAAGTTGAATTTTTGATGTTGTATTTTCTTCTATTTCAAAACCCTCTATGTCAGTACTGTTTCTAATCAAATTAGCCCAAGGCTCCATTACTAAAGTGAATAATAGTGGAGAAAGTGGACATCCTTGCTTTGTACCTTTAAGAATGGGTATTTTTGTGAAACATATGTTCCTACCTTAATATAAGCCAGCGTTCCTTTGTATAAATGCTCAATTAAATTTACAAATGCATCAGAGAAATTTGTGCACTTCAGTAAGGTAAACAGATAGTCCCAACTTACTGAATCAAATGCTGAACCTATATCAAGACTAATAAGTGTTAAATCTTTCTTTTCCTATTTGCAAAATCAATTAATGTTAAAGTTCTTCTTATATTATCAAAAGTATTTCTATTTACAATGAAGCCCGTCTGATCTATGTCTATAATGCGGGATAATTGTCTTCAATCTATCAGCAAAAATACTCATAAACATTTTATAATCAACATTAAGTAATGAGATGGGTCGATATGAAGAACATCTAGTTGGATCTTTATTAGGTTTTAAAATTGGTGAAATAAATGTATATTGCCAAGATGGGGGTTATTAACTCAGTTTGGGCCAGAATAAAACCTTATGTATTAATGAATATGTAGTTTTAGAAAGGATTTTATATATCTCTGGTATAATACCATCATTACCCGGTGCTTTGTTTGATTTAAGCTTATTTATTTGTGTAATAACTTCTGTATATGAAATACTCTTGTCCAATAGTTTAATCTGTTGTTTATTAAGCTTTTTATTCATGTTTGTGGTTATAAACTCCTTTATTTTATCTTTAGGTTCCATGTTAATGTTGTTATGGTTAATCTTGTGAAAGTGATTTCTAAATTCATCCAGTATTTCTGGTATACTAGAAACATTCTTCTTTTCCTTAGAGAAAAGATTTCTTTGATATGGTTTTGTTTATTCAATCTTTTTGTTTTATTTTTAAGTCTATGTAAGTATTTGGGGCTTATTGAATAAGACAAAACTTGTATTTCTCTAAAGTTATTTTAACTTTATGAGTTAAAATTTCTTTGTATTTCTCATTTAGTTTGTTTATTTCTTCAATAACTTTCTTGTCCATAATATTTTCTTTATTATTATGTTTATAAGAGTCTAGTTTACTTTGAATATCTAACAATTCCTTATCCCAAGATTTCCTTTTGTTATTATACCATCTGATACTTTGTCCATATAGATATGATTTTAAGGCATCCCAAACATAGACAATGGAGACTTCAGGAGTATTATTTATGTCTAGAAAATGTTGTACTTCTGAAAGTATATATTCTTTATAGTCTTTTAGCTGAGTTAAGTATGCTGGTATCCTTTTGATCTGAACATTATGAGTATTTTTATCATGAATTCAAAAACAATTGAGTTATGATCAGATATAGGACATGAAATGATTTTGGAATTAATTAAATCTGTTACCATCTGGTTAGAAATAAAGACCCTATCTATTTTTGAATAAGTTTTGTATCTGTTAGAAAAAAGGTGTATGGTAATGATTTTGGCTCTATCTGATTATTAATATCATTCAAATGATAAGAATTAGCAAAATCATTTAAATGTTTTGCATTAGATGTAATTCTTCTTTTCTTTATAGTGGTAGTATCACTTTCATGTAGTATACAATTAAAATCACCAGCTAAAATAATATCCCTATAGAGAATGATATGATCTTATCAATATGATGTTTCACTGTATTAATACCAATTCCAGCTATCCAGTATACATTAATTAAAGTGTAAGTCTTCCCATTAATTTGTATTGTAACCATACAAAACATTCCTTTGTCATCCTGATAAGACTTAATGGTTTTAGGAATGGGCATACTTTTATTCCATAAAATAGCCACTCCTCTTTTTCTGAGTGTGCTCTGAACTAACCAATACTGCATACTTATTAGTGGCTAGTTTATCAATATCTTTTTCAAGAGATGGGTTTCTTGCAGGAAGACTAGATTGGCCTTGTGTAGATTAATGTATCTTATTAGGCTTGCCCTTTTACACGGATTATTCAATCCATTAATGTTTAAAGAAATTCCTTTTAAAGATGTCATTTGGCATTTTTAAAACTCAAGAATCTTATGATCGAAATAACAAATAACAAGATAAATAATGTTACATCTCCTCTTTTAGGTGTACCTTTAAATATAGCTGTATTTATTAAATCTCTTATGGGATTTCGTATAGGATTCAATTTTGTTTGTAGTGACAATGAGTGTACAAAATATATTGTGGATGTCAAAACTATATACATATAACAATGAACAAGTGAAAATAATGTAAGGATTAAACCTTGCATCCCGCCTGGAGTTGAAAACTCCAACTTAGAGCAGTATTTACTACTCAAGTTAACCCCTACCCTAAGCAGCAGTACCTCAGCTACCACCTTATCAATTTAATACTAGTTATATTTAACTGAGGTTAACAGTTTTCAATTCAATTATCTATCAAGACAAAACTACACATTTGGTAAAACAGCATCATATAAACTAAAATAAACTTTTTTTTTTTTTTTTTTAAAACTGTTCATACTATTATATAGATCTATGTAATATATAACACTTGAATTCTAATAGCATTCAAATAATCTTAATGTTAGAAATCAAGAGGAGAGAAAATTATGTTCTAACATTCATTTAAATCAAAAACTTTGGCTAATATGATTCAGACATTACATGCATTAAGATGCATCTATTTTCTGTCATGTGAATTCTATCAACAGCTTCCAAAAATCTTGAATTGTTTGTATATGAGCATTTACTTAAACTCATTATTGTCAATAGAGTAAAATATTGTATTCATAAAAATTATTATAAATCATATTGCATAGTTATGCAGATTCTCAGAAACACCTGCGTTATTACCTAAAAAAAAAAAAAAAAAAAAGCCATCACACACATAAACACAGACACACACACATACATATACACACACACATATACACAAACACACACACCCACACACACACACACACACACACACACATACATATACACATACACATATATACATAGATACACACACACACACACACACACACACATATATATATATATATATATATCTGATCTCACTGAGTTGTGTGTTAGTAGAGCACTATCCTACTTGCTGTCCCTAGAATAAATCTGTCTGCTTTATACAAAATAATGCACAGCAAACACATATTAGTAACCAGATTTTACAATCATGCTAACCTACTGCTTTAAAATATATCACATGACATTTCTTCCAGAATAGAGTTATAAGATTATTTATGCTTGCCAATCAGATGAATTAAATGAGTTATAGTAAAGTATATGTTTGGGACACAAGTTTTTAACACAGATTATTATGCTACTGTTAAGTAGATTTTCAAAAACATTTAAATAAATGTTTCATTTTCTATGCCTTCTAAAATAAGATATTTACTTGCTACAAGAAACTACATCATCTAAACTCATCATAACTGACATATTTTATGAATAGAGTATTTTTCCTGAATCTGTGGTGTGTCAGTGTGATAACCTTGTCAATGTTTATACTAACTGCTTTCAGTTTCTCTGTGAAAATTCTGTGAGTGAAGCTTCTGAGGAAACTCATGGACACTATGCATGAGACAGCCCACATCCCAGATTGTCTCCCTTAACATTTTGGCGGGAAACTTATTAAAACTTGTGGCAAACATTCATTTTGTCAATAGAGTAAAATATTGTATTCATAGAAATTATTATAAATCATATTGGATAGTTATGCAGATTCTCAGAAAAAAAGCCATCACACTCACACACACACACACACACACACACACACACACACACACACATATATATATATATATATATATATATATATATATATATATATATATCTGATCTCACTGAGTTGTGTGTTAGTAGAGCACTATCCTACTTACTGTCCCTAGAATAAATCTGTCTGCTTTATGCAAAATAATGCACAGCAAACACATATTGGTAACCAGATTTTACAATCATGCTAACCTACTGCTTTAAAATATATCACATGACATTTCTTCCAGAATAGAGTTATAAGATTATTTATGTTTGTCAATCAGATGAATTAAATGAGTTATAGCAAAGTATATGTTTGGAACACAAATTTTTAACACAGATTATTATGCTGCTGTTAAGTAGATTTTCAAAAATATTTAAATAAATGTTTCATTTTTTATGCCTTCTAAAATAAGACATTTACTTACTACAAGAAACTACATCATTTAAACTCATTATAACTGACATATTTTATGAACAGAGTATTTTTCCTGAATCTGTGGTGTGTCAGTGTGATAACCTTGTCAATGTTTATACTAACTGCTTTCAGTTTCTCTGTGAGAATTCTGTGATTTGAAGATTCTGAGGTAACTCAAGGACATTGTGCATAAGACAGCCCACATCCCAGATTGTCTCTCTTAACATTTTGGCGGAAACTTATTAAAACTAGTGACAAACATTCATTTAGCAGTGTAAATGCATCTAAACATGACAGAACCTCCACAATGTATTCCACAGATCATCACAGCCTCTATGCAAGTGAAATTAAACTCAAAATTACCAACAAGCAATAAAACTCAGCATTCTTCTCCCAACTCAATTTTCATACAAATCCTATTATTCACTGTGCCCACACAGTCTAAAGCATTTCTATATATTAATAAAGAAAAGAAAAGAGAGTAGAAAATAAAAGGGAGTGAGGCAGAAATAAAAAATGTAAGAGAAAGCTGTAAGAAGTATATACAATGGAATGTTACTTACTGTTTATATTAATAGAGTTAAAAATAAAACATATTATTTACTCTTATTTAGTTCTGATTATTATTAGTTAAAGCATGACAGATTATTTACAAACAAGCATATGCAGTATAATCAAGAAAGTATAATTAGAAATAGCATTTGAAGAACTTATAAACTTTTACAAGAAATAAATATGTTATTATTCTATTAATGATATTTTCATTACTGTTCTCTCCCTGCCCTCCCCCACCCCTTACCCACTACATAATCTAAATAGAATGTCATTGTTTAAACAAAGAAAATAATAAAAGAAGAAGGAAAAAAAAAGGTAAAGATAAAAAATGTATCAAATTACTAACCTTACTTTTTTCAGAAAGAAAAACAAATCGAGTCACAGCCTGCCATTAAATCCTCAGGCATTTTGACTGGTTATGAAACAAAACATTTCTTTGCACATAGAGAATAACTTTGATTAAATCTTTTCCAAAATATTTGTGGCTTTCTGGAAATGCAGGAACTATATTCAAAAGATTAATAATGAACTAAAATGATGAGAGAGAAAAAAACATATAACAAATCATTTGTTTTTAGTCTCTTCTTCTTCTCTGAAGTCTTCCAGGAAGCTTCAGTTGCCAATCTCTTTAATGAAGAACTAGCCCATTCCATTTCTTCTATTTTATCCAAAATCCTTTTTCTTTGACAAACAGTAAAGCAGAGTCTAAATCATCAAGACCTTAGGACCATCAGGAAGGAAGATTTTAAGCTTGGCAGGAAACAGAAGGTATGTTTTAAACTGTGCTTTTTAAGCTCCCTTATTAGTGGCAGAAAAACTTTTCTTTTAGCAATTACCATGGAAGAATAGTCATTGTCAAAACGCACAGTTGTCTCATTAAACTTAACAGGAGCTTTAGCCCAAGCAGATTTAAGAACCATCTCTTTATCAAAAGATGATAGAAATCTAACTATAACTGATCTAGGATAGTTTTTGTTAGAGTTAGTATTAGCTATAGATCTATGTGCTCTTTCGATACCAAAAGAGAATGCTTCTGGTAAATCTAAAGTTTTAGGGAGCCATGTTGTTAAAAAGAAGTAATATTGTTACCTTCAATATTTTCTGGCAGTCCAAAAATCCTAATGTTATTGCCTAGATCTATTTTCCAGGTCATCCAGCTTTGTTTGTAAATGTGTATTTTGTTTCAGCAGAAACTCAATGTTGATTTCCTGTTCTTGTATTTTATTTTCCATGTCATTCACAGCTTCTTCTATGCCTGTCATCTGGATCTTCTGTTGTTGCAGGTCCATATGTAACAAGTCTATTTGTTTTGTAGTTTTTCTATGAAAGTGTCTATTTTAGTATCCATTTTATCCATCTTAGCAGTAAGTTGCTGGACTATAATTATCAGAGACTGAAGTTCTTTCTTGATGCTGGAGTCTTGAGAATTTGTCTTACTGGAACTCATTTCAGACTGATAAACTGACAGGAAAATTTCCAAAGTAATTTCTGACAGGAATATTATTAAGATTTCCTTTCTTTTTTAGATATAGTTCAAGAACTATATAAAACAAACATATTTAGAAAGAAAATTACTTCAAGAATTAATTTTTTAAGTAATTAATTCCTGTCAATGTAATGAAATTGGTGGAGCTGAAGAAATCTGCTGCTATCCTGTGTTCATCCTTCACACACACCCCTTCTGACCTATTTATCAGATGGATGTATTCCATAGAAATAGTGCAGCATACCAATGTAAGGCTTGTTTCTGTGGATTGATGTGTTCGTGTGTTCTGGTTTTCCATCAATTTAGTATAAAATACATCATTATCTCATTATATAAAGCATAGATATTACCCAACAACCTTACAGCTCTTTGCTGAACTGAAAGATGGTACAACATGGACAGATATCTAACATCACTACTCTAGTAGCCAATTAGCTGCTGAGACATCAGTGGCATCTTCCAAGTCTGTAAAAACATCTGCTCTGTTTTCAGCATTACAGCTACCAACTGGCTTCTTTACAAAAAAAAAAAAAAAAAAAAAAAAAAAAAAAAAAATGTTATATAGTCCAGAAACTATGACAGACATTTGGATTTCAAATTCCATATACAAGGTGATGTGAGTCCTGTTATGCTAATAGCATTTTAAGTTTAAAAAATATATATTTAAAAGCTGCACAGTTGTGGATTATAGGCTTGATTCCCCAGTTATTTCAGATTATATTGTCTGCTTTTAGAAGTGTTTGGCTTTGACACTCATTCTTGAACTGTGTGTGTGTGTATGTCTGTGTGCCTGTTTTTGTGTGTGTGTGTGTGTGTGTGTGTGTGTGTGTGTGTGTGTGTGTGTGTGTGTGTTTGCAAAATTCATAAAAAGAATGCTAACACAAAGCTTGTTATTCTAGCAACATTTTAAGTATATAAGGGCAGTATTTGCGCTTGAGTTTAGTCCTTCATCCACTATTTTTGTAGCTTTCTCCTCGATTCTTGAGCTAAGAGGTTCTGACAGCAGTGAGCTAAAAAGATACATTTTTGCCTGACACTTATTTATGCATTTCTTCACGTGTGGCTATAATTAATTGAGTGTTGTGTATATGTGTGTGTGTGGGGGGGGGGGGGTTAGGCATAGGTGCTTTCACTGATTTTGAAGAATGTCAATGATTTTTACATCACATTTTGAAGTATTCTTTATATTTTTTTCTAGCAAATCAACAAGAATTGTAGTGGCTAAATAAGTGTATAAGGGTAGCAGCTGTCCCTGTTTTAGTCCTTTGTGTGTGTGTGGGTAGATGGGTGTGTGTGTAGATAGAGTGTTAGATAAAATATGTATATTGTATATTCTGCATGTGTATGCATCTACTGGAAAATATGTGATTTTCTGGTAAGTGGTTGAAAATTTCAGTTATTACATAATAGCAACTATATGAGTTTCAGAATTCAAATCCTAAATAAACATATTAGTGCAAAACCTATTATTCTTGCAGGTGTATGTGTGTGTGTGTGTGTGTGTGTGTGTGTGTGTGTGTGTGTGTGTGTTATATATATATATATATATATATATATATATATATATATATATATATATATATATATATATTTGTGTGTGTATATAGGTGTTGTCTAAGTGCTACCTTTTCATACCTATTTATGCTTTGTTTAATGGTGAGATATGCATAAGTATAACATTTATGGTAATATCTTAGGCAATATCCACATGGAAGCATTGTGAAACAATATTTCACAGGATTAGTCAGCACAAAATGTGTAGCAAGTCTCAAAATGGAAAGCAGACAGTCAGTAAGTGAAATACTATGACTTGTTTATAGGATCATAACATTATAGGAGGTTACTAGGGTAGTGGCCCTGGGGCCCTTACAAGCCTAGCCAAGAGTTTATCCCCAAAAAAGAAACCTCAGTCAGCATCTATCACTCCTGTCAGTGAGAGTCACAGGTGGAACTCCTAGGACAAATTTGTGGTTTCCCATCCACTCATCAAGATTGAGCTTGAAGAAGGTCAACGAGGTACTCTGCTTGATGTGTATGGGAAGTCTATTCCAGAGTTGAGGTAGCCTCTGGGAGACAAACGTGTCTCTCCAGCAGGTTTTGTTGGTGTTGTATATTATATTTAGGCCTATTGAGCGGATAATGCGTGAGGAGTTAGACTTTTTGATATGGGCATCTCTATTAGGGCAAGATCCGAGATTGCCTTGTAGGCAAGGCACAGATCACCTGTGAACAACCTGTATGATACCGAGTAGAGTGATAGTGATTTGAGCCTGCCCACATAGGACAAGTGTTGGAAGCCATGGATTCTCTTTGTGAAGCATTTATGTGGCCTTTCCGGCTGGTGCAGATGCTTGGAGAGGTACATACCAAACAGGAAGTTTTACTCAATTATTGGTCTGATGAGGGAGGAGTATAGAGAGGTAATAACCTCCATTTATTCTGGATGCAATCCCTTTACTTATGAGATGAACCAAGTAAAAAGCTTTTCTGACCACTGCCCCTACATGGTGGTCAAATGTGAGATTGTTATCAACCTGAGTACCCAGGCCTCTCACCATAGGTTGTGTGCTAAGGTGGTTGCTGTGGTAATCAGTAGGAGCCGTGTTTTTGCTGAATGGTAATATGATACATTTTTTGCATTTAGCTTGAGGGAATGACTTTGGCACCAGTCATTAATTGCTGTGAGACCCTCTTGCAGTATGTTAACATCATTTGGGGAGTCAATGACAGTACTAGACTTGGTCAGCCACAGGCATTTTGCCTTTGCCTGGACCTCCGAGCAAACAGTAGGGATCCCAGGACAGATCCCTGGGGAACTCCACAGGTCTGCTACCAGAGGTGGAGGCACCAATTCTGCATTGAGGGTCATGTCGGTGAGCCAGTTGGCCACCCACCTCATGAGATAGGGATTTATACCAAGTTGTGCTAGCTCTTCGATGATGCCCAAGTGGGGGATTGTGTCAAAGGCCTTAACCAAGTTAAGGTAAGCTGTATGTACTGACTTTCCTTCACCCAGGGCCTTGGTGACAGTTTCAAAGAAGTCAGCCAGGTTCAACAGGCAAGATCTGCCCATTACGAATCCAAACTGGGTGGGGTCAAGTGCTTGGAGATTGCCTATGTTCTTATTTACGAGATCCATATTATACAATTCCTCCTCTAAAACGTGCACGCTGATTGGCCAGCCCAACTAGTGTGCCCGTTGTAAATCCCTCAATATACTAACGGAAAAAGGTCCGGTCGCCCGGACTTTTTCCGTTAGTATAAAACACTGTCTCGCTATGTTAAAAGAGTTTAACATAGCGATACAGGTTTAAAAAAAGCAACGCAGATCTCCGTTGCTTTTTTTAAAGCTGTCTCTCTATGTTAAACTCCTTTAACATAGCGACACAGTGTGTAAAAAGCAACGGAGATCTTGCGATCTCCGTTGCTTTTTTTTTTAAACCTGTCTCGCTATATTAAATGGGTTTAACATAGCGAGACAGCTTTAAAATAAGTAACGGAGATCTCCGTTGCTTATTTTAAACCTGTCTCGCTATGTTAAACCCATTTAACATAGCGAGACAAGCAACTGAGATCTTGCGTTCTCCGTTGCTTTTGCCCACAACTCTGATGTACTGCGTAGGCATGCGCAGTACATCAGAACTGCCGCGGAATACCAGACAGCTGCGGAAGGGCAGCAAAGAGGCATTATACAATGCCATTATTTAAGAAAAGTAATTATTTATTTTCTTAAATAATGTCATTGTATAATAGCAATAACCCACTTCTGGGTGTGGGTAATGCGGGATTTAACCACGGTTGTCTTTGTTTGGTCCCTCGGGCTTCGTCCTCGGGACCAAACCACGCCAACCGTGGTTAAATCCCGCATTACCCACACCCAGGCATGGGTTATTGCTATAATAATACACTCCATGGCTTTACAGATCAGACTTGTCAAGCTAATGGGGTGATAGTTTCCAGGGTCAGTAGTGGCACCACCTTTGTGCAAGGGGATGGTAATGGCAGTTCTACACTCTGCTAGGATGAAGTCTGTAGTTAGGCTGGGATTGAATAGTGTGCTCAATGGCGAAGCCAGTTCTTGCTGCAGATGCTGCAGAATACAGCCAGGATTACTATCAGGTCCCATGGAAGCTTTGTTCTTTGCCTTGGATAGGGCCTTTAACACTTGTGCTATGGAGATGTGAGGTGCGGGACAAGTATCGGGGATGTCAAAAGGGCTTTGGGGGGACAGGGGGTGAAGTTTTCACTGAACTTATCTGCTAGCAAATTGGCTAAGTCAACAGGATCAGTGTAAGTGATACTGTTAAGTACTAATTTGGAACAAACCTGGGCTGTGCCATGGAGGTTCCTGATGTAACTGAAGAAGGCTTTGTGGTTTCCCTTTGTTTTGGAGACTGGTTTCAATTCATAATTGGATCTTTAGTTTTTCACTAGTGATCTAATTTGCTTGTTGAGGCTAAGGAGGGAGTTTTCTCCAATTTGGAATTTGCTCCTTTTTACCCTTGGACAACAGTTTCTTCCTTTTGTTGTAAAGTCTGTTGGTAGAGGATGTCCACCAAACAGGTTTGTGTTTCCTCGAGGAGCAGGTTTTAGTTCTGTTGGATATGGCTGTGTCCATGCAGTTGTACAGGTGCTTGTATACTGCACTGGCGTACTTTTCAGCATAGTTGTCTGCATCTTCTTAAGGAGTAGGTGGTTTGAAGCTACAGATACCCTCGCTTAGGAGGTTGTAGTCAGCTTTTGAGAAGTTTTTTAGCTTGATTACAGCTGGGGGGGTGTTGGGTGGGATAGAAACTTCAAACAAGACAGTCCGATGATCTGATGTCACCAGGGAAGAACATATTATAGGAGTGGTGCAGCGGTCACACATGTCGGTGAGAACCAAGTCCAAAATGTTATCTCCCCCTTGTGGGGGATCAGATTAGCTGGTCTAGTGCATTAGAACTGATGAAGTCAAGGAATCATTGCGTGAGTACATTAGTGCAGGAATAGTTCACCCAGTCTATGGTGGGGTAGTTGAAGTCACCAAGGATCAGGGTGTTGGGGTACCTTGATGGAGTCAAGTAGATCCAGGTTAAAGGACTTGGTGCCCTGAGTCATGGAGGGGGGTCTATAGCTGGCTATAACTTGGATGGGTGTCTTGCCAACTGTCAGTTGCACCTGGAGTAGTTCCAGTGTGTCTTGCTGGCAAACCAGTCTGGAGGTGTGCCGGTCCTTAATGAATATAGAGACTCCACAACCCGTAGTCCTCCCGACCTCATTTTGGGGTCAGAATGTGTGGAATGAGGTATAGCCTGGTAAGGCAGGGGTGCTCTTCACAGCCCTGAACCAAGTTTCAGTGACTGCAAAGACATCGGCATCCTTCATTGCAAGGAGAGCCTCCAGAGAGTGCATTTTCAGGTTAAGGCTCTTAGCATTAAGTAGCATGACCTTCAATTTCCTTTTTGTTTTTGGGACATTGCCTAAAAAAGGCACAATGGGGGAGGTGAGAGCCTTAGCCAGGATCTGGAATCCCAGTGGTAACAGATGTAGGTCATCTCTGGCAAAGCACTGAGGCCTGTCAACCATGTAATCCCAGGCAGCCAGATACTGAAAAATCCAAAATGATAACGGATATGTGATATTAATATTTATAGCATTATTTTGCCCTTTAATGTGTTTATGTGGTACTTTTTGGTATAAAGTTAAAGTTTACATAATGCTGGTCTCTCTGGTGCCTACTGTCTAACTACCATCAGTTCACAAATATTTATATTTGTTTAATAATAAATATATTTATACTTATGCATATTTATGTAAATATTGTAGGCAGTAATGGTGTGGTAGAACAGCATTACATAGGTCAACTCAAAATATAGGTAAAACATGTCTGCTGACCCAAATAAAACATTAGTAAATGTCAAAGTATGTTTTTTATGCCAAATTATGAGTATGTGCCATGTTAATATTTCTTTAACTAACTCAACCATTCTAGAGTGTATGTGGTACTTCATGGTATCAAATGAAAGCTTACATCAATTTGTAAATGTTGTCACTGATATCTACTGTCCTTGCTGCTGATCTGCATGTATTTATACTTTTTACTAATATAATATGTGCATTTGCATAAATATTATATTAGTGTATCTCAGGCATTGTCCACTTGGATGCATTGTAGTACAACATTTCCCATGTAGAGTAAACACAGAGGTTAAGAATGTCTCCTCAAACAACTGGAATACTCAGTACCAGAGAAAATTGAGTTATTTTCTATAAATCTGATGAATACATGCCACATATCAATAATCATTTTAATAACATGATCCAGCAGGTCTTTATACTGTAGTCGATTGTATCAAATGAAAGCATACACAATGCTCAAAAAACTTTGCACTAATAGCTGATGTCTAATTAGCACTGGTTTGCAGATACTTATATTTATTTGCCAGTTAAGTATGAAAATATGAATGCCATTTACAAATATGTAAATATCTCAAAATAGTATGACTACAAAACAGGTTTGCAGCAAATTGAAGAGCATGTCTGTGTGAACAAAAATCATGCAGATAGTTGGGGTCTATCTACTATGGTTACAGAAATATTATACAATGACTTCCTATAATTATCGGAAAACATGCATGCTGATTCGCCCAGCCCGACCAGCGTGCCCATTGTAAATCCCACACTATACCAACGGAAAAAGGTCCGGTCGCCCTGGCTTTTTTCCATTGGTATAACGTGCAAACCTTTTTTTTTACAATTAAAAAAAAAGAGAGAGAGAGAGAGAAAACAGAGCAACGGAGAATTTCTTTTCTCCATTGCTTCTGTTTCAAAGCATTGATGTACTGGGTATGCGTGGGAACGCAAGTCCCATACACATGCGCAGTACATCAAAACGAACAAGCAGTATACCACAACTGGCAGAAGAACAGTAATCCACCGTTATACAAAGACGTTATAAAAGAAAAGTAAGTATTTTTTTTTAAATAATGTCATTGTATAATAGCAATAACCGACTCCGTTGTTGTGGTATATTGAAGATTTACCCAAGGTTGCCTTTGTTTACCGTGGGTAAATCTTCAATATACCACACCACATCATCGGTTATTGCTTTATTAATATTTGTTAGCATAATTGTAATAACTATTTTTACAAACAATCAAATTACTCATTTGATATAAAATCACCATTATGTCTGACTAACATATTTGCATCACCATTGTGAAAATCAGTATGTACTAAGTAACTTTCATATTTTAAATTTCTTGTACCTCTTATAGTTTGTGAGGTATTTACATTTGTTTAAAGGCATGTTGTAAAACTGCACACTAAGAACTTTGGCTCAGGTAAAGGCTGTCCAGGCAGGAACTCTTCAGGGGTCAGGAGGTGTGAAATTCCACTCAGGTAAGGTGTGAAAGAGTTAATTTGGAAATATGAATATTCTTGTTTTAGAAACACTTGGTAATCACTTACCTCACAATTTTAAGCTTCATAGCTTGTCATCATTTGCTTGTGAATCTAACCTCACATTTATGTACTATAGGAATTATATGTACAACTTGTATACATTGTAAATATTTCCTACATTCTAAAGATTTCCCAGAAGATATAACTTGCATTTATCTTCAATCTGATTGCACTTACTCACCTTACTTGGCATTCTTTGCAGTTTCATGCTGGTATTGGTTAGTTATTTCTGACTGGGATTCAGAAAACTTTCTCACGCTGAGGTGAGAGAATCTGAGCGATGAACAGCCATGAGCAGGGTGTGTGATTTAGAGGCACATTTACCACTGGTGGAGAATGCTGTGCAAGAGTGCTGGCCATGGTAGATGCTAATGCCTGTATACTGACATGGAAATTAACAACATTATTAAAATGAGCTGCACAGTGTATGCAAAAAAACACTGGAGTGATTCTAAAGACATATAAATCCCATGCCATAGAGCAGCATCCATTGTATAAATTAACACTGTCAAATCTCTGTTTTAAGATTAAGGGAATTGCAAGACAATGTTAGGGGTTGTTAATCAGTAAATATGTATGTGCAACAAGCTGTTATTACTACTATGAGCTATGATGGTGTGAATCATCTCCTGCAGAGGCCTCATGTCATCCAACCATGCATAACATTTTATGGAGTTCACAACACTGACATTGCGGATCTTTACATGTGGATAGGGAGACCATGGAAGATATGTGTCAGCCTCATCTGCCACCTAGTGAGAGTTATAGAGTCCCTGTCCTAATGGTTACCAAGGTGTATGAGGGTTTACATATACATGCCGCAGGAACCTTTCAGCCATGTCTGAAAACACAGTGAGGGTACCCAGACATCTGCCTTGAGAATATGCTGTTAATTTCTAGATGTCATGCTTTAGCACATGGGGGGATATATGCAGTTTCAACATGTAACAGAATGTAGAGGGAACACCATGAGAGGCTTCTGTGATATAACCTTTTCCCTCCAGGTTCCAGAGCTATAGACCACATCCACATTGAAATAAAGGCCTCATTTGTGGAAATGGGAAGGAGGTATGTGGACCACAAAGCATATCAGTCAATTAACTGCCAGGTGGATTTGTAATGCACAGGGTATAAGCAACAATTTGTCTGCAGGCCATACAGGCAATTATCATGACACCTACCTGTAGCACTCTTGTGGCCTGCGCACCAATGTTTTGTGAGGGACTGACATTCACCAAGGGCATCTTATTGGTGATGCTGACTATGCCCTGGAACCCTGATTGATGAAAACAATCAGAAATTCACAAAATGAAACAGACCACTTGTACAACTATGTCCAGTTTACAAACAGAGAACATTAGTGAATGTGTGTTTTAAGCTGCTGGTGGCACTCTTTCACTGCCTGGATTCATCTAGTAGTGCCATGTTGTATGATCCTTAGAGACCCAAAAACTCAACTGATTGAGATCCATATCACACCAAATATGACCATCTATCAGATCACAGCATGTAACAGGACTGTCTTTGAGTTCCTGGAAAACTCTGTTAGGTGTCTAAATACACTAGATGAACTTCAAATTAACAAGAATTCCTTTATTTTATGAGACTTCAACTACCCAACAATAAAATGGAATACCTATATCTCAGCTGTAGATTATGTCCAACAATTCCTTAATTTTATAAATAAAAGCTCCCTAGAACAAATTGTCAAGGATCTCACTAGTGGATAAAATATTCTTGACTTCTTTTCCAACATAGCATCAATGCCCACTGTTTCCCAGTACTCTCTTCTCCAGTTAAATATGATCACAAACCGGTAACCCTTTCCTTCAAAATCTCCAAACAGTTAACTGCAAATATCACAAAGTTCAGAAACTTCAAATGTACAAACCTTTTGCACCTATATGACGAAGTCTGCAAATTTCTGTTTAACTGTAATACCCACGATAGTGACACAGCAATTCATTATGTAAACAAACTATATGCACCTGGATGAATGCATTGACCTGACAGTCCCCACCAGATTCAAACAAAATGGGAAGTGTAAAAGTAAACCAGCCTGGTGATCCACATGTATAAATATGAAATGCAATAAAAGAAAAAAAAATTCTTAATACATATAGCAAAAAAAAAAAAAACTCAAATCAAGGTTAACATTGAATAGCTATCAAAAGGCATAAAATGCCACTAAGAAAACTAAGATGTCCCGTGAACTTAGACTAACATCAGAAGCTAAACTATGTTGGGAAAGTAAAGAATAACACTCAGCATTGCTCAGAATATATCCAAAATGGCACTACCTACTCAGATTCAGTAGATATAGCCAGCATACAAACAAACACAACGCAACTATACAAAGCCCACATATCTGACAGATTCTCAGCACCCCCATCATGACTAAAGAACATTTGCTAAAGATATGTATCTAAGTAAAAAATGTGTCATCCATAGGGCCTGCTATATAACCATTTGCCTAATAAAGAGCCCAAGACACACGCTAGTGGACCCACTGTTACAGTTATTCAACCTAAGCTTTGCCATTAGTTTTGTCCCTGAAGTATGACATACAGCTGTTGTAATGCCACTTTGCAAAAGTGAATTCCCCCAGTTCCAGAAATTTCTGACTCAATAGCCTGACTAGTCTCATCTACAAGGCCATGCAAGGTATCACATTTGACCTAATGAACTATGATATCAAAAATCTAATAACGCTTGACCCCTTCCACCTCAGCAGTTTGGCTTTGTTAAGATTTGACTCTGTCTAATAAATCTGGTCAACTTCTTGGAGAGAGTAAGTCAAACTGTGGACAGTGGACTTACTATCCATACAGCATACATTGACCTGGTTAAGGCTTTTGACACCATACCACATGCTAACATAATAAACTTTGCTGAATGAGCTCTAAACTGACCCATACATAGCTAGGTGCATAGCAAACTGGTTGAAGGACAGAACCCATGTAATGAGGATGGCAGATGCAGCCTCAACAACCATGAAGGTGATCAGTATGCAGGGACATTTACTATTTGGCATATACTTTGCAGATATCCAGATTATGAATAGGGCAATCTGCCTAACTATGTCTGCAGACAATTGCAGACTTTGGTGTCATTTTCAAGTCCCCCTCTGATATGCAGAAGTTCCAACCGGAACACACATATCTCAATGACTGGTTTTCAAAAATGGGTTAAAATGAAATGTCAAAAAGTGCAATATCATAATATTTGGTAAACAATCCTTATTCCATCTTACAGTATATATAATACCCCACTTCAAAATAAAAGTGTGATGAGAGACCTTGGATCATTGGGTAGATAATTTCCTTGCCTTCAACCATCACATTGCAGCACTGGTTAGGAAATATTTTTGCCTGATGCTGCCGATTGCAAGAGGCATTTCATCTGCATCTAAGGAAATTCTTACCCTCTATATTCTACATTGATCAGCCCTGTTATTGACTGCAGTACCCCTTTTGGAAAATATCTTATCAGGCATATCAAGCAACTGGAAAGCTTCCTAACTAAAAAGGTCACAGACTTAAAAGACAAGAGCTACCAAGAGAGGATGGAAGTACTGTCCCTTTGTTCAAATTCCTACAGACTCCTTAGGGGCAACCTATCTTGTTTTTCAGGCCATTAGGAATACAGTAGTCTTACAATATTTTATATCTCAACAAATCAAACAGTCCTACTAATACTAGAACCAGGGCTCTAAACCCACCTCAGCAAATAAACAAAACACAGCAAAAAGACTGCTCTGTCATGCACTATGTGCCCCTTCACTGGAACAAACTTCCACTTTAAATTAAGAAATGCAGCGCACTTACTTCTTTCAAAATAGTTACAGCCAACTGGATGGTACTCATAAATTCACCTCTGGTCTGACTGGTCAGTTGCCACTTGAAAAAGGAGGTAAGGTATAAAGGTCCGTTCTGGTAGGATAAACAGCTTTAAATTTTTGTTGTCTTTATTATGCAAAGTTTTATGGGTATTGTGGTCACAAAGAGATTGAGTTTGTTTCAATACATTTCCAGTCATGTGCTTTAGTTTTAGGAGATGTTGCAGCACAGGAGGCAACCATGACTGCTGAGATGATTTATGCACTCTATGCCTCTAGAAATAAAATGCATGCTAAGTAGGGCAGATGTTAGAAATGATGTTGCAGCATTCATGTCAGTTATGTTATACAGCATGTGCCAGTTGATAGTGTTAATTGCATTTTCAACATTTGCAGAGTTTGCTGCAATGTTAACCTGGGTAGGGTGGAGGAGGGGTTCAGATTTTGGACTACTTCAAAGAGTAGAAGAAATTTAAGAAGCAGTGGCCACTAATGTTTGAGAATGATTTATGGTGCATGTAATAGTTGATCATTTTTCACCTACTTCTACAGGGTCAACTGTCGTACAAAATATGGAATGGCAGTGGCCACCTTTATCTTTTCAGGTCAACCCATCTGGTGCTGAATTACCAGAAATTCCAGACCTGACTCTAAGTAGGAGGACAAAAGAATGTCTGCTGAAAGTGACTTATGGGCTATTACTGGTAGTCTCCATGACCACTTCTTGGGATGGTGGAGAATACTCTTTTGACAGTTGGCTAGAGGGACCCATCTTGGTCACTTGGCATCAGGTTCAGTGGCTATTCATATCAGAGATGCATCAGTAGCTGGACTTCCACATTGGGGCCATGGAGCATTTCCAGATATAGATGATAGTCATGTGACTGAGTGGTCCTGACCATCCAGTTGCCAAGATCCACTAGGTGACTGATGTCTCTGAGCCGTCTCCTCTGAGCTGGTCAGACAGGCTTCATGTACTTTGCCCAATACCCCATCATAGTACTCCCCTTCATTGTGCTTCACACCCAATACCATGTTTGTAGTCCAATCCTACACATTACTGCACTTTGCTCCTTCCATATGTGTGCATCCCTCCACTGTTGTCCCCACCTTTTGTGTCTCTCCCACCCTTGTCTGTTGCTATCTGTGTTTTGTGTGTGTTTGTTCCTGCTGCATTATCTACTCCTACTTTCCTTCTCACTTCTTCTTAAAAAATGGAAAAATGTACTCCTGTCTCCCCCCAAAAATACCCTTTTTTCTCCCTACCTATCCTGCCATTAGGTTACCCTTGTATGTGTTTATTTGTTTGCTCTTATCCCTTATGTGCCTTCCTATCTCCTCCATTCCTCCCCATTTATATGACGACCTAAGATGGCACTCTGCTGTGCTGAGCCCCTGTGGCCTTCTCACAACACCTGTGTTGCAGATGCAAAGTGCTTCATTGCACATGTGTATGGGCCTAGACTTGAGCATATCACCTCACTGCTCCTATTATACTGGACACATGATCAGCTGCCTTGTGGCCATTTCATTACAGTTCAGTAATATGACTGCTGCTAAAGACATATCTTTTTTCTAAGTTACTGTGTAGCTATTTTCTCATAGTACTGGCACTGTGCTGGTCTTAAATCATGTTGATTGAGCAATTGCAATCATTGACATTTACAAAGATTGAAAGAGATGAGTTCCCTGAAGCTGAACCAGGCTTTCCATAACACTTCTAGTCTTCACAAATGTTCAAAAACTGCAAAAAATAATTTTGAGTTCAAATCTCTGTCAAGGAAATTCAGGAGGCTATGAGATTCCTTCAGTGATGAAATGCCTAAAACCTAAGCTCAAATGTACTAGAGTTCTATAAGCTTCATTGCCAGTGAATTTATTTCTAATCATAAGTAGAGTAGCCCCAATACATTTATGAAATCTACAAATGACTAGGCTTTTCCATCATCCTGTAGCCTTTTCACTGTAACTAATAAGACTATGAGACTTATTTACATCTTTTTAATCTTTGTCAGCTATACCTTGGAGGGAGGATGGTATAAAACTCATCATCCTCCCTTTGGCCATTGAGGAAGACTACAGCTATTACAAAATTTACAGTGTATCTTCACATGTAGGAAATTTATCTGTGCAGCTTGAGTGGATGACAACTGATGTATCTGAGAAAAGAGGGACAGTGTCTGCTATGATCTTATGAAGGTTGTTGAGGTAGAATATCCAAAACGTCTGCTGTTTTCACAAGATGATAGCCATTGTTATTTATGGTCACTCTTTTGCTCTCTTCCTCCTATGATGGGCTAGGATCAGGGGGTCATAAATACTAGTGATGGGTGGCAAAACGTATGTGATAGTTGTAGGATATGGCAGCTGTAAAAGAGTTGTAAACATTGTGAAAGTAATATTAATGTCTAACAAGCAGGATTCAAGTGCATGGCTATTAAGTGAAAAAATGACATCCAGTCTAGTTACTACATTTTATAAGAGGACAAAATACATGCTGGAGCTTTTCATACTGGATAGCTCAAGCAGAGACATGAAAGTATGAATTGATGCTACTGTTTAAAGCCGGCGGGGATTGGGGGAGGGGGGGTCTGTTCATTTATGGGTTTGGCATAATTTATAGTATAGTAACAGGCAGGAAAATGTTTTATACATGCAGCTGAAATGATGCCGATTCTATCTGAAAAAGCCTTTAGGGCAGGTTTAAGGGACTGTTTACACTCCAGTACATTGAGGAAAGAGAAAATTATGATGGAGCCCTTCAAATGCAGAAAGAAGGCTATTTCAGAATACTTCTTCATAAACAAAATGCATATTTAACAGGGATGGAAAGTGACAAATTCAGGATATAGATGAAGTACCTTCAAGACATACAGGGAGATGGGACAGGAGAGTTGTTGCTAAAAATGCTCTCCTACCTAAATTTGAATATGCATTCTGCCTGCAACACACATAAATTACCAGTAGTGTAGCTAGGTTGGGGAGAAGGCCCCATGTGCAAAGTAATAGAGGAATTAATCAGAAGGTGCTGATCAGTCTTCAGTGCAGTGCATTAATAACATTCAAATGCTGGTATTGCATTTGTGACCAGAACTGAGATACTTTGCACTCCGTGTGCCACATAAACTGCAGCATCCACTAGCCACATTGTAGCAAATAGCTTGCTACAGTTTAAAAAGGAAAGCTGTTTTTTGTTAGAACTGAAGGGTTTTAGTGTTCTCTGCATGGCAGAAACTGTTGCAAGTAGTTTGGTACAGTTTAAATTTTAATATGAGAGTCTTTTTTTTTGTTCCTCAGGACTGTGGACCACAATAAGTGGAACAGGTCTGCTCCTTACAATATGAGTCTCAGACTGGGGAGCATAGATTTTTGAAACAAATTAACCTGGCTTGCTCTTTACATTAAGAGCACCAGATCCAGGTGGAGTTTTTTTTTTTTTTATTTTGCTCTTCGACTTTAAGTGGGGGGGGGTCAGATTGGAGGATAGCACCAAGCAACAGACTAGGCAGCTATGCCTGTATAAAATACAAGTCATTGAAAACAAGATCGTCAGATTTGCTGTAGTTGCCAGCTCCATCATACACCACTGCAACCTAATTAAAGACATCCGCTGGTTGCCAGTTAATGATAGGGCATCTTTCCTGTTCAGCTACATATTATTTAAAATCTTAAAACTAGGATCTCATCCTCCACTAAGATCAAAATTGCAACTTAGGGAACAGACCTACTCCTTAAGAAGTAGTCAAGATGGCATTATGCTGGTAAGACCCCATTTTGAAAATAAACTGGTGAAAAATCTAAGAACACACATTAGTCCTGCATCCTGGAATCATCTAGCTAATGAAATTAAAGCTTTATCAATGATTAAGGAATTCAAGGTTGATCTACGAAAAGTGCATGATCAATGAATCCACCCGCAAATGTTACAGGGATAATGGCTAAGTGTGTCACTACCACCATCACTATTACTATTAGAACAATTGCAAATAATGTAAATATATTGCAAATGTAGATATTTATGATAAAAAATATTGCCATAATATCAGACTGTTAGCTGATAAGTGGTCTTTTCATTGTTTCTATAACTGTTATAACCTCTACTGTAGTGTATGCAGAGTTGTAAGCAATTGAAAATATGTAAGCACAGTTGTAACAGCTGAATGTTTGTCTGTGTGGTCCTCAAGTGACCGGGTCGTGGCAGAAAAGGGTCAATAGGCCAGCCTACCTACCAGGTCAATAAATAACAAGTAAATAAATAACAAATAAAAAGCCAGACTACTGACAGAGTTCAAAAATGCATGGGATAGGGAAATGAATCCTGAAGGTAAATAAAAGGTGAGAAGGCTAAGCAGCATTTGAAATCATATTTGCTTATTATGGCCAAAGACGCTTTCATAGACTGGTTAGGTTAAGTGGATATTGTATGATGCAGGAGTCTGTTTCACTAGATGACATATCAGTGAAGACAAAAAGAGGGTGTATGACCAGAACAACAGAACAGGGTAGAAGAGCATGTGCCCCACCTAGTGGCCAAAGCCAGATACTTAACCAGAGGGAAAACATAATTTCATTTTCAAAATAAAAAGAAAAAAAAATAATGCTTAGGAGATAAAAGCATACATTTGTATGTGTTTGAAACTACATTCCTAATAAATGAAAGAATACTTTATATTTCATTCAGATGTCATCAGAAAAATATATTAGGGAACTCAGACAGACCATTCAAAAATAGTTCGATGAACTCTATCCTTAATCAGCATTTATGTAAAAAATCACTGGCATTATTGCCAGGACAATCAGAAGTAAAAAAAAAAAAATAATGAAAAAAAAAATAGAAGGCTGTACAGAAACTAGTTACAGACTGAATCTATTCACAGACATCCTCATGTTGATTTAATAATTACACTCAGGGAGAGTCACGAAACTTTTAGACAGCACATTATTTTTGTTTATTAAGAAAGAAACAATTTCACATGAATTAAAACAAGGTCTGAGATTCAGAAAGGGCTACTGGTAATGGTAGTCTCTAACATGGATGGAAAATCATTCTCTGTGGCAGCATTCTACATTGTCAGGAGAATCACCACAGTGGGCTATCTCCTTTGATGTGCCAAATGCTAGTGCACAAATGTGTACATGTGCTTTTATATATGTGTGTGTGTGTGTGTGTGTGTGTGTGTGTGTGTGTGTGTGTGTGTGTGTGTGTGTGTGTGTGTGTGTGTGTGTGTGTATGAACATATGCATGAGTGTAGGAGCCTATGCTAGTCAGCCATGTGCTTCCCCTAGAAATGCCATTACTTAGGGTAGTCTCTCAGTCAAGCAAATCAGAGAATCACTCAACTGTGTAAATTAACACAAACCTCCATAGTAATGAACATGACAACAGTGTAAAAGGTAAGATCGGGTAACTGTCTGCAGAGCCGTAGTGGTGGGGGCATGATTGTGTGGGGGATATGAGTAATCTTGGGTGAAAGTGTGTGTGAGTGTATGTCTGACTTGGTGGGTGCAGTAAGGGGTTAGTCAGGCAATTTTTAGAGTCGGTGTGCATGTATGGATAAATGGAAGTGGGGGTGTCTCATAAAGTGAGCATCTGTGTGTGGGTGGAGAAATGTCTGTGTATGTATGTGCATGTGTGTTTATGTGTGTGCTTGTGTATCTCTGAATGAATGTCTGAATATGCGTGCACGCATGCGTATGTTTCTGTGCATGTGTGTGTGTGTGTGTGTGTGTGTGTGTGTGTGTGTGTGTGTGTGTGTGTGGGCTCATGTGTGCATACGTGCATGTGCATGCACCATTGTCTGTCATGAATGGCTGTCATCCCTCTCTACTCCCCTAAGACTAAAAAAGCCTGTTATACTGAGGGGAGGGAACAATAGACACCAGGGACACTTTTTAAATAGTACTGAAAACAACTAAAGAAGCGCAGATAAATATATACAAGAAGAAGTCCAGAACCCCGATGTAACACCAAGTTTATTGAAACCTCTTGCACTTCGGCAATACTGCCTTCAAAGGAGTAAAAAACAAATCACATTGTGAAGACTGGTAGAGATGGGTGAAGGCTGCCAGCGTAGTCAAATAGAATTTAGTACATCATTCTGTCATTTGTAAATATAAATGTTGAAATACAGGCTTGTTTTTTTAAATGAAAGAATATGTTGTGAAATGTTGAACTTAAAACAATGTAGCAACATTGCCCTCTGCTGTAAAGAAAGCTAAGTCAAGTATTTCTTGTCTGTCCTTTGAAATTGAAATTATTTCATGACTGTCTTTGATGTTTACAATTCGGCTCCGGCCGGGCTAGATGAAAGCTTCCTGCCTATTGTTTTAAGACTAAAATTAATGACCAGAATTTACATATGGAATGTCCTTTATTGCTCTGGTTTCTGCCTAGGTATAAAAGAATGTAAATGCAGTTTCTGTCAGCCTGGGAACACCAGGAAAGTGTAAAAAAACGATGTATTGTGAATCAGGACTGCAATAGCAATTTAAACAGAGAGAATCAGAAGGCATTAAGCATTTTGTCTTGATCATCCAGCTCACAGCACTGTCTTGCTCATATGTTAGCTATCTTAGACTTGTGTTTTCATTTAGAAATATCTAGGAACTAGAAAGATTAGACTAAGTGTTTTTCTGTGATGCCAGAACTGTACTACTGAATTATTTTACGTATTTCTGTGTGATCTCTGAACTCTTGACTAGCACTGTGTAGTAGAAAGTATTGTCTTGTGGTTTTAATTATTTATTACTAAATATTTTAAAACCTTTCAACTGTGGCTGTTTTGTGTAGAGATAATTTAAGCTCTAGAGTACATTGCATATTTATAGGGTTTACTGTCCAAGTCACTCTAAATAAGCTTTGACTGTTTAGTCACAACTACCAATTGGATAATAATATTGCACAGTAATAATTGAACATCCTTTTAAGGGCCTTTGAGTATCTGATAAGTATTAGTGGGTGGTGGCAAGTGGAACTACTGTATAGTGTGGGAGAAAGGGGCACAGCTGGAGAAACTGTGCCAGCCTTCCCCAGGTGTGTCTGTGTGGTTGTATAAATTCTTCTCAAAGTGTGTGTGTGTGTGTGTGTGTGTGTGTGTGTGTGTGTGTGTGTGTGTGTGTGTGTGTGTGTGTGTGTGTGTGTGTGTGTGTGTGTGTGTGTGTGTGTGTGTGTGTGTGTGTGTGTGTGTGTGTGTCAACTACTTGGGCAGGGACAAGAAGCACTGGTTGGACAGAGAGGGTGCTAGAGGTTTTAGCTTGCCCACTAAGCTGAGATCTGGACCCTATAGTTGTGCCAGTGGGGAGTCATATTGGGGACCTGGAGAGCAAGGGGGAGACCAGCTCTGGACTGACTGTGATCTCTGTGTGCTCTTAAGGGAAATTGCACTTTACTGTGTGTATTTGTTATCCTTTCCTCATATATGAGACTCTCTCACTGGTGTTAGTGGTGAGGGTTGAGGCTCCTTGATTGCTGGGCCAGGGCACGGGCATCACACACATTACCACACCTTATATACAATTCTAAAACTACTTAATTACCCTCATTAAACAATTACTATAATATTAATTAAATCTAGACTTTCCAATTGCATTCTACATTTATACCAGTAGGGGTCAGGGTACCATATTTAAGTATATATAAGGTTTCCTTATATAAAAGTTTTTTCTTAATATCTGTACAAATCTCACGTAAAACAGCCTGTTCTAAAATAGTACCCTGAAGTCCCTCTGGATTACCATTATGACATGACTTAAAGTGCATACAAGAGGGCTTTCAAGCTTACAGTTTTTTATATCTCTCATATATTCCTGTAACCTAGAATTGAAAGCCCTCTTGCTTTCCCCAATATAAAACATATTACAAGGACTCTTCAAAGCATATACAATAAATATTGCATCACAAACAAACACACCATTTGCCCTAAAATATATACCATTTATCTTATCAAAAGTCCTACCTACAAACTTAACAACTAATACATTTACCACATGCACCACCAAAAAGGTGTCAAAGAAATGTAAGGATAGAGCTCTTCAAGCATAGAATATAGGACTCTAGACAGGAGACTATTTCAGAATACTCCATAATCAAAAGGATTTCTTTACAGAATTGGAAAGTAATGAACAACCAACATGTTTCAAAAGTGCTTCACAGCAAAAATAAGGGCTTCTTCAAATTGCCTTAAAGAGAAGGTAGTGATGGAGTTCACAAATACATAGGATTAAAATATATTTGAGTCCTACAAAAGAGGAGAGAAGGCTCATCAACATCTGCAATAAACATTGATTATTATGGTCAAAGAGGCTTTAATAGGCTAGAGAGGTTAAGTGGAAATTGTGTGATTTTGGAATCTGTTTCTTTGTATAGCAGATTAGTGAAGCAAGAGCAATTAGAATTTTATGACTCAGCTAGATAGCAGACTTCATTCACCATACAGTGGTGAAAATAAGATATAGAACCAGATTAAAAAAAAAACAGAAAGCAACATTTTCAAAGTAAGATATAGAATCAGGTTAAAAAAACAGTGTACCTTTGCCTGTACTATGCACAAACCTCACAAATGGAAAATAACGTACTCTTTCAGTTGTGATTATTAGCACAACATGTGCTGGTGGCATTTAACTTCAGTTGTCTGTAGCACAGCTTGACATACTAATTCTGGAAAACTGCATGCAATGCACATAATTAACATTCATGAAAACAAATTGCTTGCAGGAGATGAAGCAGTATTTTCATTCTTCAGGACTGGCATCAGTATGAAATGGAAATGAACCAAAGTAGCTTATAGTTACATGTGAATATCTTCTGCAGGTAACAGCAGACATAACATGTTAACATAAAAATGATCTCTTAGTTCCACGTAGCATTAAACAGATAAGGACTGTATATAAACTACCACATCAGTCCGGTTAAATGGAACAAAGAATGACAGAAGTAGTCATTACAATGTCAGAGAATTCTTCTATTTTAATAGGGATCTAAGTAGACTAGACTCTATCTGCACCAGCTTGGTTTAAGAGATATATAATGGTAAGAATACTCACTGTATGCACATGTGACAGTTTGGGTATCTGAATAGGATATGATATCCATGCACAGTTTGCAATCATCGGCAGACTTGGTTAGCCATAGTCCTTTGGCATCAACTAACGTCAGAAACACATATACCAAAGTGGAATGGGCCTTGGAAAAATCTCTGCGGGATACCACTGGTGACATTTTTCTGTCTGGATCAAATACCCTCCATCCTTAATGGTATGAGTTCTATTAGATAATCAGTTATTTATCAACGCTATGCATGGGTTAATATTGACTTTATCATAGCTTGTAAATAATACCAGCAAGGGGATAGTATCAAATACATTGGAGAGATCTGGATAATCAACATGAACTGTATGCCCTTATCCATGGCCTTAGTAACCCTTTCAAAGAGGTCAACAAGGTTGAGCAGGCACAATATGCTTTTCACAAAGCCAGACTGGTAAACAGCCATAGATATAAGGTCACCTGTATAGTGCTTCATTAGTTCAGCTATAATATTTTCTGTATCTTTGCAAATAGTAATATTGAGACTTATAGGCCTTTAATTCCCAGTATTCAGTATACAGGCCACCTTTTTGCAAGGGTACCACAACAGCTATTCTCAACTCCCCAGACAAAATAACACCTGGAGAGACTCAGGTTGAAGAGCTGACTGAGGGGTTTTGCTAGTTTGGACTTAGCACTTATCAGGTAGCCATGGTATTGTTTTTTTTTTTAATTCTGGAAAGTGCCAAAAGGACTTGGTATATAGTGATTTTATTATGTAGGGATGAGTGGAAATGAAGGAGAGATGGAAGGGTAGGTTAGGTGAACATGGAAGAGAATTTGTCTGCAAGAATATTAACAATGTCTTTTCGGTCAGGCGAGGCAGTACCATTAGAAATAAGTGCAGTATGAATTATTGTTTGTAAGCTTCTCTATGCAGCTGAAGGTCTTATTGTTGTTTTTTTGAATTAGTTACAACCCTAGGTTTATAGTCATCCTTGAATTTCCTAATGGTAAGTTTGAAAGTTTCAGCGACTTAATTACTTGTTTAAAATCCCTTTTATAGTGATGAAGTGGATATGTTGTAGGGATGGCTAGGAGCTTTTCCTTTTTCTTCTAGAGTTTATTGATGAGGTAGTTCCACCATATGGGTTTAGTCTTAAACTTGCCCTTATACTTACATTCGACTGGTATAGTTACCTCAATGCATCTATCAAAGAACAACTAAAAATTCATAATGGTAGGCAACAGACTCCAGTACAAGGTTTGCTGGGGAGCTATGCCATTTGTGGTTATCAGTGAGATCTGTAAATAATAAATAATCAGTTTTTGAGTAATCCATGGAAGTAAGGGAGTTACTGGGGACCAGAAGGTCACAGTGAGACAGATTTGACTAGGGGGACTCACAATCAAGGTGATACAACTGAAAAAAAACATTTGTGATGACAAGAACACGAAGGTTAACATTTTAGTTGGGCAGGGGAACAGCTTAGTCAAGTGCATTGGTATTTACAGAGTCTAGAATTCTCTACCTCTCAACTGTACAGATTTTCATAGAATGTCCAGATTTTTGCCTCATATTTTAGGTCTATTCCTCATAAACCTTGTGCAGTTTGGCAAATCATTGAGGATTGAAGTCACTAAATAATGACATACATTTGAATTTCAGACTTCATATCCTTCAGAAAAATGTGTGCTAACACAACTTTCTAAGCTTATATGAGCAATAATTAAAATCTGTTCCTGTTTTTAGGCCTTTGGCCCCCTAATATTTGAGGATTTGTCGAGATTTCTTGTGCTAAGAGGTCAAGAAGCATGCTCTGGGCATATTTGTAATTGGTAGTATATGTGTGACAATTTATGTGCAGATTGTTGAAGTATCACCCACAGAAAATTTATTCAGATTGATAGTTAACTTTTCTAACTGTATAAGGTATTATACACATTCTGATAGGATCTACAATTGCTCATTATACAACGACCCCCCATTAATATTCAAAAACGTGTTGTAAATCAGAGTTATAGTAATGGAAAAAGATCTGGTCGCCTGGACTTTTTCCATTACTATAACTCTTTTTTTACAGAAATGGAGAACGCAAGAACTTGTTTAACATAGCGAGACAGTTTGTTGCCTTTTTCAAAACTGTCTCGCTATGTTAAATGAGTTTAACATAGCGAGACAGCTTTAAAAAAAGCAACAGAGATTCTCCATTGCTTTTTTTAAAGCAGTCCCGCTATGTTAAACCCATTTAACATAGTGAAACAGTTTGTAAAAAGCAGCGGTGATCTTGCTTTCTCCGTTACTTTTGCCAACAGCTCTGATGTACTGTGTAGGCCTATGCATGCGCAGTACATCAGAACTGCCGCAGAATACCAGACAGCTGCGGAAGGGCAGAAAGGAGGCATTATACAATGCCATTATTTAAGAAAATAATTTTTTTTTCTTAAATAATGTCATTGTATAATAGCAATAACCCACTTCTGGGTGTGGGTAATGCTGGCTTTACCTATGGTTGGCTTTGTTTGGCCACTCGGGCTTCGCCCTCGTGACCAAAACGCACCAACCGTGGGTAAATCCAGCATTACCCACACCCAGGCGTGGGTTATTGCTATATTATTTGGTAATTATTTTTTTTTTTTTAGTATAACTAGGACTTTGAACAAACAAGTCCTGATTTGTATCACTCACATTCTGGTGAGAGACAATACGGTTATGAATAAGTGCAGATACTCTCCCACAGTTGTTGATGGATCTGAATACATAGGCATTGTACCTCAGAAAACAGGGGAGTGCTATCAAAATATTGGAAACAGTTTTCAGTGGTAAAACAAATATTGATGCTTTTCTGGTAAGACAAGCATCAAGTTCAGTGATGTTGTTTTGGATTCTGTTATTCAACATTGCTACCTTGATATTATCTGACTAGCAAGTTGCTATATTGGGAACCCCACTAGGTAAGCTCTGATTAATAAAGGGCGTATGATGGTAGCAAACATTTTAGTCACTATGTGAAAACCAAGGGATGAAAGGTGCAGACCATCCATGAAAAAGAATGGGGGGTTGTTGACCATTTCATCCCATGCAGACAGACACACACACACACACACACACACACACACACACACACACACACACACACACACACACACACACACACACACACACACACACACACTCTGGATCTGCATAGAATGAATAAATTTACTAGCCAGATATTAAATAAAATTATTTAACCCCAAAATTAGGCAGGAATTTTGATGAAGTTATAATACTGCTCTGTGCCAAGGTCTTGCACTTTTCAAATACACGATCAAAGAGCTCAGCAATATCTGTCTGTCTGAATTTCCCTCAGGGTGAAACACCTAAGATCACTCACCCCCCCCCCCCACACATGAGCAACTGTAACACTGAAAGTCTAAATAATGTGGAGCTTGGACCTAAGAACTCTGCTAACACCCCTAATCCTTGCATTTGGATTCATTAATATGGTAGCTTTAATTCCAGACAGTTTGCCTACACCATCGTTAAACATTTCTGTGTACATTTCAAACACTTACCTGGTGATTTAAAAACTCTGTGTAGGCTTAGCGTAAAGCCTACATGGAGTTTAGGAGTTTGCAAGGTGAGCACAAATGGATACAAGTGATGTTTCATGGAGAGCAACAGTTTTGCCAGTCAGGAAACTGTGTAAAGCAGTACAAAGACAAATAGAACATGCAGACCTATGGGCAAACATGCACTACGGAATTGAGTAGACAGCCACACTGATCACACATGCTAAAATGAATGCAATGAATACAGTAGTAACACATTATAGAAAAGTGTACTCAGTGCAATCAATGTACACTACAACATGTTTTTGGCATGCTGAAATAAAGGACTTGTGGTGATCATCAAGGGTACATAGAATGCAGCATAAATACAGCAGTCTGGGGAACTGTGCATATTGAAAAGGGCTACATATATGAATGTTTGAGATGAAGAAATTGGAACAGGACATGTGAAACATGGTGATGTACACCAGATAAGGGCATGTCAATGTACGTACACTTCAAAGACAATGCAGTAGCATAAAATTAATCACATATATACATAGCACAGTATGCACTGCAGTTTACACTTCCTGTGCAGGTATATTTATATCACCACACATTATACCATATTATATGACTGTCACACAAGGTTACATATCAGTGGAGATGAATGGTTGTTATATAAACATCTTGACATGGTCACTGGAGAGGACATTTGGCAAGGACACTATATACAACAGGGGGGTATGTGCATATTGTGAAGGTGTGCAAAATGACTTGCTTGAATATCACTGAAATATCAGCATAGCTCTCAACCAATCAGGGAGACACAGCAACAGACACATAGACAACATTAGACAGAAGCAGGCACAAACATGGACAATTTTAAAATAATACCACCATTAATCTGTGACATCGACATAAAATATGTGATTATGAGTTTTACATGTCCTGCAGGAGCACACTTGTACAGCTGTAATGATTTGTTAGTAATCTATAAGGGGAATTCAACACACCTTCCTCAAACATGACCACTTTTTGGAGGTGTTAAGAAAGACAGTGTTAGACCTGTAGTTTAAACTAGGGGCAATCTTGGCCAGTTGGGAGGTTTGCATGACACATAAGCCACAATCCACACCTTCAAGAATGTAAACCATGCCATCAATGTTGTCAAGGACCTGTGTATTTACTGAGTGCATCACAGAAAGATGTATCACACATGCATCATGTAGAACATCTTGAAGGGAAGTCTGCACTGTCAACTCCTTAAGGTTATGCATCACAAATAATACTTATGTATGGCTGACAGAATGTGTGGGAAGTCACTGTGCCAAAAGTGATACAGTTGAGTAAAGCATCCCTGGGTGACATAGCTATCAGCCATATGGTAACAATACTTAAAAAAACACAGTTATCAGTAGATTCTGTACACACAGTATTGCATGCCTCTGCCACATGTAATAACAATGGATATTGTCTGCAAATGATGTGTAAACTAAGAAGTGATCCATTATAATGAATGGTACAGCACTATGTGAGACTGATGGCAATGAATCAGTTATGTCCATCTGCACACTAATTACAGAACTGCAAAGTCTATCATCAGTGAGTGAGGAAGCTGTCACTGTGATATTGATCACATACTAACCAAGCCATGCAAAACTATAAACAACTTAGGAATCTAGCCAAAAAAAAGACCAAACTAGATAAACAAAACTACTTTTTAAGTCTCCAAAACAAATACTCAAAAAAAACCCCAAAGTTTTGGCACTCCATCAACTCCCTCTTAAAACCTGGTAAAACAACAACCCCTGCCCCTGCACACATAATGACGAGTATGACATCGCTTCCCAATTTAACCATCATTTTATAAACTCAATCCAGACTTTGTCCACCCAGTTATCCAAAAATAATCCCACACCTGCAACTACAAATGTGAACTCTCCAAGTAACTGCGCCACAACACCAAATAATATACCCCCTTTCAATCTCTCACCTGTCCCAACAACTACAATCAAAAAACTCCTTTTAAACATTAAACCCACTACTTTAGCTGTAGATGGTCTAACTGCTACCTTTCTGAAAATGGCAGCTGACTCACTGGCTTATCCAGTTTCAATCCTCATCAACCAGGAAGCCTACATCCCCCAAGTTTGGAAAATATCCTACACTATACCCCTACATAAAGGTGGCCACTCCTATGACTACTCCAACTAAGGCCCAATAGCCATACTTTCACCATTATCCAAGCTCCTTGAAAAATGTATTAATTTTCAAGTCATGCAACATCTGAACACATATAATCTTCTCTCCCCCACCAAACACAGCTTTTGTCCACATCACAGTACAACTACTGCACTTCCCTCTTTCACAAATCAGTCAACACAGGAACAATAACAACTTTGCATCTGCTACTTTCCTGGACCTGTCCAAGGCATTTGACATGGTGTCACACCCAAAACTAATAGATGCCCTCACATCCCTATCCTTTGCTACCCCTACCATATCCTGGTTTAACAGTTACCTCTGTACTATCTCCTCTAATTCCCAATTCCATATGAGTACCACAAGGCTCAATACTGGGTCCACTTCTCTTCTCCATATTCACAAATAACCTGCACTCTGCCACACAAGCCTCCATTGTACAGTATGCTGATGACTCGACACTAATCTGTGCAGCCCCATCTCTCTCCTGCTGTTGAAAATTGGATCACTGGTATCCAACTTATCCTTAACCCCAACAAGACTAAATTAATTTTATTCACATCAAACAAATCCAAATCTGCTCCCCTAACCTTCTCCATCTCATCCAAAAATGGCACTCTAATCACTCCTTCGACCCACACTAAACTCCTTGGGGTAAAAATAGATAAAAATCTCTACTTTGATGTTCACATAGCACAAACTATCCAAAAGGTCCATTAAAAATGAGTACTCTTTATTGGCACAATAACTTTCTCACTGACAAAGCAAGAATCACCTTAGCCCAAACTCAACTTCTGTCTACATTCACATATGCAGCTCCAATACTAACCCACATTAGAAGAAACGATCTTGGCAAAATTGAATCCTGCTACATCAAAATTGCAAAATTTGCCAATAACTCTACATTCAGAACCCATCACTGCCAAGTATTAAGACACCTTAAATGGCTTGAATTGCCCCAATTGCTCACCTACCAACAGCTAATTACTGCATTCAATATCCTTACCAACCCTGAAAAAACACCTGCCCTACAACAACAACTGCTCACCCACTACTCTACTACTTGCCCCCTCTGGTCTACCAATAAAACTCTTCTCTGTACCACAAGGGCTAATAACACTGCAGGAAAATTTCTCTACTCTCATATCATAGCTAAGGCCTAAAACAACCTCCCCACCTCTATTACCTCTACCACAAATGTTATTCAATTGAAAAAAATACTTAAATCACACTTACTGGAAACTTGGATCTGTCTATGTATAACATAATTCACTTTTTCCTGTAACTGGACTTCTCCAACCAAAACTTAACCTGTTCATGCCATAGGCATTAATGTATTCTACACCTTATCTGCTATGTCAACTATCTTAGTCTAATAACCACCTTAGCATACCTTGGGATGCCCTATTATGTAAATTATTTGACTAGTCCTCTCAGAATAATTATTAATCATCTTAACTATGGTACTCTAACCTGAAAATGAGAATCTTCTATGTAAATTAGACTGCTTTCATGTAATATTTGTAATTTGTCATTGTAATTTGTTACTTGTTTATATTTTGGAGCTTTTCTCCCCGGGTCTCCACTGAAAATGGACCCAGTCCAGCTGGATTTTCCCAGTTAACAAATGTAAAATAAATAAATAAATTAATACACATACCAAACAATGCATAGAGCACATTTTCTATCAACACATGTCAAACCCAAGACATGTGCCATGTGATCACTGTCACCCTGACATTTATTTATTTATTTTTTATTTTATTTTACATTTGTTAACCGGGAGAGTCCGACTGGATACATGTCCATTTTCAGCGGAGGCCCGGGGAGAAAAGCTCCAAGTACATAACAGACATATGAACAAGATAGTTGAGTTCTAAATACAATATAAAGATACATCACATCTTGGGAAAAAAAAACAGCAGCAAATAAAAAAAACATAGGTCAGTTACAAAGGCGACTTGTTAAAAAGCGGTTAAGGATAGTGAGGTAAGAGAAGGGTAAATGATAGTGGTTAATCAGGTTTGGAACAGGGACATTGCCAGAGAGTATTGAGATGGGGTTTAAGCTTTTTTTTGAATTGTAGGAGTGAGGGTTCTGAGGTGAGCATGGTCGGTAGGGAGTTCCACATTTTACCTACAAAGTTTGAGAATAGAGAATCCCCAGCAGAATTATTGGCTTTGGTAGTTTGAGCTAAGATCTTATTGGAGGAGCGTAAAGATTGCAGGTTAATATAGGGGTGAATGACGTTTTTCAGAGCTGGTGTTTTCTCTGGGTGATACAGTATCTGGTGAGCCATTTTGAGTTGGTTGAAATGGAGTTGGCTGGAAAACTCTAACCACCCTAGTTGCTTCAAGTTAGTGCAGTGGTGCGTTCTAAAGGTGGAATTTGTGGCAAATCTAGCTATGTGATTGTAACAAGAAGCAAGTTTGTTAAGGGTTGTCTTGTTTAGGTTTGTAAAGAGGGGAGGCATAGAAAAGAGTTGATAGTAGGTGTGTGCTGGCAATTGTAATTTTAGCGTGAGGAGTGAGAAAGTGTTTTACTTTATAGAGAGAGCCAAGCTTTTTATTGACGGTTTTGATGGTAAGATTGAAATGGGTGTCAAATTTAAGGGAGTTATCAATGGTAACACCTAATAGCTTTGTGTGAGCTTCTGGTGATATAGTGATTCCATTGGAGGATGTAATAGAGAAGGTGGGGAAGAGTCTTGTTAGTGGGTGAGAAAGTAAGTAGTTTTGTTTTGTTGGGGTTGAGAACTAGTTGTCGACTTGAGAACCATTTTTCTATTAGGTTGAAGGTGTCTTGGGTTGAAGCAGTGAGGTCTGCCAGGTTGGAGGCAGTGCTGATGATAGTCGAATCATCTGCATATTGAATGCATGTGGCATGGGGGGTGATTGTGGGCAGGTCATTAACAAAGATGGTGAAGAGAAGAGGGCCAAGAATAGATCCTTGGGGAACTCCAAGTGTAACAGGTAGGCATGTAGATAATTTGTCCTGCCATAGAACAGCCTTTTGCCTATTGGACAGGTAGGATTGGAACCATTTCAGCGTGGAATTGCTGAGTGATAGTTTTTTTAATGTATGGAGGAGTTGAATGTGGTTCACCATATCAAAGGCCTTGGCGAGGTCTAAGAAAAGAGCAGATGATAGTTTATTACTGTTTCGAGTTATTGATGGTATTAGAAAAGGATAGTAGGGCTGATGTGGTACTGTGATTTTGCCTGAAGCCATGTTGGGAGTTGGCTAGAATTTTATTTTTGGTGAGGTGTTCCGTCAGTTGTTTGTGGACACACTTTTCCATAATTTTGGCCAGGGGTGAGAGTATAGCTATAGGTCTGTAGTTGGTTAGCTCTAGTGAGCTACCACCTTTATGGAGAGGAATAATGTGGGACATTTTCCATATGGAGGGGATGAAGGCTTCTGACAAGGTACGGTTTATGATTATGGAGACGGGATAGGAAATGGCCTCAGCTGCTATTTGCATAAAGTCAGCAGGGAGAAGGTCAGCTTCTAGCTTAGTGGGTTTTAGTTCTTTAAGAAGAGATGTTATAAAGGATATGGGTACTGGATCGAAGGTAAATAGATGATCTGATGTAGTTGTAGTATTCTGCTGGCATGGGTAGTGGAGTGGGCTGGTTGTTTGTTTGAATTGTGTGGCCAGGGATCATATAGTTTCTGTGAAGAAACTATTGAATGTGTTAGCAATGTTTACAGGGCACTGTTGTTTGCAAGTTGTTGGAGTGGGGGTGGTTGCCTGGCCTGGGTGCAGGAGCTTGTTTAAGCCTGCCCAGAATTTTTGTGGATTATTAAGGTGTTTGTGTTGGAGGTGGAGGAAGAAGTTTTTTTTATCATTTAAGATCATTCTTTTAGTTTCATTTCTAAGTTGCCGGAAGGTTTGGTGGGAGTGTGGGTCTTTAGAGGTACGCCATGTGACCCACATCTTGTTTCTAGATAGGATTTTGGATTTTGTTTCCTTAGAGAGCCATGGTGCGGTTTTGGTTTTAGTTGTAATGGACTGCAATGCAATGAATTGCCATGGAAAATTTATACTACCATGAAATCCTGACATGCATCCATATGTGTTTATGAATACTATACATTTGTAATACTGATGTGATGTACTGGTACATTCATGATGCTGTACAGTCAGTATAGCTGTACCTAGGATACAATTGAACTTCATAGGTTTATAGGTGCATAGGAGAGTACTAGGCTGAAGTCCCAAGATTCCATAAAAGTCTAGCCATGTTTAGCATGAGTTACAACATTTTCAATAGCTATGTGAACAAAGTTCACACCGGTCTGTGTCTATGCTATGTTATCTAATACCAACCGCCACTATCCATGAGGGATATGGGTGCAACAAAAGGAGTACAATTATGATTAGCCATCCATTGATCTAGGTTGTACTTCAAGAGGGTCAGGAATAGCCTTTGCTTTATGTGAATGGTGAGCATGTTCCAGAGAAGGGGTAATGTCTGAGAGATGTAACCATCTCTTCAACATGATTTATTATGTTAGAGTCTAGGTTAACATCTTGGGAATGAGTGACCTTTGTGAAGTTTGCATTAACAATGTGTAATATTTCCATCAGAGCCAGATTGGAGGGTGCCCTGTAGACCAGACGCATACTGACCCTTAGTAGTCTGTAGGAGATATAATAAAGAGATAGGGCTTTCAAGCTTTTTCCATATAACTTGCTGTTTACATTATGTGTTTTCATTATGCAAAAAATCTGGGGTTGCTCCAGCTGTTGCAGATGTGTGGTGTGGTATGGTGCATTGCAATCAATTATTGGTGTAATGAAGGCTGAGTACAATGACATGATAATGTCCTTTGCTATAGATGGCCTGCTCATACTTAGGAGTTGTGCCACATGCAAGGGATTTTTCACCACTGTGGACATATGGTGGTCCAAGTTCCGATTACTATATAACTGAGTATCCAGATCACATACCACTGGATGTACTCATAGGGATGTGCTGCCTATATTGTAATTTGCTTGGGTATTTGCTTTCTAAAAGAGAATTATTATGCTTTTGTGTTCATCTAGTACGTTTACATGGCTCTGGCACCAATCATTTTTGTCCATTAATACTTTATGCTGTATATCAATAGTGTTTGTGGATACAATGATTGATCATATTTTGCAGTCATCCACAAAGCTGGCAAGACAAAGGCTGTCTAAGTTTGTCTTGAGTTCTGAAATGCAAATACCAGACAAGAAAGGGCCTAGTACAGAACCCTGTAGTACAGCCCTGGTTATTGGCTTCTTGCTAGAGGTGAATTCACGCACTTCGACAGTGCATGTCCTGTCGGTGATCCATTTGGCTACACACCCAGTAACGTATATATTTATCTCCAGTTGAGACAGTTTCTCTGTAATTCCTGAGTGTGGATTTGTGTCAAATGCCTTGGTCAGGTCTAGTTAGGTGGCATTCATAATCTTTCCCTCATCCATGCCCTTGGTGACTTTATTGAAGGAATAAAATAGATTTAACAGACATGATGTATTCTTAAGGAATCAAAAATGTGTTGGGTACACAGTCGGGAGATTACCTGTGTCCTTTTTGATGAGGTCCATGTTGATTCCATTGATTGCTTTACAGATGAGGCAAGTCATGCTTATGGGTCTACAATTCCCTGGGTCAGATGGTGGTCCCCACTTGTTCAGATGGATGACTGTTGCTGTACACCCTTCTGCCAGAACATACCTGTCTGGAAGCTGTGGTTAAGCAGGGATACAAATGTGTCTGCTTGGTCAGGTTTTCAGTTATTGAAAAGGTAACTTGGGATGTTGTCAGGGCCCGTTGGTGCCATGTTTTTAGCTTTAGAGAGTGCACTTATGAGCTGCTGTCTTAGAAAATAAGCTGAGTAATATTTGCATGTATACTTTGGATTATGTCTAATGTGGACAGGGGGTTGAAGTTCAATCCATCAGGTGGCAGATTGTCTATTTCTTACGGCTGAGTATGGGTGGTGCCATCAACAAACAGTTCTGTGCTTAGTGGCATATTCCCCTTAATATTTTGTGCTTATTTAAAAAATGATTTGTGACAACACCTCCAAATGCAGCCTTGGGAATGCATCACATTCAGCACAGCAGACGTGTTCACACACTCGTATAACTCTGCCTATGCCACGCAATTACATCAATCATCATATGCATATATGTTTTCCCCTGGAAAGCTGTGTGCGAGTGTCCTGATACCATATATGGACACATTACAAATCAGGTGGATGTGGTTCATGCAGAACAGTAACTGACACAAATGCTGATAGTCAAACAATCCTGCTGGACCCCACCTCAGTAATTCTTGTGAATAGCAACACAAGTGTGTATACAATGAATTCACCAAGGTTGTAGTTGAACCTGAACTGCTTACATGTTTGTGTATATAACAGCATTACAACATATAGATGAAACAAGTCATTTGTGCCCATGTGGTCAGTACAATGTTATATTGATGAATCTCAAAGAACATTTAATGATGGTAGTCACACACATGCACACCTGTGCCATACTGCAAGTGTCACTGTGATTGTTGAATGAGAACTGGGTAGAATGTTGATATACTTCACTACAAAAACACATGCATTAGTAAGTCAACAATACACATAGTATTATCCCATGTGAACAGTTCTGGGAGGCATATTCATAAAGCGGTTATGGAAGGAACATGTAATCAAATGGCAGCAGTGGCTATCAATCAATTACCTCAAATTACAAATTGGAATACACTGTTGTAGAGCTACTGTACCACCACTCCTCAATATAGCACCTGTGGATGACAGCAAGATTGACATGTGCAATGCTCATAGGGTCATACAACATTACTAGGCTAACGGCCACCATCACTTAAAATTCTAGCCATTATTATGGCATTCAAACAATAATTGCTTTATCTATGTGATGGAAGATATTAAGTGTATGTGAGTAAGTGTGTATATGTTTAATTGCATTGCATGCTAACTCTGTCCATATATGACTTGTGCACCACCCCATGACAGAATTAGCAATCACACATCCCATGGTCTGTAGCTGGCTTGCAGAGGGTCATGGAAGGACTCTGCTTCATGATGTGTGTATGCCTCTTTGAGATGATGACTTCCTGCAGTCTTTGCAGAAAGAATGTTTTGTGGACAGAGGGAAAAAGGGGATGTTGGATTCTTAGAACTTCTGAGTGGGAGTCAAATGAAAACAGATTTGAAAGATCATACACTGACTGTAATATACCACCAACCACACACACAGAAGTTGACTAAGGTCAGATTTGAACATTAAACCTGCACTGATATAGAAGTTGGATTCCATACAGTGTAACACTAGTACCATCAGATATGCCTGACTTTAACACTGTCATGGTGCACTTTATAAAGGATGATAGCATTATTCTATGCTGAGAATAAGATGTTTGGAGGAGTGTCTGGCATAGATGTGGAGCCACATCTCACTGTAATATTGTCTCCAACATATTATTTGGATGAACACCTACTCAAATTGACTGCTGTGAGATTAGAAACCCTAACTCTTTAATTACTGAAGCTGAAAAACATAGTACTTAATATTAGCAACACAGCACAACTTTAACGTAAAGAGGGTGAGGGTATACTTTACACAGGATGACATCATCAGTGTATGTTGAGAAGAACATGTTAGGAAAAGTGTCTCACACACTACTCTAAATTTGTGTCCACAATGCCAGCTATCTGAACAGAAACAGGTCGACAGCAGTGAAATTATAACCATTACCTACCTATCTAAAAATCACACTCCTTAACTCAAGCACCACTACACGAGTCTGAATTTTTCTGGGTTGCAGAACACTTTATATCAGATGACATCATCACTGCATGTTGGAAGACCTGTATGAAATGGCTTTGTAGTCACGTACTACTATAAAATTGTTGTTCTCCATGAGACTTGATTGCTGACAGTAGGATACAGAATCATGCTCTTCTGACTACACACACAGAAGTTGACTGCAGTTAGATCAGAACCCTTAGCTAAATAGTTACATATGCTGCAGTACATACTACTTACCAGGAGCTCCACAGCACAAGTCTAATTTTAACATTCAACAGAAAACCAATAAACAACCAGCTGGTAAACGTAAACTGTTCCACCAAACACAATGAAGCAACAGCAAAAATGAAAATGGCAGCAGTTGTATGAAGTATCGCTCCAGACCACATAAAATATGAACCAGTAACATTAATATGGGAAGGCAGAGATAGTGGTGAAGGCGCTTACCGATTATTAAAGTTACTGGTTTATATTTTATGTGGTCTGGAGCGATACTTCGTACAACTGCTGTCGTTTTCATTTTTGCTGTTGCTAATTTTAACATTGCTGCAGAACACTTTATAGCAGATGATATCGTCAGTGTATGTTGGGAGGCCTGTATGAAATAGCTGTTGGTCATGAACAACTGCAAAACTTTTTGTCCTCCATAAGACTTGATTGCTGACAGTGGGACACAGACTCATGCTCTTCTGACTATGCACACATACATACAGACGCACATACACTTTGGCTGTTACGCTAATTGAATTCCTACCTATTTTTTCTCATCTGCAGAACACAGTAGTTAAAATTCGCGCCATCAACAAAGTCTGATTGTTTTCCTTGGCATAGTGGTCTTTATAGAGGATGACATCATCATTATATGATGCAGGTAACCTATACTGTTACGAGACTTTTGTGCAAAGTGTGGACTTTGGAGTTTCTGTTTAGCTTGCAATGTGCAGATATACTTTAAAAGACAGCTTAATAAACTGTATGCAGTAAACTGTCATGAATGTATGTTGTGGAACCGAGAAATACATGCACCTGCTTTTCAATATGGTTGTGTACATTATGCACGTTCAGTCAGACATATATGCACACAGATGTTGTAAACAGCATGGATGCAAGTGTTGATGTACGTGTGTTCATATTTTGATGAATGAGTGACCAATGTTCCATACTTGAAGTCAACTCCTCATTGGTCAGATCCGACCATAAGCTAATCACCCTAGATATCCACATCCCACCCCCACCCGCCATTATGAAAACCACGTTAAAAGATTTCTCCAAAGCCAGTGTCATGCTTTGTAAGACAGAAGTGGTGAACTCCATGACACCCATGCAGATGGACAATACAGTTACTACTGCTGAATCCTTAACAAATGCACTCTATAAGCACTTACATGAGTGCATGGATCGTGCTATCCCAAACAGAACCAAGACGCTATCCTCCAAAAAAAGGAAGACAATCTGGTGGTCCCCTGCCATAAACAAACTCTACAACAGAAGGAAGAAACTGTTGCAAAAGAAAGTAAAATCCCATGAGTGGAGGAGCTCCCTGGTCAGCCTCAGTAAGAAGCTGAGATCCCTTATAAGATCCTCCAAAGCTAGCTATGAAAACAAAATCAACACAGATTCAAAGGACAACCACAAAGCATTCTATAGCTATGTCGAGAATCTCAATGGCAACACCTAGATCTGTTCTGAGATACAGCACAACAGCATGGAAATTACAGAACCAACTGATATTGCCAACATCCTGGCAAATAGGTTCAGTGCAATCTTTACCCCCCTCTTACCCCCTAAAGGGCCCATACCTATACAGGAAGAATGCAGAGTCCCTGCAATCACAACTACACAGGTAAAAGCTGCACTCTCTAAAGCCAAAAACACAGCATCCATGGGACTGAATAACATCCCAGGCTGCATTTTACACAAACTTCAGAATGAACAGGTTCCTCACCTAAGCACCATCTTCAATCATAGCCTCACATAAGGCTTTGTGCCCACTGAATGGCACACAGCAACAGTTATCCCACTCCACAAAGGGGGAGCCATCACTGATCCTGGGAACTATCACCTTATTAGCCTGACGAGCCTGGTATGCAAGGCCATAGAACGTATCATCATGGAACTCATAAACAAAGACATTGGTAACCTCCAAACTCTGGACCCCATGCAGTTTGGGTTTGTGAAAGGCAGATCATGCCTCCTGAATCTGATCAACTTCATTGAGGCAGTCACCAAAGCCGTAGATGAGGGTAAAGTGGTTCACACAGCCTATTTTGACCTCGCCAAGGCCTTCAACACCATCTCCCATTCTGGAATTATAGCTAAACTCACTAAACTAGGTATAAATCCCTACATCACAAGATGGGTTGCCAACTTGCTCACTGACAGAACCCACACTGTAAAAGTCGCAGACTCCAAATCTGACTTTAAACCAGTGACAAGTGGAGTACCACAGGGTTCAGTCCTAGGACCTCTCCTGTTTGGTATATACTTCTCTGAAGTACAGGCTAACACAGAAGGCCTGTGGCTAATGAAGTTTGCAGATGACTGCAAACTAGGAGCCATAGTCGAGTGCCCAAATGATGCGGACATCCTACAGAAGGGCCTCACTGAGAAAAATGTCTGGTGTCAGAGCCTTGGCCTCAAGCTCAATGCCAAAAAGTGAATTGTCATCCCCTTTGGTAAAAACTCTTTACCCATGAACTACCGCAGAGGCAGTAGTCTGCTTAATGCTGAATGTGTGATCAGAGACCTTGGGTGCCAGGTGGACAGTAGTCTCTCCATTGATAGTCCCATCACCACAGTAGTCAGGAAATCCTTCTATGTGGCATACCTCATCACAAAAGGGTCCTCATCCAGGAAAAAAGAAGTCATTGTTCCCTCTACCTGACACTCATTAGACCCATTATAGAGTACAATTCCCCTTTTGGAATGTACCTCACAAGACATCTGCAGCAGCTGGAAAGGGCACAGAAGTACCTCACAAAGAGGATTACTGGCCTCAAACAGATGCCCTACACTAACTGTCTCAAAAAACTCCAGCTTTACTCCGTAGCATATCACCACCACTGAGGTGATCTCTGCCTAACATATAAAGCTATGTCAAACCCAGAGCTGTTGAACATGCCACACCTAAAGAAATCCCAATTCCTCTGAACTACACACTCTAGGGACCTAAATCTTGTCACCACAATAAACAGGATATGCTGGAGGGATAGATTCCTGTCCCAGAGACTTCCCGTACTCTGGAAGAGCTACCCATCTATGTCAAGCAAAGTTCCTCATTAGTACTCTTCAAGAAAAATCTTGATGAGTGGATGAGAAATAGGAAATACACCCCAGGGATCACTTCTGTGGCTCTGCTCAACAGGGGCACGAGAAAATAACTTTCTTGGATGGTGTAAGCCAGGGAACCTTGTTGGCTAGGGTTACTTAGGCCCTTGTGTCGATAGCCTAGTACCTACCTATGAACCTATCAACCTAGAATTGATATCCACATTAAAACATGTATAAGGCAATCTTAATGACTATTGTCAATATAAAGCTTTAAATAATGTACCAATGCAGTTGTGGCATTACCATTTTCAAGTGCATGGGTGCAGGGCACACATGAGACTGAGTTAATATGTGTTCAGTCAATAACAAGTCCCTACCCTTTGATTGTGTTTTTACATGAATTTTGATGGGTTGAAGAATAACTGGTCAATAAACATGAGTTATAAATGGCAAACACCTCTTTACAGAGCTTTCTGCTGGGCAACTGGTTAGCAGGAGCAATGGCAAAGTTTTGGCACATGTGAGCTTCACATTTGACGAATACAGCTTAAACTTCAGAATTAGTTATGTTTCTATGCTATGGGAGAAATAGCTGACAGTATGGCGAACAAACTGTAGTTTATATTGTAAATGTTGTATCACAACCTGTGTGACATTACTAGCTGTTGCTATTACCTTTCCCATTTGCCCAGAGTTAAGCAATGAGCAAATGCAGTTCCCCAATTAAATAGGAATATTATAATATTTCTATTGGTTTGTCTTCTTTTGCACAAACATGCTAAGTGGCAAGGCACAGGTGTCAGCACTTTGGACCATAATGAGTTTAAAAAAGTATACCTTCTGCCTAGTTTTTCCTTTGGCAGCATGTGTAAGAGCAGTGAGCTCGTGTTCAGAGCACAGATAACACATGGATCAAATCCAGGTCAATTTAATTTTTTTACACATGGTATCAGGATGGCATTACATAAGTAAATGTGATAATTTCTGCAAATATGAGAAGCAAAGACTACAGTGAAATACTGTATAAAAATAAACAATGGTCAAGTGATTTATTTCAATAGTACACATATGGATTTGCATTTTAATATCTTCAGCAGTCTAATTAATTGCTAGAGCAAATGTTTCAAAGTACTGCCCTTACTCTGCTTTAACTTTGTGTTCCTTTAGTGCAGTGAGTGTTGGAGATAACCACACTAGTGTGGCTGACGGCAAAAACTCATCAGGTTTTGCTATATGACATGAAAAGCCATTCACCGCCACTTGTCATTGGTATGGAATGCCAAACTCGGTGCAAATGCAGAGGACAAAAAGTGAAGGGCTTTATTGTGGCGCATTTCTGTCATGTGTATGGTGTGTAATTCTATTTTTTTGACTAGATTAAAGGTGTGAAAATGAAGTAAATATGGAATTGTTGAAATGGGGTTAAGAACAAAGGGGAAGCAATAAAGGAATTTGCAGGATGGACATAGCTATCCACTTCTTCAACAGTGTAATATGAACATGTTTACAAATTAGATAAATTTGGACTGTCACCACAACACAGATGGTTGACAACAATGCAGTCATTTTGTATAGCCAATTGGGCTGAATCAAGTGTGTCAAAAAGGCACATGTGAACAGTGGAGAGCTACTTATGAGATAACATTTTCTTTTTTTGAACAGGTGCTCATTTCTTTTGGTTTTATTACAAAAAGAGAGGAATGTTGGGAAAGGGATGTAGAAATGTGAGGGTCATATAAGTAGGATAGGTGAAGAAGTAGGTGTAGACAAACAGGACAAACAAGACAGACACAGGGATAGTGAGGGACACAAAAGTTTGGGTGACACCATGTTTGAGGATAGGGAGGGGACATTAGAGGCAGATGCCCATCATGAGGACAGTGCCAATCTAGTCCTGACCCTCATAATCATCATTGCCCCCTTCCTTGGCTTCCTGTTAGATTGTTTGATGTCTGTTTTTTTTTCTGCATTCCTGCAAGCAACGTCTCCAGATGGCTGATGTATGCACCAATGCTACTTTTTAAGGTCTCACACACCATGTCTTGCAGCTCCTGGCATGTGATGTAATCCTCACCTACACCAAAACACCCAGTGGGTAGCAATGTACCAGCTGCGGGGGCAACGTCTACATAATGTTAAGGGCCCAGATAGCACAGGGGCTGCAGAGACAGTACTGTGAGGTTGTGTCCCAGAAGTGATGACAGCTGGTGCAGCAGCTGGTGGAGGGCTGGCAGGGTGAGCCACAGCACTTGGCCTACCTCCCTGTGTTGAAAATCATTTTGTTTGTTGTCAGACTATGCAAAGTTACACAGGGTCTAAACACCCTTCTTCTTGGCCAAGGTCTGTCAGCAGCAACAGCCTAGACTTGGGTGTGCTGTTCATACATATGCAGAAGAGCAGCAGCAGCCCCTAACATTCTTTCCATGTAGAGAAGTTTCTGTGTCTGTATTCCAATAAGTGTTGGAATTCAAAGTGAAAAGCTGCACTAAATGTATATGATTGTTTTAAAGCTTGTTGAATAGCTCCTTCACCTTGGATTGGTTGATTAGCATACAATTCAGATGTCATGCAGTAAATAGCATGTCACAATGTTTATTGGGTTTGTGCAGATCTACACAACCTGTATAGCTGCTTACTGAATACAAATCATGGAGCTACTGTGTGCACATCGCTGCATGATATGCAAATAATTTTAGTGAGCTGTATAGGGTTTATTGAATCCAGCCCTATTTTTTTAACCATAAATGATATTAAGCATTTTTTACAAAGAAAATGTATTTTCACCTTTGCCTGTCTCATTTGCATGTTGCTCACCTGTGCGTAAAGGGTCTATATTAGATAAACGAACATTTGAAAGTTCAACTGTCATATGGTCGACACCATATAATCGAATTTTCAAAAGTTTGAATATCGAATAAAAATAATAAACTACAGCTGTGACACCCATGCACTGGCCCAGCAATCACGGGGCCTCAATCCTCATCACTAACACCAGTGAGGGGCGTCCATATAGGGAAAGGGTAATAAATCCACACACAGTAATGTACAATTTCCCCTTAAGAGCACATAGAGATCACAGTCAGTATGGGGCTGGTTTCTCCCTTTCTCTCCAGGTCCCCAGTAAGACTCCCCACTGGCACAGCTATAGGGTCCAGATCTCAGCCTAGTGGGCAAGCTAAAATCTCCAGCACCCTCTCTGTCCAACCAGTGCTTTGTGTCCCTGCCCAAGTAGCCAACACACACACACTTTGAGATAAGTGTTATATACAACCACACAGACACTCCAGGGGAAGGCTAACACAGGTTCTCCAGGTGTGCCCATTTACCCAGACTATACGGTAGTACCACTTGCCACTACCCACTAATATTTATCATCTGCCAAAAGGCCCTTATGAAAGGGTGTCCAATTATACGGTTCAATATTATTATCCAAATGGTACGTGCAACTGAACAGTCAGGGTTTATTGGAGTGGCTTGGCCAGTATCACTATATACATGCAATGTACTCTAGAGCTTAAATCATCTATACACAAAACAGCCACTGTTGAAAGGTTTAAAAATATTTAATAATAAATAATAAGAACATAAGACAATACTTCTTACTACACAGTGCTAGTCAAGAGTTCAGACACAGGAAAATGCATAAAATAATAAAGCAGAAAGGTTCTGACATCAATACAGAAAAAAATACTAATCTAATATTCCTTTTTCCTAGCTATAACTAAGAGAAAACACAGTTCTAAAATAAACTTACATATAGAGCAAGTCAGTGCTGGTGATGTTGGATGTTCTCAAGACAAATGCTCTAATGCTCTCATTCTTTATGTCAACATTTAAATTTCTAATATCTCTTTTGTTATCTTGCACCTGCAGGAAGTTACAGCAATAAAAGACATTCCAAGTGCAAACTCTAGTAATTATTCCTTAAGTTAAAACAATAGAAAGAAGGTGCTATCCCAGACAGCCTGACTCCAAGCTCTGAGATCAAAGACAGTCATGAAATGTGTGACTTATCAGCTTTCTTACAGCAGAATGCACTGTTGTTAAATTTTTTCCAATTCAACATCCAATACAGTCTTTTCACATTAAGAGAACAAGCCTGTGGCTTACATTAATATTTACAAATGTCAGAATTATCTACAAAATTCTATCTAGCTAGGCTTGCAGCCTTCACCTATCATCACACTCCCCCCCAAGAACTCAAGCTAGTTTTTCAAGTGACCCTTGAGAAACCTTGCTTGAGAGGGTTAGGTCTATCTGAGTATACCTTCCCCATTCCCTGTCTTGGGAGCCCATCTGCATTGGCATTGCTAATCCCACTGCGGTGCTGCAGTGACATGTCATATGCTTGCAACCCTAGGCTCCATCTTAGCAACTTGGCATTTTGCTGGCTGGCTCTGTTTGACGATGTTAGGGGATTGTGATCTGTCACTACTGTGAACTTTCTTCCATACAGATAAGACTGAAGTTTCTACAGTGCCCACACTACAGCTAGGCTTTCCTTTTCTACAGATGTATAGCATTCCTCCCTGTGTTGGAGCCTATGACTGAGATAAACCACTGGGTGCCCTTCTACCTCTAAAGAAATCTGGCTAAGTACAGCCCCCACTCCATGGATCAAAACATCCACCTCTACAACAAATTATTTGCTGTAATCTGGACTGGCTAACACAGTGAGTCCTCCCAAAGCTTCTTTAAGCTTCTGGAATGCCTGCTTACATGCTGGGGTCCACACTACCTTATCTGGCCTGTTCTTCCTTGTCAGGTCTGTGAGGGGAGCAGATGTGGTACTATAAATAGGGACAAACTTTCTGTAGTACCCTGCTGTCCCTAAGAATGCCCTCACATGCGATTTGGTAACAGCTGCAGGCCATGCCTGAATGGCTTCCACTTTAGCAGGTTCTGGCCAGATCTTACCACTCACCACTCTATGTCCCAGGTAGGAAACATTTGCCATACCCACCTGACATTTACTGGGCTTAATGGTCAACCCTGCCCTCTGTAGCCTGTCCAGCACCTTCCTGACATGTTGAAGGTGCTCTTGCCAGGAATGGCTGTAGATGGCAATATCATCTATATAAGCAAGGGCAAACCCTCCTGCTCCTGCTAGGATATGATCTGCCAGCCTCTAGAAAGTTGCTGAGGCATTTTTCATCCCAAAGGTCATCTTTGTGAACTCATAAAACCCAAAAGGAGTCACAAAAGATGACCTCTCACTAGCACTGGGAGTCAAGGGCACCTGCCAGTAACCCTTGGTAAGATCAATAGTTGTAAGATACTTAGCCCCACCCAGCTGCTCTAGGGCCTCAACTGTCCTTGGCATGGGGTACGCATCTGACTCTGTGTGACTTTTTAATTTCCTGTAGTCCACACAGAACCTGGTGCTGCCATCCTTCTTTGGCAGCAGCACCACTGGGGAGTCCCAGGGACTGTTGGACTCTTAAATTACTCCTAGTTCTAAGATTTCCTGTATCTCCTCCCTCAAAGTCTGTTTGCTGTCTCAGGCACCCTATAAGGGCCTTGTCTAACAGGCCTTTTGGGTCCTATATCCACGTAGTGCTGCACCAGGTGGGTGCACCCTGGTTTCCCAGTGAACATGTCCCCAAACTCCTGTAACACTACTCGGATTTCTCGAACTTGGGTAGGAGATATCTGCTGGGACATTGCTACCCCTTCCATTGAGTTGTCAGTCTGAGACTCACTGAGGAGATCAGTCACCAGATCTCCCTCAGACTCCTCCTTCAATCCACTGCAAATGCTCAGGACAAGGGCTCCCCTATCATGGTAAGTTTTCATCATGTTAACATGGTCCAATTTGTGATCCTGCCTAGCAGTTCTACCATGTAGTTAACATCACTTACCTTTCTTACCACCTTGTAGGGTCCCTCCCAAGCTGCTTGCAGCTTGTTGTGTCTGACAGGAATGAGAACCATTACCTGCTGCCCTATAGTAGACTCTCTGGCTTGAGCATTCTTGTCATACCATACTTTTTTCTGTTGTTGGGCTTCAGCCAGGTTTTCCTGGGCCAAGCCCATGAGTTCCCTGAGCCTTGTCCTGAGGTTTAAGACATATGCCACAACAGACTCCTTATGAGATTCACACTCACCTTCCCACTCATCTCAAATTAAATCTAGAGGTCCCCTCACCTTATGCCCATACAACAACTCAAAGGGTGAAAAACCTGTGGATTTCTGGGGAACCTCTCTGTAAGCAAACAACAGATGGGGAAAATAGTTGTCCCACTCCCCCTTAAACTGGTTTGTAAATGCCCATAGCATGGACTTGATTATAGAGTTTAACCTCTCAACAAGACCATTAGTCTGGGGATGGTAGGAGGGAGTCTTCAGGTGCTTCACCCCACAGTACTTCCACAGACAAGCCAGCAGGTCTGACATGAAATTGGCACCTCTTTCAATCAGTATTTCTTTTGGGTAACCTACCCTGCTGAAAATCTCTAACAAAGCATTTGCCACCTTCTCTGCCTTAATGGAGGACAGAGCCACTGTCTCAGGGTATCATGTAGCATAATCCACTGCCCCTAGGATATACCTTTTCCCTGTGGAACTTGGAGTACTCAGAGGCCCCACAATATCCATAATTACCCTCTTAAATGGCTCCTCAATCACAGGGAAAGGCATCAAAGGAGCTCTCACCTTGTCTCCTGCCTTGCCTACCTTTTGCCACTGCTCACAGGTCCTGCAATACCCTCTTACATCTCTGGAAATTCCAGGCCAATAGACGTTCTGCATAATATGTCTCTTTGTATGTTTTATGCCCATATGGCCTGCAAAGGGAATATCATGGACTATGGCTAGAAACGCCAGATGGTAGGCTCTAAGTACTACCAACTGCTGTATTCTATCACCTTGTAGTCTTCCCTCAGGGTCCACTCTGCATACAGTAACCCTTTGTCCCAATATACAGATTCCCCCTTCCTTGAGAATCAGGTCACTCACTAGTTACCTGCCTCAGGCCTTGCAATGTAGGGTCTGAGAGCTGAGCCTGTTTCAACTCTCTCTTTGTAACCCTTCCCAGCTCCCCTTCCACAGGAAGTCTGGTATCCTCTGACAGTGGTGCCTCACTCTCAGCCTGGGTACTACTACTCACCTCTACCTTTGCAGTCACTCTGTCCAATGGAACATCAGTACCCACAAGCAGCTGTGGCTCATCTTCAGTCTCACTTCTACAGTGTAGTTTCTTCCCTGAAGTAATCACCTCACCACTCCCGGCTGCAAGTTTACAGTCTGTCTGGGTCTCCCCCAGGCTACCAGACCCACATGCTTGTCTCCTAGCCTGACTGCATGTAACTGCATAAGCACATGGTACTGCCTCATCCAACTCCTTCCCTATCAGGACATCTACAGGATGGTAGTTCCATATCCTTGTTGTCTCAAGACAACCTACTATTGGCATTTTGTCTTTCCCACTTACTGGTTCTCTCACCTTTTTTCCCCACCTTGCCTCTGTGGGCATCTGTATGCCACATGGCCCAACTGGTTGCATTCAAAACATTTAAACCTAGGTCCTGGACGTGTACCTGGAATAGTGGCTTCCCCTTCTACTGGCAGATTCTGTTGGGGCAGTCTGGGTTGCCCACCATGGGTTCCTTTAGACCCATGAGCAGTACTGGAGGCCTCTTTCCTCTCCAGGGATGCCCTGCTTGCTAGGTACAGATCTCCCTTCTTCCTCAACTAATCTGAAGTAGCACATTGTTTATCAGCTAAGCAGATCCTCATGTCCTCAGGCAAAGTGCTAAGGGCTTGCTCCCTCATCAAATGGTCTGCCTGCTCTTCAAAAGTGGTGACCTTACATCCACTCACCCACCTATGAAAATAAGTGCTCAGTTCAGAAACATATTCACACACACTCTCATCTGCCTTACGTTTATGCAATGAAACTTTTTCCTACATGTTTCAGGTGTTAGCTTAGAAAATTCTAACAAGCAGTTCTCAACAGTAGTATAATCAAAACATTCCTGATCAGAAATTTTAGACAACACAGTTACAGCTTTACCATAGAGTAAGGTGTCAGGAATCATACCCAGAGCCTTTGGTCAACATCATACTGTTTACATACCATCTCAAACATATGAATGAAACTATCAAAGTTATTCCCCTCTGTAAACTGTTTACTGACCTTTTGTGCTTCTGGGGTCCAGTTACTCCCTTCCCCATTACCTCCATGACTCTGGCAAAGGGTAAGCATTTCCTTTTCATGCTGCTTCTGCTTTCCTTTTCCTCAGCTTCCAGGCATAGCAGTTTCTCATTCTTCTCAGCCTGCAAACATCGCAGTTTCTCCTTGTCCTCACTCTCTAGACACCTCAGTCTCTCAGCTGCTTCTATTTCCAAACTTCTGGCCTCTAACTCAAGTCTCTTTAGTTCCAGTTGGATTTTTTAGTCCTCTGCAGAAAGGTTGAGCTGTCCATTCTCTGAGTGTGGTACATCTCCACTGCTAGTCTGATTGTCCTCCTGGTTGCTGTTTTCTGATGCAGCTGTGACCAAAGCAGCAATCATGTCTGCCTTAGTCAGGTTTCCATGCACCAGTCCTTTAGCCTGACACATCTCAGCCAGCTGGCTCCTTGTCAGCTTTCATACTCCTCTGCTGACATGCTGCCTGCATTCACTGACTAACTAAGCTAACAAGAGAAATAAAACAATTGTGATCTGAACTCTGAGTATTCACTGCATGGCTGATTTAGAGTACAAAAACACCTTCAGTGATCAGTGTACACAAGCTACAGGAATTCACACTATCCATACCACTACAAGCCAATTAGTATTTGCCAACCAATTAATATGTGGTGTGGCTATCCCACCACTGCCAAACAATTAATATGTGATGCCCGTGCACTGACCCAGCAATCAAGGAGCCTCAGTCTTCACCACTAAAACCAGTGAGGTGCATTCATATGGAGAAAGATAATAAATCCACACACATTGAAGTATAATTTCCTTTAAGATTACACAGAGATCACAGTCAGTCTGAGGCTGGTTTATCCCTTTCTCTCCATGTTCCCAATAAGACTCCCGACTGGCACAGCTATAGGGTACAGATCTCAGCCTAGTGGGCAAGCTAAAACCTCCAGCACCCTCTATGTCCAACCAGTGCTTTGTGTCCCTGCCCAAGTAGCTGACACGCACACACACACACACACACACACACACACACACACACACACACACACACACACACACACACACACACACACTTTGAGATAAGAGTTATATACAACCACACAGACACACCTGGGGAAGGCTGGCACAGGTTCTCCAGCTGTGCCCCTTTTACCCAGACTATACGGTAGTGCCACTTGCCACCACCCACTAATATTTATCAGCTACCAAAAGGCCCTTATGGAAGGGTGCCCAATTATGCTGTGCAATATTATTATCCAAATGGTAAGTGCAACTGAACAGTCAAGGCTTATTGGAGTGGCTTGACCAGTATCACTATATACATGCAATGTACTCTAGAGCTTAAATTATCTCTACACAAAACAGCCACAGTTGAAAGGTTTAAAAATATTTAATACTAAATAATAAGAACACAAGACAATACGTCTTACTACACAGTGCTAGTCAAGAGTTCAGACACAGGAAAATGCATAAAATAATACAGTGGAAAAGTTTTGACATCAAAACAGAAAAAAAAATTTAATATTCCTATTTCTTAGCTATAACTAAGAGAAAACACAGTTCTAAAATAAACTTAAATATAGAGCAAGATAGTGCTGGTGATGTTGGATGTTCTCAAGACAAATGTTAAAAACACAGTACCACTGATTCATTTCAGGTTACATCATTTTTTTCTGGTTCCCAGGCTAAAAGAAGCTCAACATTTACATGTTTAACATTTCTTTTGTTATCTTGCACCTGCAGGAAGCTACAGCAATAAAATACATCCCATATGTAAACGCTAGTAATTATTCCTTAAGTTAAAACAATAGAAAGAAAGTGCTAGCCCAGACAGATTGACTCCGATTGAGCTCTGAGATCAAAGACAGTCTTGAAATGCTTAACTTATCAGCTTTCTTATAGCAATGTGCACTATTACATTTTTCCAGTTCAACATCCAGTACAGTCTTTTAGGGTTATAGGTTCATAGGTAGGTACTAGGCTATCAGCCTAAGGGCCTACATAAGCCTAGCCAACAAGGTTCCCTGACTTACGCCACCCAAGAAAGTTATTTTCCTGTGCCACATTTAAGAGAACAAGCCTGTGGTTTACATTAATATTTACAAATGACAGAATTATCTACAAAAATTCTATCTAGCTAGGCTAGCAGCCTTCACCTATCTTCACAATACCAAACACCTACCTTAATGTTTTAAGTAGGGGGCAAGCCCTGCTGCACCCCCCTTGAGGGGGGCTGATCCCACCACACACCCCGCTCTTTAAATATACCAACTCAGAGATCGTACTGCAGTGCAGAAAAGGTAAATCTAGCCATTCTGTGCTGTACAGAGTTCTCCATTACAACGTTCGAACATTCAAAAATCTGATCATATGGTGTCGACCATATGGCACTCGAATTTTTGAATGTTCAAACATTCAATATAGACCCAGGATAAACACAGCTTACTGATGCAGACAAAAAAGATACATTGCTACTTGCAAAAAAGATGCATTATTACTCTTTTCACTTTCCTTCGAGCAGACACACATTGTGTGGTGGATCGCATTCATACACAACATCTGCAGACAAAAAGAAGCATTTTAACTTGTTAAAATTAAACTTTGTTACTTGTTTTGCCTTCTTTTATGCAAACACATTAAGCAGCATTGCTCGGCAATCAGCACTCTGTACAGTACTGATTGTACAAAATACACCTGCTGCCTAGCTTTTACTGTAGCACCAGATGTAAGTTTATGACCACAGCACAAGTAAGTCATGGTTCTAATCCAGCACACTCCATTTTTTATTAATGCTCTTCCACTGTAATTTATACCAAAATTAACAATATAATAATAATTATACATAATAACTATGTATACCAGTTGATATCATATGAATTTTATGTGTAACTGGGGTATCCTGACAATTTTGTTTCTGTAATTATTTTTTTTTCTTTCCTGGGGTGGACTTCATACTTTACTGATAGTCATCTACATATCTTGCACAAGACACATATAGCTGTAAAACAGAATGCATTGTGTGGTCTGACCCAGAACTCAGAAAGCTAACCTGAAAGTAATGCAAGAATATGCATTTCCAGTATATTGTCACACATTAATCCTGCATCACTCATGAGAATGCATAAACCAGGGCTTTGTCATTCCACAGACATACATGGTTATTTGAAATATAGTACCACTCACTCTTTAATGTGTCTATATAATTAGTGAACATGTCTGACAAATACTTCTTCTGTGGAAATGAGGAAAAGCAACTAGGTGGAGGAATATGTAATCTCTTTTAAATAGGTTTGAATCCATATTGTGCAAACTACTTTTATCAGTGTGTAAGGCCCCACAAAATATGTGTCAAGTTATAACATTTATAAAATCCCAATTCATGTCTTAAAAGTCAAGTCATGTAACAGGTGTAGCAGAAGACAAGCCATAATATAGTGATAACTGTACATTAACCTTTCTATTTCGTAAACTGCCTTCCCTTCTGTTTGCCAGTGTTGCTCCAGTGCACCATCTCGCAAACATATTTGGCATGGTTATGCAGGTTTGCAAACTTGCCATAAAATGGGATATCATGAATTGGCAGCAAAATACTTTAGTTGTTGTTGGATGACCTGTGCAGACGTGGCAGGACCTGGCAAGGATGGTGCCAAATTCAGGGCTCAAAGATGGGATGTAGAGAAGTCAAGAATCTTCATTGCACTCCTCATGAAGCTTTGGCTGCTGCATGAGGACTACGCTGGGTCTCAATATAAATCTGAGGCTTGGAATAGTCTAGCCAAGGCTGTCTCCAGTGCGAATGGCATTCCACACATGGGAGAGCAATGCAGGCATCAGTACAACAACCTGAAATGGCACAAGCAGGAATAACTCAGCCTGTGACTGGATGGGTTTAGGACTGATGACATCTCACAGTTGTGTGAGTATACAGATAAAGCAACATTAACTGATGTAGAAAATTGCAGGTAGCCTCATGTTGAATGCATATAATGACTCAGAGAAGCAAGGGAATATGTATGCAGCACAAATTAACATGATCGTATTAAAATTATTGCTCTTCCATACATTACTAGCAACTTAAGCATGCAAATCTTAGCTGTAACAGCAGAGGTAATTTAGGAGTCTAGTGTAAAAGTGTATTCAGATGTTGTAGGTTCAGGTATCAAATACATCCTAATAAAAATATTTTCTATTAATTTCAACAAAATTGGCATAAATGTGATGTTGTTAACTTAATCAATATTAGCTTTAAAAGCATATATGCAATATATGCATATTGCAAGGATTATTTGGAACAATTCTCAGTCTTATTTTGAGGTTTTTAAAAATTATAGCTAACATAAAAGTACAAATATATTTCTGTTTTACATAGTTATTGTATGTGACATATAATGGTTCTAGTTATCTTTTTTTTCTTTTTTTCCCTCTTACTCCATCCCTTAACTCTCCTTTTTATTTTTATATGTGTGATCACACCATCCTGATGCCATCATTTCTGCCAAGAAACAAAATTATTTCCAGCACAGGCAGGTAGGCCAACCACTGCGCCACAGGCTGCCACCCCTCCAATGGCTGCTGAGCCAATACCAGCAGATCTGGGACTCAACTTGGTAGTACTGCCTCTGCAGCCCCAGTATTAACTGGACCTTCAACATTAGGTAGCATTGCCCCAACAGCTGGTGCCTCAGTACCATCCAGGACTACTGACGGCTTAGGTCATCCACCAGGAGCTACCAGGCATGGTGCATTAGGCCTTAGAAAGTAACATTGCTGCATGCCTCAGCCATCTGGAGAAGTTGCTTGTTAGAATGCAGAAAAAAACAAACATCAAACAATCCAGCAAGAAGCTAAGGAAGGGGGAAGTGATGACAGTTCTGAGAGTGAGGACTAGATTCTCACTGTCCCCATGCTTGACAGGCATGTCCCTCCATTGTTTCCCTCCCTATCCCCAATCATGGTGTCCCCCAACTTTTTGTGTTTCTTCTGTTTTGTCTGTATCTGCTTCCTCACCTACCCTATCTATCTAACCCTGACATTCCTACATCCCTTCCCCAAAATTCCTTTCTAACTGAAATAAAACCCAAAAAAATGGGCACCTGTCTTACTAAAACAATTTTGTCCCATACATAGCTCTCCACCTCACATGTGTTTTCTCACCATACTTGATTCATTCCAACTGGCTTTACAACATGATTGTGTTGCTGTCACCTGTCTATATTGTGGTGACAGTAGAAATTCATCCAATTTTATATACATGTTCACATTACACTGTTGAATAAGTGGATAGCTATGGTTCTTTTCCTAATTCCCTCCCCTTTGTTCTTTTTCCTATCTACCCCATTTTCACACATTTAATCTGGTCAAAACCTAGACTCACATACCACACACATGGCAGAAATGCCATCTAATGAAGCCTTCACTTTTTTTCCTCTGCATTTGCATTGAATTTGGCATTGTGCACCAATGCTGAGCAATGAAGAATGGCTCTTCATGTCCTGTGGCAGAAACTGGTGAGTTTTTGCCATTGATCACACTAGTCTAGTTATCTCCATGCAATACTGCTTAAACTTGCTGCAGTTAAGGAAGACAGAGCTAAAGCAAAGTACAGACAGTACTTTGAAATATTTACTCTGACAGTTATTTAGACTGCTGAATGTATAGAAATGCAAATCTATACGTGTAGTGTTTGCATAAATCTCATATAGGTCCGTAGGTTCAGAGGAGGTTACTAGGCTAATGGCCCTAGGGCCCTTACAAGCCTAGCCAAGTTCAACCTTTGTTCCTGTAAGTGTCTAGAGATATGGTCTATGTTATACGCAGATCTAAATCAGCACTGACTGCCCCTACCCAAGAGGGACACAGTGAAACCCCTGGCGATAATTTGCGGTTTCTCATCCAATCATCCAAATTACACTTAAAAAGGGTTAATGAGGAGCTCTGTTTAACCTGTATTGGAAGTTTATTCCAGAGGAGAGGTAACCTCTGGGTGACTTATCAGTTTATCCAGCAAGTCCTGTTGATATGAAATGCTAGGTTAAGGTCCCTAGAGCTAGTGAATCGTGTACCATTTAAGCTATGAATGTGCAACATTTCCATTAAGGCAGGATCAGAGGTTGTTCTGTATGTAAGGCACAGGTCACCTCTGAGTAGTCTATATGATACAGAGTATAGTGATAGCGATTTCAGTCTGTCCATGTAAGACGTGCTGAAGACCCTGAATTTTCTTTGTAAGGAACCTTTGAGGTCTTTCCAGTTGCTACAGGTGCCTGTTTAGGTAAATACCAAAGGAAGCATTGCACCGATCATTGACCTAATGAGGGAAGAATAGGGGGGGTTACAACCTCTTTTGTTATGAAAGCTATGCCCTTGCTTATGAGGTGAACAATGTAGAAGGTCTTCCTTGTTACCATGGAGACATGGTGATCAAAAGTAAGGGAGTTGTCAACCTATATGTCCAAATCTCTCACCACTGATTTAGATCTTATGGTGTTGTTATTAACATGGTAATCTACATGGAAATTGCCTTTGCCAAAGGGGGTGATAAGGGGTCCTAAATGGAGAGATGATAAGTCAGCAAGCAAAAGAGGGTAGTATTGTTGAAAATGAATTCATTCTCAAGTCTTGGTTACTACCATCATGAGGTGGACCCTGTTTTTTTACAAAATTTCAACAAGATGACATTAATATAGAGACTATATTTATATAGCATATATCAGGGACAGTTAAAAAAAGATAGCTGGGTGCACATGACCCAGGATAAAAACATGCCCAATCCTGGTAGGCACACTGGTGCCAGAACTGGAAAAAAACAACAGCGTAGAATCCTCAAGACATGGAAACATTGGGGCTACACCAGGCCCAGGGGGAGGATGGCCCCCCCATGTTGTAGAAGAAAGTAACAGTCCATAAAAATAACAAAAACTGATAGGCCAAAGAAGAGCCATAAACATGACATAGTGGACTATTGAGGATAAGAAGGAAATTATGTTTTGTTACTATTATGCAAGAAGCCTAGAATTTCCAGTCAGAAGATATAAAAAAAGATAGAGAGAAATTAGAGGAAAGAAAAATACCTCCACAAGACAAACTGCCAGAAGCTTCACATAAAAATTGTGTTCATTAATATAACAGATTTATGAAAAACATTAAATATACCAAGACATGTTGGTTTGTTTGGAAAAAGAAGCAACTGAGGAAGTGTGAAAATATAAAAAACAAATTCTAGAGACTTTTGAAAGGTATAAAAAGAAATATGGACATGGGAAAGGAAGAGAGATCTGATCTGGTGCAGTGTTTATGCAAAGGAGAAAGCCAAACTAATAAACACAAAAAGGCAGCCCCAAAGATATTTGAAGAGATATACAGGCAAAGGCATCCAGAAATGGAAAATTTCACAATAAAAAGAAAAACAAGATCACAAAGAGAGAATGGAGAACAGAAGATTAGCAAAGGAGAAATTAAAAAAAATAGAAGTTGAAGTTATGGAGCACTTGGGAAATGAAGGATTTAGTGTAGAAAATTTAACACAGGTTACATCACAGTGTGATGGAACAACAAATCTCCAAAATAAGGAGAAACAGAAGACTCAGGAGACATCTGAAGAAGAAATATGGACATGGGAAAGAAAAGAGATTTAATGTGATTTAATATTAATGCAAAGGAGAAAGCAAAAAATAATCAAAACAAAGAGAGCAGCACCAACAATATTTGAAGAGAAATATAGGCAAATGCATCCAGGCACGGAAGATTTTACAATACAAAAAAATAAGAAAACAAAGAGGAAAAATAGAATAGAAAAGAGGATTAGTAATGGAAAAGTTAAAGAAATAGAAACTGAGATTATGGATTACCTGCAAAGTGGAGGATTTAGTGTAGAAAATCTAGCTCAGAAAACATTACAACTGGACAGAGGAATGCATTCCCCAAATTAAGGCAAAACCAGTGGAGCAGGGAACATCTGATCAGTTGCCAGATGAAGACACTTTGGAGTCTTCCATAGTAAACCAGTGCAAACATCCAGTTGGAGTTGCACAGTAAGGGGAGGAACAGAAAATGGTGGCAACTCTGGTGCAGCTACTGTTGTGGGGTGATAGGCCAGTGAGTTCCCATATGAAAGAGCAATGGATGACACAGGATGAAACAGAAGAGAATGTTTCACAGAAAGATGCTGTGAAACTACCTACAGAATGCCCACAAGAAATGCAGAGCAAAGAATATGCATTCAGTTTAGAGGAAAATGACCTAAGAGAAGAGTTGCTTAATTTAATAGAGATGGACAGACATATTAAGATCAGTGAAAGAAACAGATTACAGAAAGTCAATAAAACCCAGAAAGTTAGAAGTTTGACAAAACAAATGAACACAGTAATTAGGACTATCCACAGAAATTCATGTGATATAAAAGAAGCAAATAGGATATATTACTGCACAGCTAAATTAATAACAGATAAAGTCTTACCACAAACCTAATAGGTAGTAAGGGGAAAAGCAGGGAAGAAATCAAATGCTATCATGGAAGTAATGAATACAGAAAACTATAAAGAAATTAAGATAAGAAGTGTCACTGTTAGATGACTATAGTAGAGGGAACAGATCAGCCAATTTACTCTGAAAGATAGATGTGATAAAAGCAATGCACAGTATCAGAACAGATCGGAATTTATTGCACACTATCACAAATAATAAACTAAAAATACCAGCACAGGCAGAAAAACTTAGAAGATATGCAGATAAATAATAAAGGAAAAGTACAAAATAAGCCTGATAACACAAAAAAGTTTTATAGAGAATTGGGAAACAAGGCAAAAGGAATCAAAACACCACCAAAAAAGAAGAAATAGATACATTTTCGAGAAATATTTATGAAGACCCCGTGTATCATAACAAAAATGTTAAATGGACAGAAGAATAAAATAAAGAATAAAGAGTTCAAATATACAGGATATGCAATTTGATGAAGTAACGGTCAAAGATATTGAAACAAAGTTAAGAAAAGCTTTTAACTGGAAAACCCCAGGCCCAGAAGCAGTACCTAACTTCTAGTTAAAAGTATTGACATATTTACATGAATATTTAGCCATGAGTAAGATCTATTTATATGTATACCCTGTACAGACACCAGCCTGACTAACAACAGGAAAAACAATAGGCCAGATTCACGAAGACTTGCACGGAGTCTAAGAGTAGAGTAAGACTCCAGCCAGCCAACAATTCTGCCGAGCGATCCAGGAACAGCCAGCAGGGGCGTGCAAAAGAGCTCCTAAAATGACTCTTGCACGGACAGTGTTAGTTTATGCAAATTACCTCATTTGCTGCTGAAAGCTATGCAAATGAGGTAAATTTGCGATCCAGGAAACACTAACCTGTCTGAGTAAGAGTAGTGTTATCTGCAGAAATGTACTCGGTTGGCAACCGAGTACCATTCTGCAAATAGCAAAACGGAGCTATGACAGCTCCAAATAAAGGATGCATCCAGTTGAGGAAGCATGGCAATGGCCAAATATACGGTCATTGGCATTTTTATCCATTGCAAAATAAAAAAAAAATAATTTTTTTTCTCGATCTCCAATGTTTAAGCATAGCGCAGTGCCATGCAAATGTGTGGTGCTCTAAAAACCAGAAAAATAAAAAATAAAAGCCACAAATAGGGATTTTATTCAAAATATTCATCTGCCATGCAGGTGAATGGCAGGCTGAAGACAACATGGCTACTGAGTAGTGGTTGCTAAGTGGGAAGCTCAGTCTGAGAGATGTAACCAAGCATTAGTAGGCAATCCTATGCAAATGAGTATAAGGATAGTGAATCCCAAATTCCCCTGCCATGTGAACCATGTCCCTAGAGTGTAAGAGTAGGATTAGGGGAGTAACAGAGTAGAAGATAGGTGACATCATGAGGGTGTATGTATCAAAAAGACTGTAAGCTTATTGGAGCAGAGTGGCATGTGTTTGCTGTGAGTTACTCAGGACTGGAAGAGGTGTGTCTACAGTTGTCTAAACTGAAATCCAGAAACCAAAGGTGTACGCCGGGGCTATCACTAAATTTCTTGCAAAGCTGCTTACACTGTGTGCGCGCGTGTGCGCACCTGTAAACCCGTCTAAGCTTGTGTGTGCATGTGTGCACCCGAGTAAGCCTGTTTAAGGCCATCTAAGCCTGAATGCATGAATGTGCACCCACCTAAGCCTGTGTAAGCCTATGTGCGTGCGTGTGCACGTATTTGTGCTTGTTTGCACGGCGATGCCCCCTGTGGAAACAGAAATGGGAAAAGGAAGGAAAAGAAGTAGTAGGAAGTTAACCAAGGAGAACTAGCAGAGCTGCCAGGTGAACCCAATCAGAATCAGCCAATTACACAGGCAGTATACTAGCCCAGCCCAGCCCAGCACTTAAAACTCTGCAAACAACATTCCCCCATGTTTTTCTCAGAAACACTGCAACACTGCAGTCTACAAAGAGAAGTGAAAACTTAAAAAGCTTAACTGAGGCCAAACAATGTTAGGGGCTGCCATTGCTATTATAAGGCGACATGTGCAAGATGCTGAGGGTGGTGCCATTGTGAATGCTGCTGAGCAACCCACAGTGAGGAGACGGGGAAGAGTGTACAGACCCAGGGAAACCTACCAGGGGCTACATAAGCTGGAGATAGTATAAATATTGGAGATATTTAAATACCCAATCTCCCTGGTGTAAGCGTCCCTTGGTTGCCCGCGTGGTGCGCTGCTCCCTGGAAGCCAAGTACTGCTAATCGGGTTGTCCCCCACTGCTGTATGACTTCCCACAAGTAACCTACTTCTCTGAAGCCTCAACGCAGTGTCACAAAGTGTGAACACCTGGAAGCATCTCCATATATTTCCCAGATTTGGCTATTGCTGATAGCCCTAAAGATTTGATCCTGGAAGCCAAGTACTGCTAATCGGGTTGTCCCCCACTGCTGTATGACTTCCCACAAGTAACCTACTTCTCTGAAGCCTCAACGCAGTGTCACAAAGTGTGAATACCTGGAAGCATCCCCATATATTTCCCAGATTTGGCTATTGCTGATAGCCCTAAAGATTTGATCCTGGAAGCCAAGTACTGCTAATCGGGTTGTCCCGCACTGCTGTATGACTTCCCACAAGTAACCTACTTCTCTGAAGCCTCAATGCAGTGTCACAAAGTGTGAACACCTGGAAGCATTCCCATATATTTCCCAGATTTGGCTATTGCTGATAGCCCTAAAGATTTGATCCTGGAAGCCAAGTACTGCTACTCGGGTTGTCCCCCACTGCTGTATGACTTCCCACAAGTAACCTACTTCTCTGAAGCCTCAACGCAGTGTCACAAAGTGTGAACACCTGGAAGCATCCCCATATATTTCCAAGATTTGGCTATTGCTGATAGCCCTAAAGATTTGATCCTGGAAGCCAAGTACTGCTAATCGGGTTGTCCCCCACTGCTGTATGACTTCCCACAAGTAACCTACTTCTCTGAAGCCTCAACACAGTGTCACAAGGTGTGAACACCTGGAAGCATCCCCATACATTTCCCAGATTTGGCTATTGCTGATAGCCCTAAAGATTTGATCCTGGAAGCCAAGTACTGCTAATCGGGTTGTCCCCCACTGCTGTATGACTTCCTACAAGTAACCTACTTCTCTGAAGCCTCAACGCAGTGTCACAAAGTGTGAACACCTGGAAGCATCCCCATATATTTCCCAGATTTGGCTATTGCTGATAACCCTAAAGATTTATTCCTGGAAGCCTAGTACTGCTAATCAGGTTGTCCCCCACTGCTGTATGACTTCCCACAAGTAACCTACTTCTCTGAAGCCTCAATGCAGTTCACAAAGTGTGAACACCTGGAAGCATCCCCATATATTTCCCATATTTGGCTATTGCTGATAGCCCTAAAGATTTGATCGTGGAAGCCAAGTACTGCTAATCGGGTTGTCCCCCACTGCTGTATGACTTCCCACAAGTAACCTACTTCTCTGAAGCCTCAACGCAGTGTCACAAAGTGTGAACACCTGGAAGCATCCCCATATATTTCCCAGTTTTGGCTATTGCTGATAAACCTAAAGATTTGATGTATGTGTCTTTTAGTACCTTTTATTTTTACTTATATTTGCTAAGACCTGTCGGAACTGGGCCAGCACACTCGCGGAACCTACCTAGTCCGTCTTATCTCCTATTTAGAATATTTTCCTGTTTAACCTAAAGTTGAGGTCTTTCCCCCCTTGCGCCACCAGATGGCAGCACAATACAGTGACTTATTTTCTATACTCTACTGAGGTTTGTTTTTCATCTCTGTTAAATTAACCTTATTTTTTGTAACCAAGTTTTATCTATTAAGCGAATATAGCAGTCACTGATTCACAGATTATAAGTAAACTGTTTTTTATTACCTTTAAAGCAAACTGGTTTGCCTAAATTTACTCTCATAAAACTTCCACAATAAGGTGCTCCTTATCTGCCTGATATACTTTGGAGACAAGCTCTCTGGAAGGTCTGATTGCTCCACACAATCTACTGATTGGTTCTGTGTGTTGTATGAACCTTCCTCTGTTATAGTCTATCATCTTAGCTCCAAATCCCCCATTGGATTGCATAGTTATTTCTCCTCCCCCTCTATCAAACCAAACTGTTAAGTATTAGCCCGCTCTTGTGGCGCCATATTTAAATACCCGATCTCCCTGGTGTAAGCGTCCCTTGGTCGCCCGCGTGGTGTGCTGCTCATAAGTACCTACTTGTTTTTTTAAATTACACGTCAGTGTATAATTTGTTCAAACTGCGCTATTCCTTTATTAATATGCTGTAACTGAATTGTGCATCAGCTTGCTAGACGACAGAAAGGAAAGCTAGTTAATCTCTGAGAGTTAGTGTTGTATGTAGATATTTAGTTTGCTATCTACACTGTATTGCATAGTATGATGCAACTGCTTGATTCCTTTTAATAACTTGTATCTGGAAAGTACCTTAATTTGCTAATGATAAATAGAGCAGCCACTCTTTGATTCCTTGCTGTATATATGTAATGTTTGCTATAATTTACTGCATTATGCCTTACTCCTGGTCATATAAGCTGCATCCCTTCTAAATGTTATGGTCCAATTAAGGTTATTTCATTGACTACTGGGACCTAGAGAGTACTGTCTGATATACCTATTCCATCTATAATATAATGTTATGTTGCTTATGTAGGGTGGGATATTTTTATTAAGTCTCTATAAGCGGGAACATTTTTAGAAGCGTTTTTTTCATAGCTGCTTGTTCTATCGCTAAATTGTTAGTACTGTGCTGGAATTTTTTAAAGACTGTAAGCAAAACTGGTTAAAGAGTCCTAGTGACTGTCTTAAGGCTGGGCGGGAAGTTCTAGCGACTGCAAGCACTAACTGTTTCAAAAAGTTCAAGTGACTGTGTTAGTTATTTTTCTGAAGGAGGGAGATAATTATGCCTCTACGTATTACACAGGTTAAAATAAGAAAGAAATGTAACTGGTTCAGTACAGGTAATTCTAATTACTGTCACTTATGTACATGTGAATACTTTGAGGTGATGCAGACTGTATTAATCATGAATGGTCCAAATGAAAATGTGGTTTAATCCTTAAACTAACGTTTGTGGTTATACTGCTTTGTTGTGGATTCTGTAACTCTGACTACATGCTATATATGCTACTCTCTTGCCCTTACATCTACGCTTGCACTCCACTACACAGCCTCACTCTTCTCCCTGTATGTACCTCCTACCTATACGTATAACCTTCCTATTTTTCTTCTTTTTAGCCTGGAAGCCAAGTACTGCTAATCAGGTTGTCCCCCACTGCTGTATGACTTCCCACAAGTAACCTACTTCTCTGAAGCCTCAACGCAGTGTCACAAAGTGTGAACACCTGGAAGCATCCCCATATATTTCCCAGATTTGGCTATTGCTGATAAACCTAAAGATTTGATGTATGTGTCTTTTAGTACCTTTTATTTTTACTTACATTTGCTAAGACCTGTCGGAACTGGGCCAGCACACTCGCGGAACCTACCTAGGCCGTCTTATCTCCCATTTAGAATATTTTCCTGTTTAACCTAAAGTTGAGGTCTTTCCCCCCTTACGCCACTAGATGGCAGCACAATACAGTGACTTATTTTCTATACTCTACTGAGGTTTGTTCTTCATCTCTGTTAAATTAACCTTATTTTTTGTAACCAAGTTTTATCTATTAAGCGAATATAGCAGTCACTGATTTACAGATTATAAGTAAACTGTTTTTTATTACCATTAAAGCAAACTGGTTTGCCTAAATTTACTCTCATAAAACTTCCACAATAAGGTGCTCCTTATCTGCCTGATATACTTCGGAGACAAGCTCTCTGGAAGGTCTGATTGGCTCCACACAATCTACTGACTGGTTCTGCCCCGCTACGCTCCCCTACCCTACCCCCATATCCCACCCATCCCCAGTGTCCTTACACTTATAATTCCCTAACCACACACCCTCCCTGAGCCATCCTATCCCCTGTAACTGCTAATTAATATAACTCCTTCTCGTCCCTCCTTAACTACCTTATCAATTATCTCTCTCTTAATTACTATAACCCCTCCTATCCCTCTTAAGTTTACTCTATCATTTCCCTTTCTCCTAACATCTACCTTTCACTTATGCTCTTATCTACTCTACTCAGGAAAACTATTACCTATCCTATACTTTAACTTGCTTTTTACATACTAACCCTACCTCCTAAGACTTAAAACTCTTCTTAGCAATATGTCTCTCATGTCTAAAACTATACTAACTAAACTAATATTCACATACATATGCTCTCTATGCTTAACCTTCAGCTATCTCCTTACCTCTTATGAAAGAACTAATTATTTCCACTTTACTACCTGCTACAGACAAACAGCCTTCCAAAATCCTAGTTATACTTTTACTCATGCAAACATTATAAGCACCCCCAACTACTTACTACCCAAATACCATAGACATACACACATTAACTTCAACAATCCAAACATAAGGAGGCTAAAATACCTAACCAACTTTTCATGCAAACCATCACTAGAACTAAAAATATCAGTCCTTAGTGATGGTGACATCCACCCTAACCCAGGACCAACTAATAACTCTACTGACATAACTTATAATATCTCACATTCTACCCCACCTACACTAACCACTGTTCCTAATGCCTTACTCATTGGACATCTCATGTGTACATGAACACAACATTGCTGTGCAGGTATTAAAAGCCCTGCAATGTCCTGTGCACCATCAGTCACAGGTATACATACCATGGCTGGATGTGTATCAGTGTGTCACATAGATATCCATTTCTGATTAGAGCATCTGTGTCTTTAGCAGATAATTATGGACACAGGTTTAGCACATGCATGCTATGTATACACACAGGATGAGTGGTGCGTGTATATCTGATGGAATACCATTGCTCAATATAGCCATTGTACAGTGGTTATGGTGAGTGTAGGACATATTGTGGACATGCCAGTGCCAGCCATGACTTGGCATGCTACCACACAACTGCAACATGAAACATCACACATACACAATGTGTGTCATGTGACCTATGCACTCTATAGCATTAGAAGACATATGTGTGTCACTTTCTACAAATGGTGATTGCTATGCATATTGTGTATAGGTGGATATGTCTGCACACACACACCATTGAGGTGCATAGCAATTCATGATATGTGTTGTACTGTGGCCACTGTAACTGGATGGGGTGTAGTACCATGAGCCATCATCATGCAGCATCTTGTGGTCACTCAAGGCTACTAATGTGTGTGCCAGACCGGCACATAGCATGCTGTACCTGAACTGCAGTATCATGGCTACAGTCACCATTTCACGGCCAGTTGTTACATGAGTTTGTAAGGTGCCCAATAGGGGGCATTGCCTAACATAAATGTGTTATGTGTTATGTGTTGAAGAGTGTTGCACAGCCACATGTGAGGCATCTACCCCTTAGGTATATTATGTGTGCTGTGTGGATGAGGTTTGGGATACTGTAGTGTGACTTTACAGCGGGTGTCTGTATATGCCATGTGTAGCATGTTAACGTGTACTGCGTATGACAAAGTTGTGTATGTTGTGTGCATGTGTATCGACTCTGCCTATCCAATGTCCACTACAATGTTGCCACAATTGTGTGGGATGCTCTGTGCATTGTATGTGTTTCAGGCAGCTACCCACGTTACTAGGATGTGCATAGTCTCACAGCAAACATGCACAGCATGCATTATGCATAGGTGTGTTACATGTACATGGCCTACACCTCACCTATGACATGCACATTTAATTAGCAATATTAAAGGTAGAACACACTCACCAGCATGGGTCTGCTGCCTTGCTGTCACACCAGAGGGACCTACAAGGATATGAGACACTTTGTCAGTGGCAACAACTGTGGCATTGCTACTGTGTGTTTGCAGTCTTACAGTAGTACAATGGTTGACAGTCACAGGCCTACAGATTATATTCTTAATTATTAGTATTGCACAACACTAGGCACCACATCGTCTAACTACACAGTACACATCTCACATAATCATGCTCTACCAATAGAGGTAACAGTATTCTACAGCTATGCCATGTTACCTGCATGCTCTATGTCAACTTGCTGTGTGGCTCCGGCCTCCATGATGATACATGTTACTTGTTGTGGTTGTTGTTGGCCAGGAGCCACCTGGCTCAGGAGCAGCTCCTCCACTCTGGTGAGGGGGGATGTATGGCTCCCCCCCACCTGTGGCAAGTTGCTTCTCAATATAAATTGAGCCATGAGTTGACTGATGCTGAAATGAAAGTGTTAAACAGAGGTTTATCATTTGTGCCCTCACAAGGGATAGACATTAGTGAGTTGATAGTACAATTAAAACTTTTTACTAGGGGTTTAGCACTTGATTTATTTTATGATAATGGAAACACTGAGACAAGGGATATAGTCATTAATAATTTTAGGAAACCTTCATGCTTTGTACCAAAATTGCATCCGCTTTTAGAAAGTTTTGAGAAAGTTTGTTGCAATGATTTTTATATGTTGTTTGAACAAACAGGTTTTAAGTCAGAATTTTACAATTTAAGCCGACAAGAAACAGCAGCTTTAAAAAGTTTACAAAACAATGATACTATAGTTATCCGCCCAGTGGATAAAGGTGGTGCAATAGTGTTGTTTGATAGTGTATATTATAACAATAGAATGTTAGAAATGTTATTGGATGAAACCACATATAAAAAATACACATGTATGATCTAAACAAGGTTATTAGTAAACTTCATGCCTCATTGTATGATATGTTGATGTCCAATATTATAAACAATGATCTCTATAATTATTTTCTAGTTGAAAAACCTTTGGTACCTATCATCAGAGGTCTTCCGAAGGTGCATAAGACATTGTCTGACCCACCCTTCAGACCTATAGTCTCAGGGAGAGGCTGGCTAACTGAATGTATCTCAATTTATATTGAGAAGCAACTTAGACCTATAGTTGATTCTACCTTCTCCATTTTGAGAGATACCAAACAACTATTGGAATCTCTAGCTGAGAGTGCTGTTGAAAAAGCATACTTGTAGAATGACATTATGATGACTTTAGATGTTCAGTCTTTATTCACCTGCATACCTAATGATATAGGGATAGACTTCCTGAGGCTTTTTCTTCTAGAGAAGGGCATGACTAACAGCAAAGTGATTATGATCACCATGCTGATGGAATTTGTGTTAGAAAATAATGTATTTTTATATGGTGATGGTTATTATCTGCAGACTTCAGGGGTAGCGATGGGCACGTCATGTGCCAATTCTTATGCAAACCTTATACTAGCCTACTGGGAATCTATGTATATCTTTGGAAATGAGTTTTATTCACAGCACCTCAAGTATTATAAACATTTTGTGGACAATGTGTTTTTTGTTTGGAGTGGTGATGTTACTATCTTAGATGAGTTTTTAAGTTACATCAACAACACCACATCTTTTCTTAGGCTGACTGGGGAGAGATCATGTCACCAGATTGACTTCTTAGATGTTAACATCAGGAAGCATAATGGGTGTTTTACTACCAACATTTATAGGAAACTCTGTAGAAAGAACACATACTTACATCGTGATAGTATGCACCCTCCCCACATACACAAGAACATTGTTAAGAATCAAGCAGCACGCTGTTCACACCTAACAAGCGATGATTCAGCATATAGGAATGAATTGATAGGCCTAGATGCTGACTTTACATCAAGGGGTTACCATGACAATGATTTGATTGTCCTGCAACAAACAGAACGCAATGAAGAAACAAGACCCTACATTAGGATAGCAACTAGTGAACAGGTAGAACAAAGCAGGCCATTTATTAGAAGTAAAAAGAGGATGGTACTTTCATATACCAACAAGAATAAGAGTATTACTAATGTCATTAGAAAGAACTGGGGTATCCTAGAGTTGGATGATAGGCTTAGAGCACTTGTAGGTCCTCACCCCAGTTTTTCCTACAAGAATACTAGATCTTTAAGGAACATGTTATGTTATGAAAGGCGACTTCAAGATCAACCACTTACTGTTAGAATGGGTACCTTTCCAGGTTGCAATTGCAATCAGTGCAAATACATACTGGGCAGGAATAACTTTAGGCACCCGGACACAGGTGTGCTATATAAATTTGATCATTATGCAGACTGTAGGACAAGGAACATAGTTTATTTAGCCATCTGCACCAAATGCCAGGCTTTCTATGTCAGTATGACGAATAGAACATTGAGGGAAAGGGTTAGAGAGCATTTATATGCGATCAGCAAGGAGAATGACAGGAACGCACTGGCTAGACGTGTTCTATCGCAAGGCACTACACACACCTTTGAGTTCTTAGTTATTGAATTGACACACACCACATTGAGATTAGGCAATGTAAGTAACTTCACTGAAAGGGAAGAATGTAAATGGATCATCAGAATGAAAGCAGATGAAGGACATGGCCTCAGTGAGAGGGTTACTTTGAAACCCTTTCTAGTCAGTCGTCATCTTAAGCATTAGCAGTTATTTATTGCTATACCTTTGACTTTTTCATGTTTCTTGGTGTTAGTAGGAATATGTATTTTTAGAAGTTTTTCAGTAGTTTCATACACTTGAAATGTTTTTATTACATGCTGTTTTCATATGCTCTTGTATTTTTAAATATTCATATGCTATTTGCCATCTGAAATGTTAATAACAGTAATAATCTATTACTACATCCATTTTAGTGTCAATGTTGAATTTTTAATTTTTAATTTTCACAATATAAGTTTCTGACTTTTTATCTATTTAGAAGTTTCTAACTTTTTATAGTTATGTATTCATACAAAGGCTTTCATTGGTTAATTGTTTAATTGATAAGTGTTTAAATACAGAAGTGATGAAGTGTTTTATTAAAGTCTGAAGAAGTGCCCAGAGTAGACGTGAAAGCGCTAACAACCCATGGAATAAAGTTCTTTTGCTGTTCAAGTATAAAAAAATTTTTATTGATTTTTGCTTTTTTGGTTGATGGTTGGCTTCGATAGTCGTGGAGTACCTGCATCTTGATATTGTCAATGCACCACCTAGCCACAGGAGGTATATATCATGCTAATGCATCATGAAATATGTAATCCATTGCAATGATTGTAAAGTCCACTGACAGTATTACCAGTATACCACACTAGTCGTTGATGGCAGACCCCTGTGTAACATATGTGCACATTCGTTAATATAGGTAGCATACTGTTGTACTAGACTATACATGTTGCTAGATACACAGTTATATCCTGTAACACACATATAACCGAGGCCATGGTACAGGCATACCCACACACACATCAGACGTACATACCAGACACAAAGGTATGGCAACCCAGGTGACCTTTACCTGTGTACCTTACAGTACTGTGTTTCAGTAGTTACACGACCTTATGCCTGAGGTATGTAATCTGTGAGGACTACAGGGAACACACATAACAGTGGTTCCAATAAATGTGGACATACACCATACTGTGCTGTTTAGGCATACAGCTTCAGGTAGTACTACAGTTCATGCAGGAGTTGTATTCACCAGCAGTAACACTTAATAAGCATACATGTACTGCTTTAGCCTACAATGGGACACCCCAGTTGACAACAAGGGACTGCGTCAGACTGTATGGCATACTGCTTTTTCTGCCTAGCAATTGCATACACATTTTTTGATGGGATCACAGCTAGGACACATAATACCATGAAAGAAATAGTTTCCCACTAAGCTATCACTCATATACCAAACTCTGACACATTCACCAACACATTCACTGTCACACTCAGTCAACCTCACATAGCAATTATTGCAACAAGTACATGTGGGTGTGTATCACTTCATACGTAGGTAAGAGGCTATTGGCCCTAGGGCCTATAGAACTCTAGCCATACACTACTCTGGCCTTTGACACACAGGTAATTACATTTCACGTGGCCTTGTCTAGCAGAGACACAGAGGTGATTGCCTGGGTGTATTCACTATCTCCCATACAATCTTCAGGATTATTTATGACGACTGCTAATTAGGAACTTTGTTTGCTATGGATAGTTTATTTGTTCCAGTGTATGGGATGTCTCTGAGATAGGAATCTATCCCTCCAGCATGTGCTGTTTATTGTGGTCAAAGGGTTTGGGTCCCTAGAGCGTGTAGCTTGTAGAGATTGTGATCTGTTTACATGGAGCATGTCCAATAGATCTGGGTTTGACATAGCTTAGTATGTTAGGCAGAGATCACCTCTGGGTAGGCGGTATGCGACACAGTCTAGTTGTGAGTTTGTGGGTTGGTCTGCATAGGGCATCTGTTTGACACCAGTATTACTCTTTGTGAGGTATGTCTGTGTCCTTTCCAGTTGCTGTAGATGTCTCCTGAGGTACATACCACATGAGGCATTGTACTCTATACTGGGTTTTATGTGTGTGTGTGGAGTAGAGGGCAATACTGACCTATATTTCCCTGGATGACACACCTTTTGTGATGACATGTGCCACGTAGACGGATTACATGACTAGTGTGGCACTGTGACTATCGAAGGAGAGACTACTGTCCACCTGTGTCCCATGGTCTCTTATCACATCTTTGGTGTTAAGTAGACTATCACCTATGTGGTAGTTCATGGGTACTGAGTCTTTGCAAGGAGGGATGCCAATGCAGTGTCAACATTGAGCTTGAGTCCATGGCTTTGTCACCCAGCATCTGTTGCAGTAAATATGACCCTCTCTCTCTCTTTCTATATATATATATATGTGTGTGTGTGTATATATATATATATATATATATATATATATATATATATGTATATATATATGTATATATATATATATATATATATATATATATATATATATATATATATATATATATACACTCATACGTATAAACATCCATTGGTGTACATATAGATATACATATAGGCACATATACAGTCCACCTTTCATGGTGTGAATATCAAGTATGGGAAGGTTGTGAGGTATACAGTTATGTCATAATATTGCACAGTGTTGTGCGGAATGCATTGAAGGTGTTCTCAGCCCATGTAGCTTTATCAGGCCTCACTGGCTGCAACACTGCAAACCTGACGAATCATACCCACAGCATTTAACCACCACATGTCATATACCAGCACTGTATGCTGTCTGGTCTGCCACACACTACAACCTACATAGATATATGTACATAACAACCTTCAACAACATATATATATATCCACCTTTCACAAACAGTTGCAGTATGTCCCTTGCTCAATGCACATGTACAGATACTACTATATCTGACACGGACAGATCTCTCCGTATGTGTGTGCCATACACACACAAGGACAACACTGTTGTAAGTCCATGTACCTCACAGCTGACCTGTTGGGCCTTGCTGCAACATGAACAGGTGTCACATGTGAGAACACAGTACTATTAGAGGGTGTATATATAGCTGCTAATGCTGAATTAGCATACTAGCCTGGTACAGCTGTTGCCAATGCTAAGCTACACATTAATATGACTATCATGCATTTGTTACTCTGTCACATCCATGTTTGCATAACCATATGGGCTACTACCCCAAACAGACATTGTACACACTACTGTACAAAACACAGATAACATGGATCAGACGTTTGACATTTAATGCTGAACTACATATGTCACCGTCACATCCCACTGCACACAGCTACACACTCATTTCTCCATGCCAGTAGTTATGCAGGGCATCTGTGCACTGATACGTACTGCTGCCACATATGGATGATTCAAACTATGTAGAGTACTCTTCATAAACATGTACTACATTCCAGTAAATACATAGCTGTCACATACCTTTCATTTGTATGTGTTCGTATTTGTTGTCGTATATCCTGAATTAAGTTTTCAAGATATATTTGTTTCTCAATATACGTTTTCTTTTCAATATATCATTTACTTTTCAAGATATTTTTTTTCAATAGATTTTTATTTCATAATATATTTTTTCAATAGATTTTTTATTTCAATATATATATTTTTTCAATATATTTTCTTTCAATATATATTTTTTTCAATATATTTCTTTTTCAATATTTATTTTTTTCAATTTTTTTCAATATATTTTTTCAATATAATTTTTTTTCAGTATATTGATTTGTTTTCAGTATATTCTTTTAGTTATCTTTTTTACATTACATCACTTTTTCTTTCAAAATATTTTCTTTGGATCCTTTTTCTTTATCTCTGCTGCAGCTGTTGTCTGCCTCTGCGTGTCTCTCTCTCTCTCTCTCTCTCCCTCCATACCTGCAATGAAATGATTGCATGTGTGGACAGCAAGTACAGCCTGCTTTTATAGGTATCTGCACATGTGCATGTGATGGCCTCTGTACCAATTGGTGGCCACCATTTGGCAATTGCATGCAGCCTGCTGTGTGGTACTTGCAGTACTCACTGTCATAGCAACCCAGTGCTATAAATTGCTAAGTCAGGTAGGCATAGCCCTTTCAGATTTCCAAAGTGGGGACCATGCTTGTTTGCTGTGGACACCGTTGTGTAAGTCAGAAGGCTGGTATACTTCTTCTAACTGTTGCTAGGGGTGTAGCCAGTTATTTGTATGTTGTACTCAGACCTGAATGTTGCCACTTTCAGTACACAGTTGACAGTGTAGAACTGTACTCGCCCCTAGAAATGCTAACACAAGCTACATGAGAGTATGGAGTTTCTTTTCAACTTATACAATTAGCTGCCATACATATGTAGTTATTGAGATGTTTTTATTTGGCATATGAACTGTTTGGGAACTGCTATACTGTGGATTTTAATGTACTCACTTCTGCACAGTTTGTGCTTTTTATTTTGTTGACATTATCACAGGATGCCCATGAAAACTGGACAATTCCAGTACTGAGTATGCCTACCTACATCCTTGCTGTACCTTGAACACACTGGCATTTTGTACATTTGGGTGGGGATTGTCCTGCTATGATACTGTGTGGGGGTTGTAAAGTGCTGCTGTAACATTAGTTACTGCTAGAATGTCTGGTTCTGTTATCACAGTCATGTAATGCAATTTCACAACAACTGCTGGTAATGTTCCACAGAACAGGCTTTGTGTTATGGCATTCCTATCTTTCCTTTACATTCACACATTCTGATGCATGATATATATATTTCAGCAACAACCTGCTGTATATCTACTGTGGCCTAGTGGTACTTCATGCAGTCTAGTGTGCCCAAAGTCTGGGGTTCGAGACTGACAGCTGTGTTTGATTTTGCTGCTGAGCAGAACAAGGCCCCTCATATGCAGGATGACTAAGGCACTTTTTAGCAGTTGTAAGTGGGTTTGAGCAGGTTTGCGTGATGCTTAGCAATACTTAGCTAAGCACACACATGCGCACACTCTTACTACTGCTTAAAATTGCTTACTCCTGCTAACCCCCACACTCATTTCTTTGAAAGAAAAGAAAATGGGGAGATAGGAAAGTGATGAAAAAGGGGCACAAAGAGGGAAAGACAGTAGGGAAAACAGCTCGGGATGTGCAGGACGGGTGTAGGGAAGGTCCATAGCTGCCCATTTCTTTAACAGCAACAGCTGTGCATATACTAGAAATTTGGAGGGAAATTTGAAACCTTCCACCCCTGAGAGAGGGGTGAGGACAATGATGTATGCTGTACTGCCAATTAAATTTCAGTTTCTGTGTCCAGCAGACATTTGTGCAAAATGGGCAGCAATGTATGGGGCATAATTTTTTTGTGGGAGCAGATTGCCCATTTTTTTTTTCAGGTGAGAATGGAATGTGGGGTAAGGGAAGTAGGTATGTTTTGGGAGGTAGGTTGGGAAGGTAAAAAAACAAGACAAACAAGATGCATACAGGGGTGGAATATGACACATGGGGTGGGAGAACACCATTGACGGGGAAGGATGTTTGGAAATCGCAAGCCCATGAGCCCACAGATGGCAACAGTAGAACTGAGATCCCCACCCATGGGCAGTCACCACTGCACCTTCACAGCCTGGAGGGTGGCTGTGCTGGGGGCTGCGTAGGAGGGGCAGGCTCACCCATGAGTCATGCCACTCTTGCCTCGAGCTGGCATAGGGAATCAGCGACTGAATGCTGGATCTCCCTATGCACTACAGCCCGGACCGTTCTGAGGGTGATAGGTGGCCCTCCTCCAGCCACGCTTGCATGGGGGGGAAGAGCCCCATCCCCTGCAGTGCTTCCACCCAAAGGTGGAACAGGGCCAATGGAGGAGGAGGTCCCAGGCTGGGCACTGGACCTGCTGGTGCTAGGTGCCATCGCCAGCTGAGGTGGGACAGGTGGGTCCGCTGGGACCGGCCTTCCCTTATGTTCTGTGCTTAGGTGAATTTAATGACAATCTAGCCAACAGCATTCCAAATTAGTTGTAACAGCATGCAGTAATATTCCCATTAACCCAACACACCAGAGTTCCAACAGTTGAACAGCAAGCATAACACATGCATATATAGAATGACAGTGGAAATTCCAACAGCATGCTGGAATGATTGGTGGCAACAGGCCACCAAGATTGTGGTGTTTGAACAGGGCACATGCATCAAAGTAAATGCAGATATTTATAAACCAATAGGACATATGTCCCAACAAATGTTTTGAGATTACACATACCCATTGAGGTGTGGAATTGCATTGCTTATGTACATACAGTAGTATGTAAAAAGATACCTCCATTAACAACTTATATGAACCTGTGGTTTACACTACATTCCTATTGACTGCAGGCATATATCCCCTACATTTATTATTACACTAGGCAATGTCCATTATGTTGTGGGATGTGTTTTGCTAGTTCCTTATGTACCTGACCTGTATCTAATATACAAATTCTCCAGGATGCAGATGTTACTGCTATGTATTTATATATTTTATTTATATTCATATGTCTACATATCTGGATGTGTTCAGGTGACATTATCAGTTATATTTTAACAGCCCCCTACATTTCTAGTAGCACACTGACATTTCCGGTGAACACAATAACCAGCTACTCATGTGCCAGATTTACCTATACATGCTAGCCTTGAATCTACACTTGAGGACTGTATATATGCTTAAGAGATACTGGCACTCCCTTAGTCCTCTTTCTATGGGCCTACCCAAGTGTGGGTTGACAGCGCTTAATACAACACTACTATTTCTATACTGCAAGAGTACACCAACATTTCAAAGAAAGTGACACAGACACACTACAGGAGTTATACCTTTATTAATTACATTACACACTTTTCTAGTGGCTTTTTCATTTATTTGTTATTACAGTGCATGCAGACATCTTATTCAAGATGTATTATACATTCATTTATGGTTTACAACACTCTTTTTCAGGCTCTCTCACTTATTCTATATAACAATACATGCAGAGAAGTAATTCAGGACTTATTATACCTTTATTAATGGGTTACAACACTCTTTTTCAGGCTCTCTCACTTATTTTATATAACAGTACTTGCAGAAAAATTACTAACCTGCCTGGTGGCGCATCCTTAGCAGCCTATCTGCATAGGCTTGCTGATTCACAGCACGGACACCTGCAGCTGTGAAGTAAATTAAGTGATATTGAGACATATACCTATCCATACTATCGACTAAACTAGCAATTTTTACATACTTCAGTCCATGGCTACCTACACAATAGTGGGGCATTTTGCATCCCACGGGCCTCATGTATCCATTGGTTCAGTTGGTCCTGCTTGCATCTCTTCAGTTCTGCATGGTGATGTCTAACCTGCTCACCAGTCCGAGGGACGCCTGTGGCACTGGTGAGTTCATGTGCGAGATGGTTCCAGGCTTCCGCTTTGTATTCCATGCCCTGGAACTGGCCCTGCAGGAGTCTAGCATCATGATGATGGATGAGGAGCCAAACCATCACTTTTGACTCCTCAATGCCCCACCGTTGCACTCGGAAGTGAGAGCCCTCTCCAACACCAGCCATTGCTGCCTGCAGATGGGAGCTACAACCAGTTATGGTGAGTATTTCTGCCTATGGAGCTTAAATATGCCTCATTTCCCGCACTTATTTGTGATTGGCTGGATTTGAAAGTTCTCAGCTGAGTGTACACCTGCTTAGCACTGGGTAAACTTTGATTAATATGTATATGTGTGTTGACAGTCCATGAGCATCAAATGCTGTCATGGCTTAGTGGATCAGTACTGTGATTATGGTGCACACTATCCCGAGTTTGAGACCTGTCATTACTTTTTTATTTTACTACTGTCCTGACTGGTAGGGGGTATGGCTGTGTTTAGCCGACTTTGCTCAACTTTGCACAATGTTGCTCTACGTTTACCGACGTTGCCCAACGTTGCCCGACGTTGCGCTAGTTAGCGCGGTGCATAGCTTCCCGCAAACATGTTTGGTTTGCGCTAGTTGGCACAATGCGCAGCTCCGCGCAAAGCTATTGCTCTAGTTAAACCAGTGCTTAGCTATGGGCAATTATTCTTAAATGTGCTTAATACTGGTAAACGTTGCTTAGCAGTGCTTCACATTGCTTAAGATAGGTTACTTATGCATTCATTAGTATGCATGACCGTTTCACCTTCTTAAATATTTTTAAAATATCGTTCACTACTACATAGACCATTTCAATGCATTTTAATAAAATTTAAAAGGTAAATGTCAGGAATTATTTTTATGCACGGATTTTCTACAGAAAATGGAAAGGAGAGTGGTGGGATTCAAACCGGGAATGCCTCTTCTTTGTGCGAAGGCTCTACCACTATACTATTGCTTTTTGGCTTAATTTCCATATAAGTGGTTTATTATCCTCTTCAGATTCTAAACTGCTAACTGTAGCTAAGCAATGGGCACACCCGCACACACACGCGCAAATACGGGCAGATATATCATGAATAATAAAAAAAATTGTTTTACATTTTATTTCATTTGTACAGGGGTTTTGAATGTGGGGGAGTGTAGTGTTGTGGGCTATACACATTTGAGCGGATTTGCTCATATCTGCTGACATTTGCAGATTTAGGCACTTGCAGGGGGTGTGAATATTTGGACTGCTCGGCAGTCTGACATGCCCCCTGCACTCCTACACGCTCCGTGTTAGCCTGGGAGTTTAGTCAGTACACCTTCATGCATATGCATGATGTGCTGATGTCATACTCTTCAACAGTAGTCTCCGAATAGGACTTAGTTCGTCTTACACGGAGGATTACTGAATCCACCTTAATACTCCTACTTAAGAGCAAACCTGCAAGCTATCCTAAAAACTATAGACCAATAACTTGCCTTCTGACAATGTATAAACTATACACTGGAATTCATACTGACAGAGTTTATAGTCATTTAGAAGAAAACTCAATTGTGGTAATAGAACAAAAGAGTAATAAAAGAAAGTCATATGGAACAAAGGATCATTTGAAATTGCATAAAGTCATAATGGAGAACTCTAAAAAGGGGAAGAATCTAAGTATGGTATGGATAGATTATAAAAAAGCATTTGACAGAATCCCACATTCATGGATAAAAGAGTGCTTAGAAATGTATAAGATACACCCTACATTGATCGATTAGATTACAGAAACCATGAAACAGTGGTCAATCACTCTGCAGTTAAGCCATGATAAAGGACAAATTATTATTCCAGGGATAAAAGTTTAAAGAGAGATATCCCAGGGCGACTCTCTATCACCACTGCTCTTTTGTCTTGCCGTTAACCCATTAAGCTGCCTTTGCACAAAATCTTTTATTTCTTTTTTATGAAAACATATACAGTGAGCATAACAATGATAATTGTCAGGTAGCAGTATGACCAGTGAATACATTGCTAATTAATAAAGCATAAAAGTAAAATAGTGAAAACTATTTACACATATGCCAAAAGTCAATCCTTAATTTTATTGTGATTTCTGAGTGTAGGTTAAATATTTGTGAGCTAGTAGGTGTTTAGCAGCTAATTGTTTGAAACCTTCCCAAGTGAGTGATGCTCTATCCTTACAATGTAATATAATGTAGTATTTAAGTAACAAAACTATTGTTATTAATATACATGTTTGTAGTTAAGTCAGGCCAGTGAGGGTGATGTGTAGAAGAGCTAGTTTCCAAGATGAGGTTGCTTTTTCTTAACCCATTTTTTCTAGTTGGACTCTGAGCACCATAGCTTATAGTTGCACTTGCAGCTCCAGAAGATGTGGAGTAGATCAGCCTTATGATTATCACAGTAGGGGAAGAATGAAAAGGTGTTTGGGTATATTTTATTTAGAATTATTGGAGTAAGACAGGCATTATGGAGTATCATAATCTGTGTATATTTAAGTTTTTTGAGGGGAATAAGTTTGGAGGCAAGCTGGGTTGCTTAAAATATTTGTTTGTTTGTGATTGAAGGATCTATTTCCTTCCAGTAACTAGAATAAATAACTTATTTTTGTATTTTGATTGATAGAATAAATGTGTAGGAGTTAGATAACATTTTTTGTTTGAGGATAGGAGGTTCCATATGGTTTTACAGGTCTGAATGCCATTTGGATTGATATCAGGATTGTCTATGATGTATTGGCTAAGGTCTCAAATTTGCCTTAAAAGGACTGTATAGCTTTTAGGGAGTTTTAATTGTGTTCTCATTTCAGTGATAATATTGTTCTTGAAGGGAAATATATCAGAGATAGTTTCTTGAGGAGTGGATAATTGTTTAGGTTAATCATGTTGTCATTCATTTTGAGATTGGGGTTGAGGTGGATAGGTTGTAGTGAAGTGAATGCATAATATAGGTTTAATGATTTGAACATTATTTGTATAATAGTGATTTTATGTTTAATGATTGGGTGCATTTTAAGATTTTTTTAATTCTCATTGTAAAGGAAAGGGAGGACTCTGGGTGATGTGTAGTGTTTTGATATAGCTGTGTAATAGTTTGACCCAGGTTGGGGACCATTGTTGTGGTGACAGGGTGTGGTTGGCTATTGTTATTAGTCTATTGCAGTTTATGATATCGTAGTAGAGTTTAAAGTCTGGCAGCCCTAACCCTCCATAGTCTTTATGGTAGGTCAATTTATTATAACTGATTCTGATCAATTTAGGGACCCAAATACATTTGGAAATCGTGGAGAGGATGGTTTTAAAGAACTTTAGGTTGATAATGGTACTGGATGCATTAAAAATATATAGAAATCTAGGTAGAATATTTATTTTGATTGTGGTTATTTTAACAAGGAATTGTAGTTGAAGTTTTGTCCATCTGCTAATATCATGTTGTATGTCTGACCAGAGTTTAGTGATATTATTTGTATATGATTGTTTAGGATCTTGGTGGAAGGATATTCCTAGATATTTTAATGGTTGGTTAGGTTCATAGGTTCATAGGTTGGTACAAGGCTATTGGCCCTAGGGCCTATACAAGCCTAGCCATAACAATTCCCTGGCTATTTCTTCCCACAGTATTTACTTTCTTGGACCCCTGTCTAGCAGGGCAACTGACATGATCCCTGGGGTGAATTTCCTATCTTCCATCCAATCATCAAGGTTCCTTTTGAAGAGGGGCAAAGAGGCGCTCTGCTTGACATGTATGGGTAGTCTATTCCAGAGTCTGGGGAGTTTCTGGGTCAGGAACGTATCCCTCCAGCATGTTTTGTTCATTGTGATGACAAGGTTTAGATCCCTGGAGCGTGTGTCTCTGAGAGATTGGGATTTCTTTAAGTGTAGCATGTCCAACAACTCTGGGTTTGACATGGCCTTGTATGTTAAGCAGAGATCACCTGTAAGTAGATGATATGCGACAGAGTATAGGTGGAGTTTTTTTTGACGGTCAGCATAGGGCATCTGCTTTAGACCTGTGATTCTTTTAGTGAGGTATTTCTGTGGCCTTTCCAGTTGTTGTAGGTATCTTGAGAGGTACATACCAAATGGGGCATTGTATTATATAATGGGTCTAATGAGGGATAAGTACAGTGGGACAATGACCTCCTTTTTTTCTGGATGAAAATCCCTTAGTGATGAGGTGTGCCACATAGAAGGATTTCCTGACTGTTGTGGCAATATGGTTATCGAAGGTGAGACCACTGTCCACCTGTGTCACTAAGTCTCTTATCACACTTTCAGTGTTTAGTGTACTGCCACCTATGTGGTAATTCATAGAAACATGCTTTTTTCCCAAAGGGGATAACTATACATTTCTTGGCATTGAGCCTGAGCCCATGGTGTTGGCACCAAGCATCTGTTTCTGTAAGGCCCTTATGTAGAATATCCACATATTTTGGGGATTCAATAATTGCTCCCAGTTTGCAGTCATCTGCAAACTTTGTTAGCCAGAGTCCCTTAGTATTGGCCTGTACATCAGAGAAGTAGATGCCAAACAAGAGCGGTCTCAGGACTGAACGCTGAGGTACTGCACTTGTCACTTGTCTGGAGCTGGATTTGGAGTCAACTACTTTTACAGTGTGGTTTCTGTCAGTAATTCAGTTGGCAACCCATTGAGTGACATAGGGATTAATGCCCAGTTTAGTAAGTTTCTCTATGATTCCAGAGTGGGGGATGGTGTTGAAGGCCTTGGCGAGGCCCAGATAGGATGTGTGGACCACCTTACCCTTGTCCACAGCTTTGGAGCCTGATTTGAAGAAGTCAATCAGGTTCAAAAGACAGGATCGGCCCTTCACGAACCCAAACTGCTGTTTTAATACCAGCTGCTAAGGAGTATGTGGGAAGCTGACAGAGGGAGTTAATTGGGAAGATATTTGTTTTCTTTAGATTTAGTTTGTAATTTGAGAAAGTTGACAAGGTGTCTATAGCTGGTAGTAGTTTCTGGAGGTCTGAATTAGGTAGAGAGTAGTAAAGATTTAGATCATCAGCAAAAACCGCTAGGATAATTTTACCGTTAAAGATATTGAGGATATAGTGGAAATTTTTCTGAGAAATGAGAAGGAAAAGGGGTTCAATGTATAGATTAAAAAGATAGGGGGACACAGGACAACCTTGTCTGGCACCATTCTTAATGTTAATTCGAGAGGATGGTTGTTTGTTGATTTGTAGGTATGTATGAGCCTTGGAGTATAGTGTTTTGATAGCTTGTATGTAGTTGGGTATGTTAAGGAGAGGTAAGATATTGAGCAAAAAGTTTACATTGAGTCTATCAAATGCTTTTGAGGCATCAATAGCTAAGGTGTAGATTGGAGTACGTGTATGGGTAGACAGATTGATCATGGTGTCCAGGGTAAGGGTATGATCAAAGGTTTGTCTGTGTATTATGAAACCTGATTGTTCAGGAGAAACAATGTTTGGGATGATTGCTTTAATTCTATTTGCTAGTATTGATGCAATTTTTTTATTTATTAGGGCTATAGGTCTATAGTTCAGAGGGTTTTTGAGGTCGGAGTTTGGTATGGTGATGAGAATCATTTTAGATGCATTTAGATGCATATCGCTTACACCGTTGGTAGTAATGTGATTAAATAGATAAAGAAGTAAGAGAAATGATTTTTGTAGGAAGGCCTTATAGAATTCAGTTGTAAGACTGTCTGTACCTGGTGATTTGTTGGGTTTGAGTTTGCTAATTGTCATAATTTCTTGCTGGAAGATCGGAGAGGAAACTTTTTTTGTTGATCTGGACTGATTTTGGGAAAATTTAATTGGTTTAAGAAGGCATCTAGGTCCTGTTTATTATGAGATAGGGCTATATGATTTTGTGTATATACTTTTGAAGATACTTATGATATCTTGAGTAGTGTGATAGAGTTTATCTTGTAAATAAGTTATATTATGTTCAGGGAGGGTTTGTTTTGGTTAACAGGCCTTGCTAGGAATTTAGAAGGCGTGTGAGCCCATTCAGAGTAATTCACTAGAGTTTTAATTTCTTGGTATGTTAGAGTTTCAGCATTGAGATCATATAGTTTTTGCTGGAGTTGTGTTATTTGAATTTCAGTTTCTTGATTAAAGGACGATTGGAGTTGAGATTCAAACTTAATGATTTGACTTTTAAGATTGGCTTCCGCCTGGAGAAGTTTTTTTTATAATATGAACCTTTACTTATAAAGGTACCTCTAATTATGGATTTAATAGAGGCCCAATAAATGTTCATAGGTAGGTGATTATAGATTAAATTGTCTAAATCATGGTCCAGGATGGCATCTGTTTCTTGTAGAATTTTGTTTTTTCCTTAATAGGTTAGAGTTAAGAACCCAGTTATACCCTCAATTAGTGTTAGTTTGATTTTTATCCCAATCAATAGCTAATTTAATCTTAGAATGATCTGATAGGTATATGGGTTCTGTGTGGAAGGAATTTTTGCATTTAGTAAATACATTGGAAATTAGGAAGTAATCCAGTCCGGACCAAGACTTGTGACACATAGAGTAGAAGGTATATTTATTTTTGAGAGAGTTATTGGGTTAGAAAATATAGGGGTCAAATAAGTCAAAATAATTTTTAAGTTCCTAGAGTGCTGATATGGCAAGGGTATTGCATTTAGAATTGGTATTGGATCTGTCAATATCAGGGTCTTGGACTGAATTCCAGTCCCCTCCTACAATGTAGTAATGATTGGGGAAGTCAAGCAGTATTTTATATATAGACATTATAAATCCATGTTGATTTACACGAGGTGCGTATAGGTTTAATATCAGAATAGGTTTGTCTATACAGGCTAGTTTAGTTGTTATATAGCACCACCTTCCATTCATGTCCGTATCATATTTTATGATTTTACCCTGGAAGTTAGTTTTAATAATGATTGCTACTCCTGAACTAATTAGGGATTTGCTACTCCTGAGCTATTTAGGGATTTGCCAGAAGCAATGATATTCTTAATCCGTTTTTTCTTCTGGGAGGGTTTTCATTGCTCTGGTTGCACGTGGGTTTCTTGTAGGATTAAATTAGCTTTGGATTTGTATATCAAATTTAAAAGTAGTTTTCTATTTTTTTTCAAGTTGAATCCCTTTGACATTGCAAGAATCAAATGACCCCACACCTACTATTACATCTATGGGTCATTAAAGGATGAGTGTGATGTGTATAGTTGGTACAGTAGATGTAAGAGGAAGGACATTGGCATATAACTCTTCCTGCATCAAACTTGTGCCTATTCACTAAACTACTATGCCCAGAAGAGATGGGGGAATTGGATGATAAAGAGTTATAACACGAGTTAAAGCAGAAATGGTTAGGTGGAAATTTTCTTATTACTATTGCTTTGATAGCTTTTAGCCCCATATTAAAACATATATAGTACAGATAACAAATAGCATGCCTTCCTATTGTAACTCCTACTAGTTTTCTAGCTCTCCATAGTTTTTAATTATGGGGGAAGTAATGGGGGCAGTATAGTGTAGTGTAGTAAAATAGAATATCCCCCAAAATGGGTGTAAGGTGTAAGGGTTCTTAGAACTGGTTAAGGTAGTATAAAAGTTTGTATACCCCTGAAATTTTGTTGACTAGTATGTCTTAGTTGGGGCATTGATCTGTGTTATTAATTATAGATATATTACTAGTCGTTTAAATAACTGGTGGTACTAATATATGACTTAATGCGTCAGGTTACATGTTAGTGTTTCCAGGTATATTTCTCATCTTGGTCAAGAAGCTTCAGGGTGATAAACCCACAGATTTTATAGGTTGTTAGTTTTATATCAGAATAGGTTTTATTATATTATTAATATTCTGTTGTTAAAATCTAGTATACATAAGAGCACACAAAACTTTTTTTCTCAAAGAGGTGGTTAATCATAAAACAGTAAGCAAATCAGAGCATATATATTACTTATGGAAACTGTAGCATTTGTCAAACTTATAAACCAGTTAACATCACAACTTGTTCCATATAGCACACTGAAAAAAAATTTCCTCAAAGAGGTGGTTAATCCTAAAACAGTAAGCAAATCAGACCATACATATTACTTATGAAGACTGTAGCATTTGTCAAACTTATAAAGCAATTAACATCACAATTAGCTCCTTTAGATATTTTTAACCCTTTAAGCTGTCTACCTAACAGATTAGGTCATGGCTATAATTTGGCTCCCAGAAAACAACAAAGTGTAAAGACTTTTCATCTTCTTTTTGCAGGTGATTTAAAACTGTATAGTTCATCAGGTGATCAAAACCTTTTCAGATGATATAAGCATTTCATTTGGTCTTGATAAATGTGCTAAAGCAACCTTTAAAACAGGAAAGCTGTAGCACTAACAAAACAGTTTGTGAGAGGAATTTGATATAAAAGAGCTTGAGCAAGAGGGAGTGTATAAATATTTGGGAACTGATGAAGTATCAACAATAAAACATGAACAAATGTGAAGAAAAGTCAGTAAGGAGTATTTTAGAATGCTAAAATTAAAACTAAAATCAGCATTGATATCTAGGAACAAAGTATAAGCTATAAAGCTATTTGCTCTGGCCCAAAAACGTGTTGGATAGTTTAGACAGGAAAACAAGAAGGATGCTTCAAGTTCATCAAATGATTTATAAAAATCAGTGCATAACAAGAATATGTATTCCCTGTTCTGAAGGAGGTATAGGCCTCCTCGAAATTGATTACATGTATAGATTTGCAATAGTGGGACTGCATACATATCTGCTGACCTCACAAGACCCAAATGTAGTGAAAGTTTTGAAACATGAGGAGAACAAGTCTAAGATGACTTCCCTGCTTAGTTTAGCAGAAGCATGTTGGTGTCAAGCAGGAATGGAAATCAAACATAAAGTAGATAAAAATCAAATAAGGAACTAAATGTGCAAAAAAGCAAAAAAAAAGGTATCAGTTGAAGGATCAGATGAGAAGGCAAGACATGGAGAATGTATAAATATAGTTGCAAGCACAAGAAACTCTTTGAACAACCTCATGTTGATCAGAACTGATTGCAGGAATGGTTAAGCACAGGTGAATTTAAACCAAAAGACGAAAGGTTAATATTGGCAGCTCTAGATAGTGGACTATGTACAAGTCAGTTTACAAAATCCATTGAACATGTGGGAGAAGCAAATAAATGCAGGTTTTGTAAAACAGAATTGGTAACAGTTATACATCTTGTTGCTGGTTGGGATATACAAATGACAGAAGGACGGTATACTGAAAGGCATAATAATGTAGCGAGACTCTTGCATTGAGGATTGTGCAAACATTATAATATTGAAATAACTAAAAAAGACTGGAAATATGAATCACAAAACATCATAAAAATGACAAAGTTTATATCACATGGGATTATCCATTACCAACAGTTCAAAAAATAGATGCAAGAAAACCAGATATAGTAGTTCATGAAAAGAAGACAAAAGTAGCATTGATAATTGAAATTGCTACACCCAGTGACTACAGTGTCTTATATACAGAGAGACAGAAAGTCATAAAGTACCAGGATTTGCAGGCAGAAATGAGGGCAATCTGGAAGTAAGATACCCAGACAGTTCCAGTAGTAGTAGTAGGAGCAATCGGTCACATAAAAAAGAATTTACGATCGTACGTAGATATGTTAACTATACATGTAACTCCATATGAATTTCAGAAGGAGTCGTTACTGGGCACATTGCAGGTGCTAAGAAGAGCACTTCTGGCTAACATCAACGATTGAAACAATACTAATTTCATGAACATTAACTATACTTTGACTTAGGAATGGGGTTCATTCCCATCACTATATTAGAAACCCAAAAGACTTGGAGAAATTAAGAAAGATGATAATGCATTTTTTTGCATTGAGTTTAAGACCATGACTTGGCACCAATCATTTGTTTGCGTAAGTCTTTTTTGGAGAATGTTGACATCATTTGGGGACTCAGTGATTGCTACCAGTTTGCAGTCATCTGTAAACTTTGTCAGCCACAGACAATTTTTTTTACTTGTACTTCTGAGAAGTAGATTCCAAACAGCAGGGGCCCCAGCACTGATACCTGTAGAACACCATTGGTAATGGGACTGCTGGTGGAGGTGGAGTTCCCTATTTTGCCTGTATGTGTTCTGTCAGTGAGCCAGTTTGCAACCCACATAACAGTATATGCATTGACTCCCAGCTGGGTGAGTTTTTCAGTGATGCCTGATTGGGGTATTGTGTCAAAGGACTTGGCCAAGTCTAGGTAGGCCATATGAACAGATTTGCCTTAATCCAGGGCTTCGGTGACAGTCTCGAAGAAGTCCATCAGGCTCAACAGGCAGGTTCTCCCTTTAAGAAAACCAAACTTGGTTGGAACAAGTGTTTGAAGGTCTCGTATATCCAGGTTTATAAGGTCCATAATGATCCTCTTCATAGCCTTGCATATAAGGCTGATAAGGCTAATAGGCCTATAGTTCCCAGGGTTGGTGGATGCACTCACCTTGTGCAAGTTAATGATGGTAGCTTTTTTCCCTTCAGCAGGGACAAAACCAGTACTTAGGCTGTGGTCAAAAAGAGTACCTGGCGGTGCAGCTAATTCCCGTTTTAAACCATTGAGAACACAGCCTGTAATGTTATCTGGTCCCATAGAGGCTGTGTTTGGCTTTGGAGAGAGTGGTTAAGACTTGCTCTTTAGAGATACTAGGTGGAGAATCAGTGGTAGGAATGGTTTGGGGTATATGTGGTGGAGATAGGGGGGAGAAGTTTTCAATGAACCTGTCCACTAGCAGGTTGGCTATTTCCACTGGTTCAGTATATGTGGTATCATTCACTACCAGTTCAGCCCAAATATGGGCTTTTCCTTTAAGGTTTTGGACATAGCTAAAGAATGCCTATGGTATTCCTTAGCTAGGGATGTTAATCTAGAGTCATCTCGAGTGATGTTTATTTATATACAGTACTTCACTGCAGTCATTGCTTTTCACATTTGCAGAAATTATCACATTTACTTTTGTAATGCCATCCTGACACCATGTGTGAAAAAATTAAATTGAGCTGGATTCAAACCCAGTGTCAGTTGTGCTCTGAATATTAGCTCACAGCTTTTACACCTGCTGCTACAGGAAAGTGACTGTGTACTTTTTTAAGCTCAATACTGTCCAAAGTGCTGATGGCCATGCCTCGCCACTTACCATGTTTGCACGATGGAAGGCAAACCAATAGAAATGTTAATATTTTACCATTTCATTGCTTGTTCACTGCTTAACTCCATGCAGACAAGGAAGGTGATATCAACAGTTTTTAATATAAACGTTATGACACAACATTTACAATGTAAAGGACAGTATGAACACCATAGTATCTGGCAGCTATTTCTCCCAATGGCATATATGCATAACTACTTCTCTAGTTCAATTTGTATTCATTAAATGTGAATCTTGCATTAGCAAACACTTTGCCATCTTTTGTGCAAACCAGTTGCTTGGCGGTGCGCTATGTAAAGAAGTGTTTGACATGTATTAGTATGTTTATTGCCCTGCAATCTTCATCCCATCAAAATACATGTAAAATACAACCAAATAGAAGGGGCTTGTTATAGACTGAACACATATTTACGCAGACACATGTGCCCTGCATCCATGCACTTGAAAATGAATATGTCAGTAATAGGTCTAATGTCAACTACACAACAAAAATAAAGAGCACAACTGCATTGGTACATTATTTAAAGCTTTATACTGACAATAGACATTGAGATTGCCTTATACATGTCTTACTGTGGACATCAGTTCCTCACAATATGAGCACAAGTACATCAACACTTGCATCCATGCTGTTCACAAAATATGTGTGTATGTGTGTCTGACTGAAAGTGCGCAATGTACACAACCATATTGAGAAACAGCTGCATGTATGTCAGTTCTGTAATGTGCATTCATGACAGCTTATTGAACATAATTTATGAAGCTGTCTTTTAAAGTTGTTGTGTCTTGCGGCTTTTCCCGGTTAGGGGTCGCCACAGTGGAACTCTGGTCCACTAATGATTGACAGTAGATTTTTACGTGCCGAGTTGCCAGCTCTGACGCACAACCTTCAACGAAGGTACACCCATTCGCACATGTCTCCACACTGAAGATAAATCAAAAAAGAGCCAGTGAAAAAATTAATTTATTCAAAAAACTCTAGCGGTTCGGCAAACGACTGCTGCTTTCAAGGAGTACTCCTTGAAGGCAGCAGTTGTTTGCTGACCATGCTAGATTTTTTTGAATAAATTCATTTTTTTCACTGGCTCTTTGTTGTTTTAAATATATACAGTTTTTTGTTCATGGTTTTTGCCTTTTAAAGTATACCTGCATATTGTAAGCAAAACAGAAAATCCCAAGTCCACACTTTGAACACCAGTCTCATAACAGTATATGTTACCTGCAACATATAATGATGATGTCATCCTCTATAAAGACCACTATGACAAGGAAAAATCAGACTTCAATGATGGTGCAATTATTAACTACTGTGTTTTGCAGATGGGAAAAAATAGGTAAGGAGTTAATTACCACAATAGCCAAATTGTATCCATGTCTGCATGTGTAAGTGTGTCTGTGCATAGTCGGAAGAGCATGAGTCTGTGTCCTACTGTCAGGAATCAAGTCTCATGAAGAACAAAAAGTTATACAGTCATACATGCCTGCACAGCCATTTCATTCATGCCTCCCAACATACGCTGATGATGTCATCTGCTACAAAGTGAACTGCAGTAGGTAAATGTCAGACTTGTGCCCTGACTCTTGTGTTAAATACTGTGTTTATTAGCTTGTGGAACTAGCTAGGTAGGTGCTCTAATCTCAGTATGTCGACTTGTGTATGTGCATAGTCAAAAGAACACGAGTCTGCATCCTATTATCAATAATCAAGTCTCATGAAGAACAAAAAGTTTTACAGTCACACATGACTACACAGCAATTTCATACAGGCCTTCCAACATCTTCTTCCAAACATACACTGATGATGTCATCTGCCATAAACTGTTCTGCGACAGTATAAACATCAAACTTGTGCTGTGGTGCTTGCATTAAATACTGCATTTTCTCATTTGTGGAACTAGTTAGGTGGGGGTTCTAATCTCACTGTAGTTAACTTGTGTGGGAGGTATGTTTTTGTTCCATTAACTGTCATTATGAAGACAATTTTAGAGCAGCTTGTGAGATAATCCTCTTAACATCTTCTTCTCAACACACATTGCTAATATCATCTGCTATAAAGTGTCACCTGATACTGTGAAAGTCAGACTTGTGCCATGGCATTTACATTGAGTACTGTAGATATGCAGGTAGGGATTCAAATCTCACAGCAGTCAACTTGTGTGTGTGTGTGTGTGGGGGGGGGGGGGTGAGTTTGTGTTCAGTTACCAGTCATTGTAAAGATAATTTTAGAGCAGTGTGTAAGACATTCCTCCTAACATCTTCTTCTCAACACACTGATGATGTCATACTCTATACAGTGCACTCTGACACTATTTAAGTCAAACTTTGCTGTATTTCTAATTTTAAGTAGTGTGTTCTCCAGATTCATTAACTAGATAGTTATGAGTTCTAATATCAGAGCCATCAACTTGATTATGTATTCATCCAAATAATATTTTGTAAACAATTTTACACCAAGATGTGATTCCACATCTATGTCAGACACTCTTCCAAACATCTTCTCAACATACAGTGTTGCTATTATCCTCTATAAAGTCCACCATGTCACTGTTATAGTCAAACATATGTGGCGGTGCTAATCTTACATTGTATGGAATCCAGCTTCTATACCTACACAGGTTTAATGTTCAACTCTGACCTCAGTCAACTGCTGTGTGTGTGTGGTTGGTGGTATATTATGGTCATTGTATGATCATTTGAATCTCTTTTCATTTAAACCACTCTGATGAACCTGTAACATAGCCCCCAAGAACCCAGCATCCCCCTTTTCACTATGTCCACGTAATATCCTTTCTGCAGAAGACTGGAGGATGTCATCATCTTAAAGAGGCATACACATCATCATGAAGCAGTGTTCTTCCATGACCCTCTGCAAGCCAGCTCTAGACCACTGGATATGTGATTGCTAATTCTGTCATGGGGTGCTGCACAAGTCACATATGTACTGATTCAGTATATAATACAATCAAACACATACACACATACAGAAATATACCAATTATTGTTTAAATGCCATAATAATGGCTAGAATTTTATGCGATGCTGGTTGTTAGCCTAGTAATGTCCTATGACCCGATGAACATTGCACATGTGCTAAGATGAGGCGTGGCTGTACAGTAGCCCTACAACGTATATTCCAATCTGTGATTTGAGGAAATGTATTGGTGACATTTGATTATAAGTTCCTTCCATAACAGCTGTATTAATATGCCTCCTGAGAACTGTTGACATGGGATAATGCTGCGTATATTATTGTCTTACTAAGGCATGTGTTTTTGTAGTGGAGTTTATAGGTTCATAGGATGATACTAGGCTATTGGCCCAGAAGCCCTTATAAACCTAGCCAAGAATTTCACTCATGTTCCCTCAAAGTCAGCACCTGTTTCCCCTGTCCATCAGGGACACAAGTGGAATCCCAGGGGTATATTTTCTGTTTCCCATTCAGTCATCCAGGTTCCTCTTAAAGAGGGCTAGAGAGGTACTCTGCTTGACATGGAGAGGGAGTCTATTCCACAGATGGGGGAGTCTTTGGGACACAAATTTATCCCGCCAACAAGTTCTAATAATGTCACTACCAATATTATCCTCAGTTCTCATTTAACCATCACAGTGACGCTTGCAGTATGGCACATGTGTGCATGTGTATACCTATCATCATTAAATGCTCTGTGATATATATCAGTATAACATCAGACTGACTTCATGGGCACAAATGGCTTGTTTCATCTACATGTTGTAATGCTATTATATAGATAAACATTTAAGTAGTTCAGATTCAACTGCAACCATGGTAAATTCATTGTATACACAATTGTGTTGCTCGTCACAAGTATTATTAAGGGGGTCCCCAGCAGTATTATATGACTGTTAGCATTGGTTTCAGTAACTGTTCTGCATGAACCACATCCACCTCATTTGTAATGTATCCATGTATGGTATCAGGACACTCACACACAGTTTTCCAATAGAAATCATATATAGATACGATCATAGCAGGTTACTAGACTAATGGCCCTAGGGCTCTTATAAGCCTAGCCAAGTTTTACCCTTATTTCCACAATCAGCACCTATTGCCCCTGCCCAAGAGAAACACAGGTGGAACCCCCAGGGTGAATTTACAGTTACCCATCCAATCGTCTAGTTTGTGTTTAAAGAGGGTCAATGAGGTGCTCTGCTTGACATGAAATGGGACTCTGTTCCAAAGGTGTGGTAACCTTTGGGAGACAACTCTGTCCCTCCAATAGGTTCTATTAATATCACATACCAGGTTAAGGCCTTTAGAGTGAGTAACCTGTGTACCATTTGACTTGCAGATATTCAGAATTCCCAGTAAAGCAGGGTCAAGGATTGCCTTATATGCAAGGCAGAGATTGCTTCTGAGTAGTCTGTATGAAACAGAATAAAGTGACATTAAAACAGCACCAGGGAAACCCCAATGGATTTCAAGTCCATCACCTTAGTCACTCAGCCACAATTAGAACACATGATGAGTAATTGATGTAATTACATAACATAGGTAGAGTTGTATGACTGTGTGAACTCTTCCACTGTGTGACATATAATGCATAGCCAAGGTTGTATTTGGAGGTGTTGCCACAAATCATTTTTTACATAAATACAAAATGTTAAGGGAAATACACAGCTAAGTGCAGAACTGTTTGTGAATGGTACCACCCATATTAAACTGTAGGAAACAGACAATATCCTAGCTGACAGATTTGGATCAAACTTCATCCCCCTGTCCACAGTGCACATCACCCAAAGTGTACATGCAAGCATTACTCAGCTTATTTTCTCAAGTGGACAGTGCATGTGTGTGCTCTCTAAGGCTAAAAACATGGCATTAATGGTCCCTGACAACAACCCAGGTTGTCTTTTCAATAACTGAAAACCTGACCTAGCAGACATAGTTGGATCCTACTTAAATACAGCCTCCAGACAGGCTATGTTCTGGTAAAAGTGTGTACAGCAACACTCATCCATCTGAACAAGAGGAGACATCACCTGACCCAGGGAATTATAAACCCATAAGCCTGACTCCCCTCATCTGTAAGGCAATCAAAGGAATCATCATGGACCTTATCAAAAAGGACATAGGTAATCTCCAGTCTGTGTAGTCAACCAATGTTTGATTTGTTACAGATACAGCATGTCTAATAAATATTTTTGACTTCTTCAAGAAGGTCACCAAGGGCATGGATGAGGGAAAGACTGCACATCCTGCTTAACTAGACTTGGCCAAGCCATTTGACACAAATCCACACTCTGATATTACAGAGAAATTGTCTCAACTGTGCATAAATGCATACGTCACCTGGTGTGTAGCCAAATGGATTACTGACAGGACATGTATTGCCAAAGTGTGTAAATTTACCTCTAGCAAGAGTTCATTGATCAAAGCAATACTACTTTCCTGTCCAGTAATTACTTCTCAATAGTCAAGAAAAACTTAGACAGTCTTTGTCTTACCAGTTTTGTGGATGACTGCAAATTATGGGCAATCATTGAATCTACAACCACTACTGATATACTGCAGAAAGTATTAATGCACAAAAATGATTAGTGCCAGAGCCATGAAAAAACACTAAATGAACACAAATACATAATTATTCCATTTTGGAAAAAATACCCAAGCTAGTTACAATATAGATAGCACACCCTATTAGTGATCTAGGTACTCAGTTACATAGTGATTAGAACTTTGACCATCATGTGTCCACAGTGGTAACAAATTCCTTGTATGTGGCACAACTCATAAGTATGGGCAGACCATCCACAGCAAAGGACATTATAATGCCATTGTACTTGACCCTCATCACACCAATAATTGAGTACACTGCATCCTTTTCTATATACCTCACCACACATCTGCAACAGCTGCCACAATGCCTGAGCTTCTGCACAGTGAAGATACATGTTATAAACAACAAGTCATATGTAGAAAGATTGAAAGCCCTATCATTGCATTATATCTCCAACAGACTAATAAGAGTTGATCTGTGTCTGCCCTACATGACACTCTCCAATAAGGCCCTGTTGGAAATGTTACACATTGTTAATGCAAACTGCATAATGGTCACTCATTCCAAGGATGTTAACCTAGCCTCTGACATATTAAATCATGTTGGAAAGATAGATACCTCTCTCAGACACTACCCTTTCTCTGGAGCATGCTTGCCATTCAAGTAAAGTAAAGGCCATTCCTGACCCTCTTCAAGTACAACCTAGATCAATGGATGGTTAATCATAATTGTACTCCTGTTGTTGTGCCCATGTCCATCATAGATACAGGCAGCTCATATTAGATAACATAGCACAGGCACATAGTGAGAACACTGTTCACATAGCTATTGGAAATTGTGTAGCTCATGTTAAATATGGCTAGGCTTTTATGAGATCTTGGGACTTTAGCCTAATATTCTCCTAGGCACATATAAACCTATATGAAGTTCAATTTTATCTGAGGTACAGCTATATTGACTGTACAGCATCACGGACGTAACAGTACATCACGTCATTATTACCAATTGATAGTTTCCATAAACACATATGCATGCATGTCAGGATTTCATGGCAGTATAAAATTTTCCTTGGCAATATCAGGCTGACAGTGATCGTGTGGCACATGTCTTGGGTTTGACATGTGCTGATAGAAAGTGTGTTCCATGTATTATTTGGTATGTGAACAATATCACAGTGATGGCTTCCCCGCTCATTGATGCTATGCTTTGCAGTGCTGTAGTTTCTGTGCACATGGGCATAACTGATGCATTGCCATCAGTCTCACATATGTAGTACCATTCATTATAATGGATCAATTCTTAATTCACACATCAATTGCAAATGCTGCAGACAACATCTATTTTTATTACATGTGACAGATGCATGCAATACACAGCTTTGTGCATGGAATCTATTGATAATAGTGTGCTGCTTATAAGTGCTGTTATCCACATGACTGATACCTATGTCATCCGGGGAATCTTTACGAAAGTGTGTCACATTTGGCAAAGTGAGCTCCCACACATCTTGTTGGCCATGCATAAGTATTCTTTGTGATGCATACCCATTAGGATTTGACAATGCAGACTTCCCATCAAGGTGTTATGCAAGATGCATGTGTGATATGTCTTTCTATGATATACCCAGTAAATACAAAGCTCGCTGACAATATTGATGGCATGGGCCACATTCTTGAAGGTGGGGATTGTGGCTTATGCGTCATGCATGCCTCTCGACTGGCCAGAATTGCCCCTAACTTAAACTACAGATGTAACACTGTCATTCTTAACACCTCCAAAAAGTGGTCATTTTTGAGGAAGGTGTGTTGAATTCTCTTTATAAATTAATGACAAATCATTACAGTTGTACAAGTGTGTTCCTGCAGAACAGGTATAATAACTTACAATCACATATTTTATGTCAATGTCACAGATTAATGGTGGTATTTTTTTTAAATTGTCCATGATTGTGCCTGTTTCTTTCTATTGCTGTCCATGAGCCTGTTGGTTTGTGTCCTTGATTAATTGAGAGCTATGCTGACATTTCAGTCATAGTCAAGCAACACATTTTGCACACCTTCACAATATGCACATACCCCTGTTATATATGCTGTCCTTACTAAATGCCCTCTCCAGTGATCATGCCAGGATGTTTATATCCCAACCAATTGTAACCTTAGGTGACAGTGACATAATATACAATAATGTGTGATGACATAAATATACTCACACAGGAGGTGTAAACAGCAGTACATTCTGTGCTATGTACACATTCTTAATTTTATGCTACTGACTTGTCTTTAGAGTGTATATACATTGACATGACCTTATATGCTGTGCATTGCCATGTTTTACATGTCTTTTTCCTCATTCTTCATTTATACCATTCATGTCTGTGTCCCTTTTCAATACACACAGTTCCCCAGACTAGTATGGTTAAACTACAGTCTATGTACCCTTGATGATCACCACAAATCCTTTATTTCTGTATGCCAAAAACTGTTACTACTACTGCATTCATTGAATTCATTTTAGCCCTGGTGATCATTGTTGCCTTCCGCACAATTCTGCAGAGCAAGTTTGCCCATAGGTAAACTTGTCTGCACATTATATATACCTTCATGCTGCCTTACAAGATTTCCTGGCCAGTAACACTGCTGCTGGTCATGAAACCTCACCTGTAGTCGTGTAAGCGTGATATGCAGCATGTATATGCGATTAGCTCTGCTGCTCATTTTACAAGCATGTAAACTATGTTGGCTTTGCATTACGCCTACGTGGAGTTTATTAAATCCTTGGGAGTGTTTAATTCCCACACCATTTGCCTGTTCATGAAATCTTGTGCTTCTCACTCAAAATGTATGAATCTCATCTAATAAAATCTAGTTATTATCATTAATATTGATTAAATACCGGGCATTTCAGGACCAGATTTAGTTTTTATAAAATAATTCTTTCCAATATACACCTGCAAGGATAGTTCATCTCCTGCTCTTCAGTTCTCATATCACAGTGGATATAAATGTATAACCAAGGTAATCAGAAGCCTGAACAGTAGTGTATGGGACCCATAATGCATCCATATTCAGATTTGCCTGGATGATGTGACCTGCCACAAACATAAATAATTTACTCCATATGTCTCTTTCATCAGTGTCATGAAAATAAGAATACCATCCCATTATCAAGAGTATGCTAGCAGTGGAGCTTAGGCCTTTCTTAATCTTCTCTTAAGGGGACAATGTTTATACTTATCAGTCTGTTTTCCTCTGGAACTTCTCCCGTCTTTTTTTCTTAGTTTCTTTTAACCATAAATTGCTTGATATGCTATGTAAAGAAAGAGACTTGCGTCTTCCAGTCAAAAAGTGGGTTCAGACCTTACACTGCATAACTCCAAATAAATCTTATTTTAATTCACTCTTTAAGGTAAAAATATATCTGTTCCACCACTTAATTCCATAATAGTTAGGGATTTGGTAAAACTCAGATCTGGTATATCATTATATATTACACTCAAACTGTATGTCTTGCAATTACGTTTGTATATTAAAGTCATAATGGATCTCTCTCTCTCTCTCTGTAACAAAACAACTTTATTTTTTATCACACTTTAAACTGCAAAATGATTTCACATACATTTCATTAATTCTTTTTATTATCTTCATACCTTTTATGCATATTTCTGTTGTAACTGTATTTTTTATCTTATTTATTCCAGCATATCTTTGTAGTGTTCATTTTCTGGCAATCTTTCTTTCTCACTCATCTTCTAAAAGAATAATTTGCATAGTTTCCACAAACTCCATTTATTTTTATAAAAATCACTCCCTCTCACTTTTAAGGATCTTACATCAAATTATTGTATATTGCAGTATTCAATACCTCTTCTATACTTCATTTAATTATCAATTTCTATTTACTTGGGATTGCTGTTTTTTTTTGTCTGTCAATAACATCAAACTTAATATGGCCTCAATATGTCTCGGCACTGCTAATTCTAAATTCCATCTCAGAAAGATTATCTGCTTAGTTACTATGATTTGTTCCTGCATTATTTGTTTCATGGTACTCTGCAGAGAATCTTTAAAGTTGATCACCTCAATACAGTGCTAAAAATGTTCACAAATTCTTCTTCCTTCTCCATCACTTCTCCAGTATGTATACTCCACTGGGGGGGGGGGGGTCCTTTGAAGTTTAAGCGAAGTATAAAAGTACAAATGCAACCTCTTCCATACAAAAATTCTGAACTATCTACACTTTGTTGCATACTTGGAAGCCTTACAAATATCTCCCCATTGTTTCTTTCAGATTTCCCTTTCTAGCCTTTTTTTCTTGACTTTCCTAAACTCTTCTGATTAGTTCTTACAGCTAAATCCAGCATTTGATATACTCTGCTCATTACCCCCTTTTTAATAGCATCTTGTGTTTTTTATTCAACCAAAAACCATACCAAACCTGCCTTTCAGTGACTAGTGCCCACTCCCTGGTTCTCTTTACTCTCTTTCCCAATACTCTTCTTTCAATCCTTAATGTAGTAGACAGTCTCTAACACTTGTTTAGATTGATACCACTCTTATTTTTCTATCCAAATTTATATGCTTTCAATATTTTGGTTCTTCCATTAATTTCCTTCAACTACTTCCAGGCACCTTCTGCTTATTTTCTGTACCCTTTTTTTGCAAACATCCTTACTGACAAATCTCTTTTTGCCATTCCCACACAGACATACAGGCAGAATCAATAAACCCTACACAGTCTACTTAGTGCACTCTTTTGGATTCAGTCAGATACTGTGTAGACTCACACAAACAAAGTAAACACTGTGGCATGCAAATTACAGCATAAGCAGCTGAACTGTATATTAATCGGCCAATTCAAGATGGAGGAGCTATTCAACAAGCTATAAAATAACCATATAGACAGTGCTGGTTTTCCCTGTAAATTCCAAACCCATTGGAATAGAGCCACAGAAAGGAGTCTGCACAGAAAGAATGTTAGGGGCTGCTGTTGCTTTAATTCATGTGTATGTGCAACAGACTGAAGTCTGTGCTACTGCTGCTGCTAATAGACCAAGGCCAAGAAGGAGAAGAGTTTTCAGACACCAGGTAACTTATCACAATCTGCATGATGTGGAAATTGTAGAGTGTTACAGGGTAGCTAGAGACACATTACAGGAACTCAGCAACCTCTTTCATCCTCAACTCAGGCCCAGGGCAAAAAGAGGGCAACCCATACCACTGGAAACAAAGGTATGTGTAGTACTTAGAATTTTAGCTACAGGAATCTTTCAGAGACCAAGAGAGAACATGCTGTGGGTGTCACAGGCATCAACATCCAGGATTTTCCATCAATTCCTGCTGTGCTCCAACATCCCAGTGACCACATATACTCTCTCCATATTCCTGAGGACAGAGACACAAATATGCAGGAGTTCTACCCTTTAGCACACTACCCTGTAGTACTGGGTGATAGATTGTGCACATATAGAAATTAAGGTACCACCCGGGGAACAGGGAAGGCTCTACATAAATAGAAAGGGTTTCTATTCTATTAACTGCCAAGGCATATGTAATACCAAGGGAATCATGCTGAATGTGTGTGCTGGCAGCTCATGCAGTTACCATATCTCACATATCTGGCACATCTCTCAACTGTACCAGATGTTCACTAGGGGAGATATGCCACAGGGGTATTTACTGGAGGATGCAGGTTATGCATGGGAACTGTGGCTGATGACATCCATCAGAAATGCACACACACCTGCTGAGGAACGCCATAATGAGGCACACGCTCAAGCCAGAAATGTCACAGAACATCTGTTTGGGCTGCTGAAGTCACGGTTCCTGTGCCTAGATACATCTGGGGAAGCCCTGCAGTACAATCCATGTACATATACTGAAACATTTATCATCTGTGCCATGCTACGTAATATCATCCTGATAAAGTAGCTTCAGCAGGATCAACAAGGGGAAGGGGCACACATCCCAGCACCAATGGCAAGGTCACAATAGCCACAGGCAGCTGACGAGTCAGAGGGGGAACCAGCAGCTACTATGGGTGTAGGCAGATGTAGGTGTGCTCAATATGACCTTGCATTGGCTAAGAGGCAAGGCATATCACACTCACTCAACACCTAATGGGCTAAAACCTTCCTCCTATGCACATGCCTATAGTGACATTGATGCCAGGCAACTCTCACAACTTTATCTACCCTTGTAATGGCTGTGCACTGCTAACATCAGACAGAGACAGCCGTGAACTAAAATTGTTCCAACTGCTGGATTTACAAATGCTCCCAACAGGATACTTCTTTTGGATAGAGGTACACAGGCTCAAACCCTGCACATTGGGTGCAGGTAAAAAGAGCCTAAGGTCCCCAGCCACCCTAACTTGCGACTTTATGCCTCACATGTTTGTTTTGTTCTGTTCCTCATTAAATCTCTGGTTTTCAGGAGCAGTAAAACAAAACCTTTTATGCTGGAAATTTTCTAAGTTTATAAGATCAGTATTTGAAATGCTTCCCTATTTTGGGGCTGTATTACCCCATTATTGGCTTTGTTCTGTATTTTTGTGCTAGAAGGTTGAGAGCTATGCTGATGAGTGAGAACCAAATTCACTAAATGATAGCCACTTAAGTTTGTCTTCCTATCTTTCAGGAAACTGCTGATTTAGCATAGTGATATGTTGCTCTGACTGTAGTGTTCAGGGTTCAAGACTTGGCAGTGAAATGTTCAGTAGCAAAATAACATTTTATGCAAGCAACTTTCCAAAATTATACAAGCAATGTTTAAAATATGTCCCTAGTATTTGGCCTTGTGCCCCCCCCCCCAACTGAAAATAAGTGCAAGAAGCTGTGCAACATGCCTATGTAGAAGTAGACTGCTATCATGGAAATGTTCTGAATAGGTCATTTTTTTGTTAATATTGGTGCATGCATTTTGCTTCATTGCCTACTGGAAAAATGTTCAAACAAATTGTTATCATGGTAATGTTCTGAATAGGGCAGTTTTGTCGTTATTGGTGCATGCATTTTGCTTCATTGCCTACTGGAAATATGTTTAAACAATAAATTTAAAATGTGCTCTAACTTAAGTCTAACAAGTGTGCTGTATTATACAAGGAATATAATTTAATAAAGTCAGGAAGGTGTATCAAAGAATGCATATATGTTTCTTGTTTTGTTCGCAAGGGGCCTCTGATTTGAAAACAGCCCAAAGGTAATCTTTATCCACCACTGGCCAGATGCATTTTCTTTGGATGTGGTGTGGGTTTTAATGCTGTTTCAATGAATGTGAGTTTCAAGGGAAGGGAAGTTTTAATGCCAAGTCTATTTTCATTGTGAGACAGTATTGCTTTGTTTAGCAGATATGTTAGTGTTTGTGCATTGTACTATAAAATGTAAAAAAAATAAAATCCAGAAATGCAACTTGGATTTAAGGATGGGCAATAGAAAATGCACTTCAGGATTGCACCTCATGCCACTAATGGATACAGGCAGTTCCTAAATGCTGCATCCCTTATATGGGTCCCCTCAAATTATCTATGGAATGATCACAGTTATTCTCACTAAGGCTAATATACGATTATCAGCCATGGGATAGGTAAGACCAATCAGAAAATGTTAATTCAAGAATCAAGCACCAAAAGGGAATTGGCTAAGCTTAAAAAGTCCTCCAAGTGAATCTATGTTGTGGTAGTAAATAGTTATAAAAAATTGCCCTTTTTAGATCAATAAGTGCCCCTTTCACCCTCCGCTCCCCCCCCCCCAGTCTTCAACAGCTTCCGGCACCTTTGCTTGCATGCTGTTACTTGATAATGTAAATGAGTTAAAGGTGGGTGATTTGTACAATAATGACTTTAACATGTGACAGCAGAGACTTATATGACTACATGTGTCCTCTGTCAAATGGCAGACCTCAGGCATCAAAGATTCACACATTCATATCTCTCAAAAGTACTGGTGGTCACTGAATGTCCTCAGTTTGGCATCATACTTTTGTCCTGGAAAATCAGTAAAGAGAGAAGTTAGAAGGTAATGAGACACATTCAGTTTCAGACTTCACAACCCTCAGAAGATTATTAAAGATACTGACACAAAACAAGTTTGATGCTATCAACTGTATAACTTTCTAAGACCAAAATATGCCAAAGGTACAATTATCAAAACAACATCACAAATGAAGATATACTAAGAACTAAGTCAGCTATGCATCCTGAGCATGAGACACAAATGTTATGTATCTCTGAATCCAAAATATAGAAAACAAGGACATGACACAATTATCATCACTTATATAGGGTGTTGTGTGTGTGTGGGTGGGAGTCAGAAAACCTAGGCTGACACAAAAGGTCAGTGAGTTTGTGTGAGTAAGTAAGAGAAGCAATCAGACATTCAGATAAAGTAACAAATGGCCAGTGACACAAAATGAGCAAATGAGCTTTAAGCTTCATGGCTGAACCATGTAACTGATGTGTGTGTGTCTGCATGGGTCCTACAGGTAAAAATGGTGCATGAGCATCTGCATGAACACAGCCAAGTTCTGTGATAGCTCTACATCTTGGTATGTTGGACAGGTGTGTGCTGTACATGGCAGAGGTGGCAGTTCATCATTGTTTACCTGACCACAAGAACTGGCTCTGCCAGGCATGGTGAAATGCACTGATTCTACCCGAACATGACTGATGTCTGCTAGATGAACTCTCCTCATGAGGACACCCGGGACCATGATCCATAGGCCTCCCAAGTCTGTTTGTAGACACTTCAACCACTGATGGAGCAGTGGAAGTAGTGCCCCTATGGGAGTGTGATTGGGCACAACCACATAGGTTAACAGCAGATGATGTGGCTGACCTATGCCCACAAGGATGACATTCTCCCTCTCAGCAGATGCTCTGTCACAGACACCACGCATTCTAACATGTCATTCATCTGATCCATTGAATTGCCAACATGATGGAGGTAGTCACACCTGTCAGCCTGTGCCACATCTGCAACCCTAAGCATTTCTCTAGAGGACCTATAGGAACATGCCTGTGCCTTCATGATGGCCCTACACACATGTCGAGTGGCATATGAAGACACACCTGAATCAGATGGAAGATGGACAGCAGGCCTCCTCCAAGCAATCCTACCAACCCTCTGTGTGGCACCTCATCCACACTTTGGCTATGGCCAGAGTCAACAGGCACTGAAGCCACAGTAACCACACTTCCCTGATCGAGTGTCTCACCCTCCACTTGTCCAATATCTGAGGGCACACTAGAATGTGTTGGCATAGGGCTACTGGCTGTGTCCAAAGGAACTACAGGGGATGGCTGAATGTCAACCTCAGCGTTAGAGTCAACTTCTGCATCCCCCGACTGTGCCTCTGTTTGGCCACCATCCCTATCAGAGTTTGGTACCGCTGTTTGGCCACCATCATCATCAGAGTTTGCAGAAACTCTGACATCAGGTGATAAAAGTCCTACACTTCCACTGTCAGGATCACCTGTAATAATAAGCAGCAAACACAGGAAAGAAATGAATAGCTCCACTACTATAGTCAAATGTATAATAACAATCTAACAGTGGTTCCACTACTACATACAATACAGCAATATACACAATAGTCCTGACACCCACATCACGCATATGGATAAAATATATATTTCTTTGAACTGCTCATCACTACTGACAAAAAATATTTGGCTTGCTATGTGATGATGATGCTATGATTCCCATGGATGATGGTCCGGGAAGAAGTTAAGCAAAAGATAAAGATGATGTCATCACAATTAATAGTAACACAATGGGTTAAAACTTTTTGCCCTTTATATGTCCATTAACCATACTTTTAAGAAGAACTTTGATGACAAGTCCAACCTAAGTTCATGTGTAATCAGTAAGAATGTGCTAACTGTATCAAATCTACAACTCACCCCCAAATGAATTTATTTTTAAACAGAACTTATGTATGGCCGTCAATATTTTACTATACAAGAGTATTTAACAACTGAGATACATAAGCCTACCTGGAAGCTCCTCTGGGACGTACTTGTTCTCCATGGAACAGTAGCATCAATGTCAAGGACATGTTGTTCTGCACTTTCCTGGGAGCTGTCTGGATCCCTGGCAGTGGACAGGAACTCTTCATTTGTTGTTAGTGGTGACTTTGTAGCAGTCCACTCATGGTACCCATCCAATCATGAAACACTGCAGCTGCTCTTCTCTGTGCAGATGAAATCATGTCAGTGGCCTTATGGTGCACCTGATCATAAGCCCTGTTCCGGCCACCTACTGCATTCACATCAGCAACTATCTGCTGCCAAATTTGCATTCTGCCTGACATATTACCACAACGCCTCTCAAGCAGAAAGGCTCTGTGTTTCCTCAAAGCTTCCGCAATAACCTGATTCTCAGGGTCAGTGAAGGGGGGGATTCGGGGATTGGGACACTTGGGTGCCATAGTCTTAGGTGACCTAAAACACAACAGAAGGATAATATATATATGTATGGCATAACTAGAAGTCCTGTTTCCAGACAACACATAAAAAGTAGCATTGTACTATTACACACTGGAGAAAAATAAAACAGTCATGATTCTGAAATATAAAAAAAGTAATTGTGTGGTTGTAACATATTACAATCACACACAAAGAAAGGTTGGAGAGTAACAATAACAAAATATCTTATTTGTGCCAAAACAGAAATGCAGCTTTGCTCCCTCACTCCCAAAAGAACAGGCAAATAACAAGCCATCAGTGAAATGTGCTAGAAGTGCTATCAAATGAACTGACCCTGCAGCATGTCTACAGATTTAACACAGAACATTTTATTTTAAGGTATTGCCAACCATAAGCACCTGTGAAATGCCCTGACAAACTTGCACATGCCATCAGTACACTTCTAAGAAATGCATACAGATAAAAATAGCATTTGCTAATGCGTATATATATATATATATATATATATATATATATATATATATATATATATATATAAAATATATATATATATATATATATATATATATATATATATATATATGTATATTAACAGATTTATCTTAATGACATTTCAGCATGTGCAGTATATAGATAAAAAACTGCAAGCATGCCTTATCAAGGCCAGAGCTTCCCTAGCTACACAGTTTCCTTTTATGGTGTAGATTCAGGGCTGTAAGCATAGTGAAGATGCAAATGATGTGTGAACTCATCAGAATTGCTGAATTCCATTTACTTGGCACTGTGTAGCAGATGTAATTTTAGTGCATGTGCTCCCACAGTGTTTGTTACTAATAGATTGCAACTGTAAACGATTACTGGTAGGGAGAAGGAAAACACCATGTCAGCCAGCTTAGACTTACAAAGCATAGAAGTAATTGCATCAGGGTTTTAAATGTAAGTAAGCAGCACACATTTCGCAGTTTCTGTTCAGTAACATCCATCCTCCCATTCATTTGTTAACAACTGTTTATTATTGTCATTTAATATCCTCACACATTTTAAGGAAAATGATGCAGATTGCCTTATAGGCTGCATATCTCATATTACTGTTCAGATAAGACAAGAATGAGCAACAAACACAGAAAAATAAGACAGAGCTGAATTTTTGCAAGCAATAGTCATAAATCGTTGTGTGATCACTTGGTAGACTACATCTGAAATTAATTAATGTACAAATAACTGTCATATGTTTTGTTAGTACTGTGGATGATGTTGCAGCTGGTTGAACTTAGTTCCTGATGAAAAGTTGCTTGATTGGCAAACAGAGATAAGACATGCTTACTCTCTTTTGAAGGTTCATTGGAGTGAGAGTTCAAATCCAGACCTATGTAAAAAATATTTCATGTGTACCAACAAACATTTTGTAGTGTTTATTTCATAGATTGCTTTTCTTCATTTCAACTAATTTTGCTTTATTTATTTATTTTTATGCCAGTGTTTGTGTGGTGAGTAGCTTAGTGCAAACAAGGAAAATGGAGAAACACAATGAACGTTAGGTTTAGCTGAGCCTATCTTATTTGCGCGATGCTTAGCAGTGTCCCACACAGGAAAGAGAGAGAACACCTGCAGACAGGGTGTAGACAATGTAAAGGTCAAACGAATACATTGTTGAATTTTAACTTTCCATCATGTAATGCTACTAAGCAACATTGTGTGGCAGTTAGGAAGGTTCCCCAACAGCTGCAACCTTTGTGTACATGCAGACAGGATGGAGACTGTCAATAATTTAAATCAAATACTTTCTATTAAGTCTGTTGGGCACCACACAAACACACTAAGCAACATTGCATGGCAATTAACACAAAATACTGAATAGGGAATTATGCAACTGTCATTTAACTATTCTTGTGTCATTAAGTGTAAGAGTAGGGCTGTAATACAGATGGCCATGGGTTCTAATACAGAACGTGCAACACATTTCCTATGTTCCCCATTTTAACTATACTTTGGTCAAAAAATAGAATCACACAGAACACACATAAGTGGCAAACAAACAATACAACCCTTCATTTTTTAGCCTCTATGTTGGCATGGAGTTTGGCATCATGCACCAATGCCAAGGGATGATGAATGGCTCTTCACTGGTGCACTTTACCTCTGCACAATGCTGCTTAAACATGCAGCACTAAGATAAAATGTAATAACACATGGTGAATGTAATATAAAGAAAAATTTAATTGCATTGTCACTATTTATTTAAAAGCATTACATACACCTGGATTCAAACCCAGTATCATCTATGATGAAAAAGAAAGGTGTCAAGGCATTTACACCTGCTGCCACAGAGTCAGCTAAGCAGCAGGTATGTTTTATACATCCAGTACTAACTCCCATAATTTTAGCAATGAGCCTCACATTTGTGTACTGCTTAACTATGATCAAACAGGGAAAGCAGTAGAAATGTGTATGCGCAAACACTTTACCAGCCATCGCACAAACACAGCCCTTGCTGTTGTGCTATATAAAGTAAATAATTGCATGTATTAGTTTTGTTTACTGTCCATTTAGTCTTCACACCATGAAACTACATGTGAAAACATAAAATATGAAGACCCTATCTTGACACATGTCACATATTTACAATGTAGCCATGTGTTACCTCCCCCCATGCACTGAGATCCTAGTCTGTCAGTACTTGTTGACAAATATATCAGCTACACTACATAAATTAATGACAAATGTTGCATGATATACCATGCACATCTTTAGAATGACAATACACATTCAGATTTTCAAATACTTGTAGTAATGTGGACACCTGCTTGCATATAGCTATCTGTTAAACTATATCTGCACATTGAAACACAGCCACCACATACTATGCTTTGCACACTCATCAGTCTAGTAACATGCAGGACTTGAACTATCTTCACATTTGAACATGCCTACACATCCATTTCATGCAGGCTTCCCAACATCGTCTCTCCAACATCCAGTGCTGATGTCATCCACCATACGTTGTCTTGAAGCCTTGTAAAAGTCAAACTTATGCTGTGGCACTTGCATAAAGTACTGTGTTCTCTAGTCAGTGTACTTAGATAGGTAGGGGTTATTTTCTCACTGCAGCCAAATAGAAGGTGTGAGTGTGTATGTGTGTGTGTGTGTGTGTGTGTGTGTGTGTGCGTGTGTGTGTGTGTGTGTGTGTGTGTGTGTGTGTGTGTGTGTGTGTGTGTGTGCATGTGTGTGTGTGTGTGTGTGTGTGTGTGTGTGTGTGTGTGTATGTGTGTGTGTGTGTGTGTGTGTGTGTGTGTGTGTATGTCTCTAGCTAGAAAAGCATAAGTGCATATCTGACAGTTACCACTCCAATTCCATGGATTGACACTTCACAATCCTACACATCCATTTCATGCTGGCCCCCCTACATCTTCTCTCCAAAATCCATTACTGATATCATCCACCATTAGTTGTCCTGCAGCCTTGTAAAGGTCAGTCTTGAGCTGTGGTGCTTTCCTTAACTAAAGGTCTCTAGTCAGTGTACTTAGGTTGGGATTCTGTTCTCACTGCAAACTGGGAGGTGGGGTGTTTGTGCCCTTGCTTGACATTACAGAGATTATTTTACACCAGCATGTGGGACACTGCTGTTAACATTTTCTCCTCACCAGACACTGCTGATGTCAGCTATAAAATGTTGTTTGACACTGTCCAAATTAGACTTAATCTGTGAGGCTTGCCTTAAATGCAGAGTTGTCTAGTCAGTGTACTTAGATAGACTGGGGTTCTGTTCTTACTGTAGTCAACTGGGGTGTGTTTGTACCTTTGCTTCACATTACAGACTGCATTTTACACCAGCATGTGGGACACTATTACCATTGTCCTCTCACCAGACTCTACTGATTTCATTGGCTGTAGTTGATTAGTGGATGTGCAGTATTCCCACCAGAGCAGGGTCAAAGACTGGCTTGGAGACCAGACACAAGTCACTTCATCCTGTACAATACAGATTACAATGACAGGACTTTCAGTCTATCCACATACAACATGGCATTGTTTGTAAACCCTGTATTTTCTTGGTGAGAAACCCCTGTGGTCTCTCCAGCTGAGGCAGGTATCTCATGAGCTACATTCAAAAGGGACCATTATACTCTATTAGTGTTCTGATGAAATTTGAGTGCAGTGCTTTTCTATAATCCTCATATCTGAATATGGCGGTCTGACTTATGAGTTGCACACTGTAGCCTTTCCATACCACTGTGGGCACTAGGTGGTTGAAGTTCAGATTGCTATGTGTGTTCCCAAGTCTTTCAACCTTTCAAATGCCCTTATTTTTAAGATACTACTAATACTAATAATATCATTGAGACCTGGGTACCCAGAAGCATTTAGAAAGAGCTGCCACCATAGTTCTCTTTGTTGCAAAATTATTGCCCACGAGCATCCCTTGGGGTTTTGCTCAACTTGTTCCAAAATAGAGAGACCAAACGTATGCTCATTATGACTAGATAAATGCTTATAGAATGCATTAGTAGTCTTCAGTTTTTTAATTTTATACATATTTTCATAAATATGTTGTCTCAGCTTATGCTCTGCTTTCCCCATATAAAATACAGGACATTGTTTGCATAAAGCTATGCAAACAATGCCCTGCATGTGGCAATTATAGTGTCTTTTAGTAATCCTCACATCTTTCATCTTAATATGGTCCCCTACCAGAATAAATTGACATTGGTTACATGTCTCACATGTGGACATTTTTCTGACAGTCTCCTTCCCACTAAATGAATGGCTTTCAAAGTAATTCTTAAAACAATAGCCTTTCTTGTATATAATTTTAGGATGGGTGCCAAGTTGATCAAAGAATTCCATGTTGGTAGAGATAATTTGCCATTTTTTAATAATGATAGAAGCAATTTGGTCACTATCACCATTGTAGGTTGTTACAAAAGCTCACCCGAAGCTGTCACTAGATTTTCTATATCTGGGGCGATAGCATTCCGCTGGATCACACATTGTGACAGGATGTATAACACCTTCATCAGAGGTTATATCAAGTCTTGGCATGGCTTTAGGAACCAATAGAGGCACATACACATTACTGTTCCTCTTGTTGGTGACCTCTTGAATAATAGATTCGACCATACATATAGGATATCCCCTGTTAACAAACATATCCTTAATAAAGACATCCATGTTGGATGTCATCCTTACCATGGCCCTGCACCATGGCTTGTTTCTGATGGTATGGATGACAACTATTATAGCGGAAAAGGCTGTTTGAGTAGGTTGGCTTTCTAAAACTTTTAGATGACATTCCTTCTTTTTCAGCATCCATGGTAAGGGTGACATACAAACAGTCAATGGATTTACAACCAATGGTGTGGGTAAATTGTAAAAAGGAAGTAGTTCCATTGATGTAATAAATAAACTCATTCACCACATCTGGAGGTCCTGACCATGCCACAAACAAATCATTGAGAGACCGTATGTACATATGTATATATGGCATAAATGTGCAATTATATAGATACATGGTCTCTCATGTTGCTATGATGATTTTGGGAAATAATGGGCCACAAGCAGACCCCATGGCAATACCCAAGATCTGTTTGAAATAATGCCCTTGAAAGAAAATGTAGTTGTTTCCCAGGACCACTACCATCAAAATCACCAAATAGTTGACCCTATCTTGATCCAATCAAGATATCAATCTTGGTTGATTATTAAACACTCCTCAAACCACTCAAGGCCTATACCATCAAGTATACAAGTAAATAGATCCTTAACATCTGTGGTTACAAACATTAGATCCTGGGACAAGTCCAAGTCCTTACATTCTGTGAAGAAGTCCCAGGAATCCCTACACAAATGTGGTATGGATGTAACCAAGGATATGAGGTAATAATCAATAAACGTAACTATTGTGCTGGTTTTTGAATGTCCAGCATCAACAATAGGTCTAAGTGGTGGGTCAGTTAGGTCCCTGTGTATTTTAGGCACCCCAAATATCAGAGGCAACCTAGGAGTATCCATATACATATATTTGTATTGGTCCATTGTTATCTGGATCTGCATTAGCATATCATATAGATTAGAGTCAATTTTTCAATAAGAGATGTTGACTTAATTGATGGAAGCTTCTAAATAAATACTATCATACAATATTTTAAACATATGTTGTCCATAATCCAAGTGGTCCATGATAACCAGACCCCCACCTTTATCTGGTTGCACAATTCTCAAGTCGTTTTTAGAAATGACTTCATTAAGTAAGGCTCTTTGCCTATGGTCTAGATTTTTATGAAAATCTGGCCATTGCTTAAGCATATATCTAATGTTAAGTTCAAAAAACTGTTCAAACATAGCCAATGTATTGTGTAAATCAAGACTTGATGGTACTGGGAACACATAAACCATTGTGTATTTTATCAAAGTTGGTATTACAAAATAACAACTCAAACTGAGTTTTTGAGTAAATAATTTCAATTCGCTGACTAATTTGGTAATGTCATCTCACTTGGAGGGCCATAGAAATGGCCCATACTGAATAGGTCAGCATAAGCGCTGTAATTATAGATATAAAAGTCACCAGTACTATTAGAGATAATATTACAGTTACCTGTTTCCTCAATTCCTTCTAACATTATTTGCACTTCTGTTTCCCTCTGTAAGTTTTCCACCCATGTTGGATTCATGTTCCCCCATTGGGGTCTAGATATGGGCTGTAATTGGTCCTCTTTTTGGTCCACAAATGTTCTCACCCGTGAACCTCTGGATACACTAAGGGTGGTCATTCTGCTCACAAATTGTGTCCTCCTCATGAATTTAATTAAATCCATCATTAGGTGCTCACAGAAACTATAATTGCCACACGCAGGGTGTTATTTACATTACTTTATGCAAACTATCTCCTGTATTTTATGTGGGGAAAACAGAGCGTAAACTGAAACAGCACATTTATGAACATATGTATGAAATTAAAAAACTGAAGACTAATTGTATAAGCATTTATCTAGTCATGATGAGCATACGTTTGGTTTCTCTATTTTGAAACAAGTTGAGCAAAACCCTAGCGGAGGCCAGTGGGCAATAATTTTGCAGCAAAGAGAACTATGGCGGCAGCTCTTTCTAAATGCTTCTTGGTACCCAGATCTCAATTATATTATTAGTATTAGTAGTATCTTAAAGATGAGGGCATTTGAAAGGTATTTTAAAAGTATGAGCTCTATACTGATTGATATTTTATATAATACATGATATGGGTCGAGTGTATTTGAATAGGTTATCCAAGGTGGGACCTTAATTTTTAGAAATACATACTGTATCTTTAAATTTTAAACAATTTTGCATCATATGTCTTCTAGGGAATATATTTACTGTATTTGAATGAATGTTGTATCTTATCTGAAGAAGTCTATTTGATAGACAAAAGTGCTTATTTATATTGTTTTTATTTTGTACTAATAAACCACTCCATGAGTTTGGCTTCCATTTTTAAATTTTTTTGGTTTGTTAGTGTTTGGTTTATGTCATCATGGATCTTTTCTAAATGGATACTAGTAATATTCTGGCTGTGTGCAACAGACCTGTGTGAGTTGTTAATGCTCCATCCATGTCTGTTACATCTGTTAGATGTCTTCAAAGAGATCATCGATGGCATGATGACAATATTATCATCCAGTGGAAACTGACCAGGCCAAGGCATTTGACACAAATCCACACTGAGATATTCATTCAACACTGTCAGATGTGGCCATAAACACCTATATTACCAAGTGGGTAGACCAGTGGATCACATACGTGGCATCTAAATATGTTGAAATGTGTGAAGTGACCTCTATCTCAGGTCCAGTGATCAAGTCCGTACATCAGGGCTGTCTGCTAGACCCTTTCCTGTCCATTATTTAAGTCAAAGATATCACAAATGACATACACATTCTGTGTTCAAATAGCTGTCTGAATTATTACAGATTGTGGGCAATCATTGTCTCCAACTGTGATATTAGTATAATACAGACAATATCAACACACACCAAAGACTGCTGATACAGCCAGAAGATGAAACAAAATTTGGGGGGATTTGTTATGAAAACAAATGGCACCAACCAAGGATAATGTAGACATCACACCCTATAAGCAGACCATTTGGTAAGTGACCTGTATCTTTGGGTAGATGGCATGTGGAACGTCCACCAGTACGTGGCCACAGTGCTGACTACTCCCTTGTATGTAGCAAAACTACTGAGTATGTAAAAGACATCCACATTAAAGGTCATGACACCTTCATAGTTCACAGCCTTCATCATACCAATAACTGAGTACAATGCACCCTTCTTCATGTACCTCCCTACATATTCCAGTGATGTGTAACTGACATGTACCACCTTTGCCACAGTGAGTTGTCACACATCTTGTTGACCATATCTATGTATTCTTGTTGTTGCGTGAACATTGCTGTCTGATGGTGTGGAACACCCATCAAGGTATTACACCAGATGCGTGTGTGATACCTGTTCTGATGATGTACACAGTACATACATAGCTGTTTGACATCATTGATGGCATGGGTTACTTTCGTGACAGTCTGGATTGTGCTCTCTCTCTCTCTATATATATATAGATATATATATATATATATATATATATATATATATATATATATATATATATATATATATATATATATATCTGTGATTCACACCAGTCAACTAGACTTTAATGAGCCTAATGTCATAGTGTCCCTCTTAACACCTCCAAGAGATGTTACAGTGCTAGGAGAGTGTGCTTGATTACCCTCATAGATTGCTGACATGTCATAATAGTTGTACAAGTGTGTTTATGCAGAACCATCTATGATCACTCAGAATCACATAAGTTGTGTCAGAGACATGGGATTACTGGTGTTATTATTCTGATATCGTACATGATTGTGCATGCTTATTTTACTGTTGTCCATGATCCTGTAACGGTCCAACTTGTTGGAAACATCTGCTGACATTACACTCATTTATAGGCAAATCAGTTTGCACAGCTTAACAATATTCACCCAGCCTTGATTGTATATAACATTCCTGATAGATGTCCTCTCCATCGATCAGGTCAGGATGCTTATATCACAAATAAATCTACTCCACCTTGTGTGACAGTCACATAATATACATTTTTATTATGAAGTCTGTACTGTACCATATTGAAATGTTATTGTCCTTGCTACAACTGTCTTCCATTGACATCCCCTCATCTGCTGTACATTAGGATGTTTCACCTGTCCTCTTACTCTGTGCTCATTCCTACGGTTCATATGTGTGTCCCTATTCAATACACACACTTTCCTTAACTGTTTATTTTAAATGGCAGTCCATCTTCCCTTAGAGATCATTTATACAACTTTTGTACAGAATGCCTGGAATAGGATTTCATAATACTCTGCACTGTATACACTGCCTGTACTGTGTTTGGACCATATACATTACTATATGTTAAACCCTGGTTATCATTGTGGTATTCCGTACAATCCTGCTAACCCAGTTTGCTCTATTGTACATGCTTGCTGTCCATGATGGTTTATACAGTTTCTTCACCAGCAACACTGTTACCAGCCATAAAACCATGCTTGTTTATGTTTAAAGGCAGTATAAGGCTTGAATATGTAATTAGCATTGCTGCTCACAGTGCAAACATGTAAACTCCATGTAGGCCTACACAGAGTTTAGTAAATCCCATGGATAGTTTTCAGAATATGTTTTCTTTATAAGTATAAGTTTCGGTATAATTATTGCTACTCTTCTTTTTATGGGCTTTCAACCAAAAATTAGTCTCTTTGTATTTCTCAAATCGCTCGCTTGTTGACAGCCAGTTCGTCGAACTGAAAAAGTCACAGAGCAAATAACCAACTACAAAATTTGCTAAAAATATCATTTTGTCAAAAAGACTGGTAGTAATATTAACTGCAAGCACCCACCACTGCACACCACCGTCAATGTTTTGAAATGAGAAACCATAATTAAACACTCGCCCTACAAACCATTAGTGTACGTGCACCCTAACATCAAATGTGACAGACATAACTTCACATAAACTGTGAGAAGACATAGACAGCAACACAAATTTGTGCAGAGAAATGTAAAGATGCATAACTAAGGCATGAACAAGCCTAATCTGTTAACACAGCCAAAGATGATTCCCACAGTACTAGAAAATAAACAAAAAAAGTGTTATCTTAACAATTTTAAATTATTAGCAATTGCTTTTAGGCAATCCTGGATGTCACATGTACTTTCATTAGCAATAATCATCCACTTACGTTCCCCTTCTGTCAAAAGTTTATGTTGTATAGGCGACAATGGTTTAGCCAATATCCCTGAGGTTTGCTGTCTCACTAAAGCAGACATTATTACTTTTAAATCCACCATTCTCTTGCCAAATGAAAATTTAATGCACCTATGCCAGGGTTCTACCGAGTTCTGTGTGTGAGGTAAACACGAGTGATTCAGCTCACATACATTCCAAACTCAATTGAAACATTGGCTGAAAAATTTGGAAACACAGTACCCCTTGTAGAAAATGTTTGTACCTTGCCATAAAAATAGAAATCTTCAAAGTGCTTAAGAAAGGGTGCCATTTTAGATGCAAATGTCTCGGTTAAACTAATATGTGCCTCTTTCACCTTATCAGCTTCCAAGAAACCTAATGCTAATAGCTTTTTTACACAGAGATGAAATTGTACTTCACTGCCATACAGCACTGATAATCCTAAAGATTGAATTTTGTGCCATAAATTTATGTGACAGATGGAGAAAAAATAAACCTTTGCAATGAATTTGAGCAATATTATATATTTATGTACATACTTTTCAACTGTCTAGATTTTCGCAGAATGTCCAGATTTTTGCTTCATATTTTTGGGCTGTCCTCATAATATTTATGGCAATCTGGAATATCATTGAGGACTAAAGTTATTAAATATTGCTAAACATTTCTGAGTTTCAAACTTTATCCTTCACAAAATGCATTTTAACACAAATCTAGTCATTATAGCAACTTTCTAAACTTATAAGAGCAATGTTTATAATCTGTCCATATTTTGAACATTTGTCCCCTCGTTATTTTAGACTTTGTCAAGATTTCTTGCACTAAGAGATTGAGGGATATATATGTTTTGTATTGCAATTGTCTCATAGCCACACAACTGATAATTTCCAAAAAGGTACAGGATGGCAACACACGAGTCCTCAGCTGGAACAGGAATCCTTTAATGCAGTAATAATGATACACAAACTACGGTACATCCAAAAACAAGTAATGCAATAGCAGTGTTAAGCGCTTTCATCTGCAATAAGCAGACTTCATCAGAACTGCTGTTGTCCCTCTTCCCATTGCATTTATTCATCTCCTTTGGCGCCAAAAACTTTTTTAAAAAATGTTAATTGGTAATTAAAGCTATATTAGCACTATATACAACTTCTGGTCTCATGAACCTATGAGATTGTGCAAAGATTGCTGTGGTTGTATTATAAATACAATTTTACTTAACACTTATACATATATATTATGTTTTGTAATAATATAAATGTAAAAACATATATATATATATATATATATATATATATATATATATATATATATAATTAACTTTGTAACACAAATGATATACCAACATCCACATTCAATTATATAAAAAAGTACATTTGTAGATACAATATATATTGCATATGCTTAAATATATAAGCAATATAAAAAATATTATTTTATGTATATAAAAATATGTACATAACACACATGTGTATATAAAAAATCTACAAAAAATGTATAAAATATGAGTAGTTGAGAAATATATCAAGATTAATATAGGTAATCTGTTCTAAAAACATAAAGATCTAAAAGGAAATAAGAAATGACTTAATACTGATAAAATCATTGATACCAGGGGCTCTTACTGCATCTGTGAGAATTTGCCACTTACTCTCTTTCTGAGCTAATAGATTTTTAATATTACCCCCGAGTGTGTGCATTGACATATTCGCCTGTGACTCAATACATTGAAAATATAATCAGGGACCATTGGAATTTGATCATTATGGATGATCAGTTAGCACAAAGGGTGGGGAACTATCCCCAAATAGTTTATAAAACGGCACCCAATATAAAAAGATTGATGGAGACAGGAAAACAAAATAATACCTTGAATAAAGCAACTGTAAAATGTGGTGCTTGCAATCAATGCAAGTACATATGCGAAAGTGAGGGAGTGAGATTGAGGAATGTCAATAAAACATTTATAAAATGAGTAGGTGGTAGTTGCAATACCAAATTTGTGGTATATTTAGCCATCTGTGATGCATGTCCTGCCTTTTACATCGGAAAGACGGAGAGACAATTTAAACGTCGAATATACGATCATATGTACAGCATTAGAAAAGGAGACAACAAAAATGCCCTATGCAGACATATCATTAAGAATGGTGAAACTCATAGATTCAAATTTATTATTATAGATCATGTTGTATTTACACTTAGAGGGGGTAATATTAAAAATCTATTAGCTCAGAAAGAGAGTAAGTGGCAAATTCTCACAGATGCAGTAAGAGCCCCTGGTATCAATTATTTTATCAGTATTAAGCCATTTCTTATTTCCTTTTGGATCTTTATGTTTTTAGAACAGATTACCTATATTAATCTTGATATATTTCTCAAGTACTCATATTTTATACATTTTTTGTAGATTTTTTATATACACGTGTGTTATGTACATATTTTTATATACATAAAATAATATTTTTTATATTGCTTATATATTTAAGCATATGCAATATATATTGTATCTACAAATGTACTTTTTTATATAATTGAATGTGGATGTTGGTACATCATTTGTGTTACAAAGTTAATTATATATATATATATATATATATATATATATATATATATATATTTTTTTTTTTTTTACATTTATATTATTACAAAACATAATATATATGTATAAGTGTTAAGTAAAATTGTATTTATAATACAACCACAGCAATCTTTGCACAATCTCATAGGTTCATGAGACCAGAAGTTGTATATAGTGCTAATATAGCTTTAATTACCAATTAACATTTTTAAAAAAAGTTTTTGGCGCCAAAGGAGATGAATAAATGCAATGGGAAGAGGGACAACAGCAGTTCTGATAAAGTCTGCTTATTGCAGATGAAAGCGCTTAACACTGCTATTGCACTACTTGTTTTTGGATGTACCGTAGTTTGTGTATCATTATTACTGCATTAAAGGATTCCTGTTCCAGCTGAGGACTCTTGTGTTGCCATCCTGTACCTTTTTGGAAATTATCAGTACTGTGGTTTTTTGGATTCTCATAGCCACACAAGACAAAGCATAGGCTAGTGTTAAGATTGTTTAAGTATAATAAATCAGACACGCAGTTCCATATTACATTGTATGCTTTCAATGATTTATTAGATTGATGCATAAACAAGTGAAACACTCTTAGTAGATTCATTTTAGGTAATGGCACCATGCAAATTATAAAGCTGCCTACAAACTTTTCCTCTTGTCAGAAAGATTCCATCCATCAGCCAAATTGTAAATGAAATGCTGTACAACAATGGCCAATGAAATAAAGTTCTCTTGGAGAATAGGTATTGTGGT
>NC_056729.1:637908146-638123146 GCF_019279795.1 Protopterus annectens | reverse complement strand
TGTGGGAGCTAGTGTGGTTAGTAGGAGAGAAATTTGGTCCTGGATTAGGGTGAATGTCACCGGCTAAGCAGAGATAAGTGAGATAAGGAATAAGTTGTTTTGGTTTGTATTTAGTTAGAAGTGTCTGGTAATGAAAAGGTCTGGGTTTGTAGTATTTAGTAGTGATTGGAAGAAGTTTTACTTTGAAGAGGAAGGAAAGAAGGGTGGGAGAGAACTAAAAAGGCTGAGATGTTGTGGAAGTGTGTTGTGTGGGGGAGGTGGGGAGGCAGAGGTGGAGGGTGTAGATGGAAGTGAGTATAGGAGGTGGCATGGTATAGAGGAAGTAGAAGAAGGATGAGGATGGATGTGGAAATAAAGGTTTTAGGAGTAGGAGAGTGCATGATAGGTGGGACCTGTTGGATGTAATAGAGAGGAGGTTAAGGGACTTAGGAGGAAAGGGGTAAGGTAATGAGAGGCAGGTGGGGTGGAGGGAAAGTGTTGAGGATTGGTCGGTGGAGAGAGGGAGGGACATTAGGAGAAGAATAAATGTAGGAGCTCTTGGGGTGGGGAGAATTTGGGGGTAGGATAGGGGAGCAGAGTGAGCTCGCAGGGCGAACGGAGCGGGTCAGAAACAAGGAAATGGAAGAGCAAGTCAGCGAGGAACAATCAGCGAGGTGAGTAGTAAGCACAGAGCAGCAAGGCTCAGGAGTAAGGTGCAGTTCTGCAGAGATTGAGGGGAAGAAGGGTGGCTACAGAAGGTAGGGCAGGGCAATAGAGCAAGTAGGACAGACAAATATCCAGTAGCTTGATTTACTTTACAATAAATTATTTAAAAGTAGGTTAATGCTGCCATCTAGTGGACAGATCAGTTAACAGCAGAGGAGGGCTAGGCACCTACGAGGGGTAAAGGACTGGAGAGAGCAGGTTGAGTGGGCTCTGCGGTAGGCTGCTAGCATGCACACATAGTAATACAATATTGCTATTGGATGCGCAGACAACTTTCTAAAAAAGGTACATACACTTTGGTTCTTTTGAGTGTTAATACAGGTTCTGCTCGGGGGACCAGTACAGCACTGGGAAAGTAAGCGTTCACTTTAGATGGATGTCAACAGTCACACACACACACACACACACACACACACACACACACACACACACACACACACACACACACACACATGTATATAAATATATATATATATATATATATATATATATATATATATATATATATATATATATATATATATATATACATGTGTGTGTGTTTACCTCATTGACATGGCTTTAAAATAGCTGTTCAAATCAGGAAGCCCTAAGCCATCTTATTCTTTAGGAAGTATAATCTTATTCCACTTGACTTGCACCCTCTTCCTCACCTAGACAGTCTCCTTCAAGTCTTTATTCTTGGTTGTCCACAACTGTTCGTCTGTCTGATAAAATATGCCTGATGTATATAAATGACCAAAATGCTAAAAAATATTTTCACCATTCTTATTAAACCTTCAAGGTCCATGAACAAAGTATTTTATGCTTTTAATTGGGTCTATATTAGAACATCAAATATTTAACAGTTCGAATCACTAAAGGTCGACCTTTAGTGATCGAACTGTTAAAACATCAAATGTTCAGAAAAAAAAATAAAAACAACAACAAAAAAAAAAACTAAATGGTATAGGAAGGGGGGCAAGCCCCTTGTACCTCCCACACCCCCGCTCCTTAAATATACCAACTCTGAGACCACACTACATTGAAGTAAATGGAAATCTCCCCTTACAGAGATTTCCGTTTACTTGTTTGATGTTCTGCAGTTTCGCTATTCTTGTGTTGACAATGTCAGATTAGACATTGTCGGCTTTCGAGAATTTAATATAGACCCTTTTGATTAACTTCCACTTGGTGACCTCCTCCATGTCTTTACCTGCCAAAACAAATTCCTTTTTAACATATTTACCTAAGTACCTCATTTGTTATATCCCCATAAGTATGAATAGTGTTAAGCTAGCTTCTGTATGGACACATAATTTCTAGCTTTTGTCTTTATTTTTCTCCATTTATTTTATATCCTCAGAAACGCTTGAAACTGTCTCAAAATACCCCACACCACTAGGATATCCTGTTATGACTTTGTAACATATGTTTTTTTTTCTTATGTACCTTATCAATTATATCTGAATTTTAAACTCCTTAATTTCCTTGTCAAGGGCTCAATCAACATGAGAAAGAGCCTGGACCTAGGGAAAGAAATTGTTTGGACAGACTGTTATAATTGAACCCTAGTTAATGTTTCTTTATATAATGCTGTCACACATACTCTGTGCATTCATTCTGATGCACGTTTGCTGAGAGACCTAGACAGAGTTTCAGTCTAAATTTACATAATTTTTGTTTATATCACATTTACTTTATGACTGGCATAGCAAATATTTTCTGCAGAAGATGGAAGTGGTCATGAGTACATAATCTACACCCACATTAGGATAACGTGCTCATGGCCCATTTTAAAAGTACTTATCATGCCATTATTTTTTTAAGAAGCATTTTGTTATAATAGGTATATACACACTTTTTTATGATAGCAAAAATGCAGGATTTCTGTGAATTTTTGATAAAGTAACAATAATTTGGGTTAGACGTTTGCACTGTGCACCATGCTACAGTTACGAATTTGGATGGTAAACTGTATAAGATGAACAGTGCTTCATCTCAGAAATCAAATGCAGTCGATATGTTTTTGCCTACTGAGAGATACCTCCTTCCTTACCTTCTTAACATACTCCACTACAGCAAGTTATGAGGAGTCAAAAGAACAAAACATTAACACATGATATTTTGTTAAGCAAAATATGTTTGGTATATGGTTGCAATCTTTTCAAATGTTGAAAATTGGATGTTTTATGGAAATGCAAGATTTTGCAGCACAAACCATATCCACAGCCAATGCAAAGGACTGGACTATACTTTTTGGCAAAATAAAAACTAATTTTTATAGAATTTGAGTTGTTTATGTTATTTGATATATTATTAATATGTTTTATATACAAAACACTTTGGTACAACTATTGGAAAAGATTTAGCGAATATTTTTTGTCCTGAAATGTCAGGATATTAGTAATTTTACATGTTTTTTCAGAGTACAGAACTGCCAAAAGAGGGACCATCCCAGATGAAGAGAGACTAGTGGTAACATTAATTTGGTAAGCTTTAGACTGAGGGTATAAAATAGAATTATTATAATACAGTAAAAATAAAGTAAATTCTAGTTGTAAATATACGCATGTCATTACAGCATTAAAAAAGTTTATACTGTTTTTCTTTGTCCATTTGCTCAGCATTTGCTTCACCTGATGCCTTATTACCTTATAGGCACTGGAATCATAACAAGCACATCTGTTTCTTAATCTTTTATTCCTAACTGAAATGCTGTTATGTTGTTGTCCTGATACAAAGCATAATGACATATTTGAAAATGACTCTAATTCCATTGGTTACTTGGTCACATGAAAAACGGTCAAGTTATTATATAATCAAAAAAAGATTGTTAAAGTCAAACTGGGTAAAATTGTTTTTCTGTGGTGGGTAAAGGCCAACAGCACAACTACATGAGCCTGTGTCCCCTGTCTCCTCTGCTTAGTATACTCAAATCTGAGGCTGTATTGTACTACAACAAGGGCTAAAAACTCATTTACAGGTTTCTGTTCATCTATCTTTGTTCAACTGATAATGCAGTTCAGCCATTTATCTATAGCCAAGTACTTAAAACTTGGAATGATTTTGCTGCTTACTTGCTTTGGTTCCCCGTCTGTCCTTACTGCAATTTATGTCATAGTAAGCCACTGGAAACATCTATAACTAAAGTGAGTAGAAGACAAGCCCCCAGATTCTCTATAGCTTGCACGGTGTGCAAGATTGGTACAGGAGCTCAAGTAGGCAATATGTCTACCGTGCGATCCAGGAACAGCCTGCAGGGGTGTGCACGATCGCTCCTGCACTAATTCTGCACGGACTAAGCCCTTGTATGCAAATCACCCCATTTGCAGGAGAAATCTATACAAATGAGGTGATTTTGCAATCCAGGAAGCTTGCGACCATCCGTGAAGGACTAGTGCTATCTGCAGAAAGGTACTCTGTTAATAACCGAGCACATTTCTGCAAAATCCAAAACAGAGATGTGACAGCTCCAAATAAAGGCTGCATATCATGTAGTAAGAATGCCACTGGCCAAGTATAAGGCCATTGGCATTGCAAATAGCAACAAAATATACAAAAATCAACTTTTATTTTTTTTAGCCAATCTCGGCTGTTTAAGCGTAAGGCAGCGGCATGCAAATGGGATCGGGGAGAGATAACAAAATGAACCTAAATTAAGCATTCTAACTAAAATCACTATTCTGCCATGCAAGTCAATGGCAGGCAGAAGACAACATGGCCAGTGAGTAGTGGCTGCTAATGGGGGAGGCTCAGTGTGAGACATGTAACTATGCATTAGCAGGCAATCCTATGCAAATGAGGGGAAGGATAGTGAATCCCAGTTTTCCCCAGCATACGAGTTAGGTCCCAACAGTGTAAGAGTACGAATAGCTTGGTGCAAGCCTAGGAGTTAGGTGACATCATGGGGGGGGGGGGGTGTCAGGCATACTGTAAGCGGATTGGAGCCCTGTGGCTTGGGTTTGCTCCTAGCTTAGCACAGCTAAGGCAGGGGGTGTGTCTAAACCTGCCTAGCACTCTTTACAAAGCCTAAGCAGGTGTGCACACCACACACCAGGTTTTACAGGAAGATAAAATAAGTTAAACCAGGAAATAGCAGCACTGTGCACATTTGAGCACTGTGTTTGTGCTGCACACACACGGGCTTAAACAGGAAGGCAATGAGATGGGAAGACAGCAGCAGGAAGGTAATCAAGGAGAACTAGCTTAGCTGGCAGGTGAAATGTATCAGAATCAGGCAATTACACAGGCAGCAGACCAGCCCAGCCCAGCACACCACTATAAACTATGCAAATACCTTCCCCTCTGGTTTTTCCCACACTCTACACCACCAGTGTAAACAAGCAGGGAACTTTTAACACTCACAACAGCAAAATGATAGGGGCAGCAATAGCTATCATACAACAACTTGTGGAAGAGGCTGAGGGAGGTGAAGATGTGAATGCTGTTGACCAACCCACAGTGAGGAGACGGAGAAGAGTGTACAGACCCAGGGTAACCTACCAGGGGGCACATGAGCTGGAGATAGTGGAGCGCTATAGGGTGGACAGGGACCTCCTACAGCAAATTGTTGAGCTGTGCTGGCCATGCCTGACACACAGAACTAACAGAGGGGGAACCCATCCCAGTGGATACCAAGGTATGTGTAGGCCTATGAATACTAGCTACAGGTACCTTCCAAAGGCCAACTGGGGATATGATGGGGATTTCACAGACATCAGTATCCAGGGTACTCCACCAGTTCCTGTATGCCATGTCAGCAGATGTCGGTGAGCATGTATATTTTCCCAACACCAGTGAGCCGTTGGCCAACAATATGCAACTGTTCCACCAAATAGCAGAATACCCTGAGGTAATGGGTGCTATAGACTGCATGCACATATGCATCAAAGCACCACCTGGTGAGCAGGATAGGGTCTACATCAACCGCAAGGGCTTCCCTTCCATCAGTTGCCAGGTTGTGTGCGATGCCCAGGGCATAATAATGAATGTGTGTGCTGGCTGCCTTGGAAAGTATCACAATTCCCACATCTGGCATCTGACGCAGCTGTACCAGAGATTTGGCAATGGGGACATCCCTGACTGTCACCTAGTGGGGGATGCTGGATACACACTGGAGCCGTAGCTGATGACACCCATCAGAAATGCACGCACACCCAAACAAGAACTCCATAATGAGGCACACACACAGACCAGATTTATAGTAGAGCATGTGTTTGGGATGCTCAAGTCACAGTTCCAGTGTCTGCACACATCCAGTGGAGCCTTGCAGTACTCACCAGCTACATGTACCCAAATTGTCCTTGTATGTGCCATGCTACACAATATGATCCTGCAGAAACAGCTGCAACAGGAACAGCATGGGGCAGGGCCACACAGCCCCCCACCATTGCTAAGGCCTGCACAGGCACAGAGTGACTTGGAGGAGGAACAACTTGAGCCTGCCCCAGTAGGCAGAAGGAGGTGTGCCCAGTATGCCCTGGCCTTGGCAAATAGGCAACGCATAGCACATACACTGACACAGGCAGGAACCAGGGACTAACACCTCTCTCTGACTGTCACATACAGTAAAAGGGATGCCAAACATCACACTACCTGTGCTTAACCATGTGTAGGGAGTGTACTATGTGCATCCGACATAGGCAGCCCTGCAGCACCACCCTCAATACTGGGACACCCACAAGGCAAATGACTCACACATGCCAGACAGGGGGGGTTCACATACCCAACAACAGTCACAGCCAGCAGGACAGGTGTAGACAAATACAAACAAAGGCTGTGCTATGGCCTCTGAATGAGGCCTATGGGCAACCCCCCCCCAGAACTACACAGACAGACAACAGCAGGTCAGGCAGTGGGATGTCATTTCTGAAGGGTAGGATGTCGGAAACTAATATGTAGGTAAATAAAAGCTAAGAGCTCTAGTACACTGGTATGCCACTAATCAGCAGAATAGGTAAGACTACAGACAGAAATGGAATACCCGACATACCATTACAATCCTAGCAAATGTGTACAAGTGTCAGGTGGGCCACCCCATCCTACACAGAAATGTAGTCACAGTCAGGTGTGCTCCCCCAATCCTGTGTAGAAACGTAGCAATAGCCAGGTGTGCCCCCCCTTCCTATGTAGAAATGTAGTAAAAGTCAGGTGTGAACCCCCCAGTCCTGTGTAGAGATGTAGAAATAGTCAGGTGTGCCTCCCCATCCTACGTAGAAATATAGTAACAGTCAGGTGTGCCCATCCCAATCCTGTGTAGAAATAAGAAATGCAGAAATAGTTAGATGTGCCCCCCCCCATCCTATGCAGAAATGTAGTAACAGTCAATGCAAAATGATCGACAGATACCCTGCAGAGACAGCATGCTACCTGTAGGTGTACAACACAAAGGTCAGCACTACAGTACAAATTACCTGGACTCGATCCACACATTCAATACAGACGGCCATACTGGGCATGCCCACACACTTAAATACATGAAGGCCAAGTCTGCAAACACCAGTGGACCAGACATATCCGGCAGCCGCAGATGTTAGTGCAGACACTCCTCAGTATGCACACTCATGCTTTGCACACACAGAGGATGGGAATACAAGCATATATGTAAGAACAACACACTATAATAAGCCAAAGGTAGACATACATAGATGTGTGGAAGAGGGTGACTGTGACAAAGAGCCATCCAGGCCTGCCCCACCCAGCACACAGCCAAAGGGCCACAACCACATGATGGTCAGATGTCACTCACTGCAGATAATAGCCACCAGTATCTGTCAGCATTACAGAGTATGTGGTGCACGTGCCAGCTGTGCAACATGACTGTCCAAGGAAGTAGTCATCTAGCAGCTGTATACATGTACCTGTGAAATATGACTCAGGTTATGCCCGCATGTGGCGTATCAACCCCTAGATGAATGGATTATGGCCCATGCACACACATGACCCTCCCAATAGCCCCACTATGATGAACATGCTGAGGTCATCCACTATGAACTATACCTTTGGGAGAAGTTTAGCCCAGTAATCTCTGTGGAGTGCCCCACAACTGTGTACTGCTGTAGTGTGATAAACTAGTTAGGTAGGAGTTCTAACCCCAACCTTGGCAACCATGTATGTATGTTTGTCCATCTCTGTGTAGAGAGCAATGCCTTTTAGGGTGTCATACCCCCTACAATTTAAATGCTCTACTTTGATATGGCTGCTGATGTAATCCACCTAAAAATGCATCTCTGCGAAAATAATACCATTGTATTCTCCGTAGTGCATGCCATAACTGTGTATTGCTGTAGTATAATAAAATAGTTAGGTAGGAATTTTAACCCCAGCCTTAGAAAATGTGTGTGTGTGTTTGCGTGTGTGTCTGTCTGTGTAGAGAACAATGTTTCTTAGGGTAGCCACACTCCGTACTATTGAAATGCTGTAATTTGGTAAGGCTGCTGATGTCATCTACCTAGAAATACACCTCTAGAGAGGCTTTAGCCCAGTAATTTCCATAGCATGTGCCATAACTGTGTACTGCTGTAGTATGATAAATTAGTTAGGTAGGTGTTCTAATCCCAGAGTTGGCAAGTATTTTTGTGTGTGTCTGTCTGACCCAGTCTGTGCAGAGAGCAATGCTTATTAGGGTAGTTACACTCCATACAATTCATATGCTCTACTCTGGCAAGGCTGCTGATGTCATCCACCTAGAAATACACCTCTGGGAAGGATGCCGCCCAGTAATCTCTATAGTGCATGCCATAGCTGTGTACTACTGTAGTGTGATATAGACCTCTTTTAGGGGTTCTATACCCACACATGTTAGTTGTGGATGTTTTGTGTGTGTTTCAATGTCTGTGTAGGGAGCAATGCATTTTAGGCTACTCACAATCAGTACATGCCAAATGCCCTACTTTAGCAATCCTGCTGATGTCATTCATTGTGAAATACACCTTTGGGGAAAGAATTCTTCAGGAATCCCAGTGGTGTGTCCTATAACAGCTCCATTCTGTAGTGTGATATAGACCTATGTTAGGGGTTCAATACCCACACATGTTTGTTGTGGATGTTTTCTATATCCACACATGTTGGTCGTGGATGCTTTGTGTGTGTGTCACTCTCTGTGTAGAGAGCAATGCATTTTAGCCTAGCCACACTCACTACAATTTGAATGTCCTACTTTGGCAATCCTGCAGATGTCATCCAATGTGATATACACCTTTGGGGAAGTTGTACTCCAGTAATCTCCATGGTGCATAGTGCTGTAGGTAGGGGTTCTACTCCCAGACATGACAGGTGTGTGTGTTTGTAACTCATATCCTGTGTGGAGGTGGGTGTGAGTGTGTGACACCTGGGCCCAATATGAAGCGGATTTTGCAAATTTCTTATATGGTGGCCCTAGTATATATCACAATGTCCACTGTACAGGGATAACAGATGTGAAATAGCCGAGAGACTGGGGTGCAAATCCATACCCATACATGTGACATCAAGGCCAGTCAATCACAGTTAGCAACCCCAGTATTACCCACAGCAAACTCTCACCCATGTCTCATAAACACACACACACACACACACACACACACACACACACACACACACACACACACACACATGTCAAGGTAACAGCCAATATGTGTGTAGTACACTGCATACTGGCCACTGATAGTAACGATGGAGTGACTGCAATGGCCTACAGAGGGCATGGCACTCTGTCAATCTGTCCAATAGGCGCATACATGCAGACAGTGCACCTTCCCCATGTTCGCCACTGGACACCTGCAACATCTGTGGTGCCATCACATGTGACCCACAAAAGACATACCATGCCTGAAAGCATGCCCTGTATGGACAGATGCCACTGACAACATGGAATGCTGTTAGCATGCTATCAATGTAGGTGCAGAGTTAACCTGCTGTCCATTACCAGTTCCTGTCACAGGTGGCCAAGACTGGCACATCTGATGATAATCTGTGTACATAACATGGGCCTGACACCCCAGGTACAGTTCCACATGTCACTGCACATGCATGTGGGAGGTGTGCATATCCCAGAGACCATCCATGTCATGGACTAAGGAACACATATATGGCAAGCGATGCACAGCATTAGCCACACACAATAGTCACCCAGGTGACTGGATGGTGGTTACAATACCCACCTGTGTGGGCAAATGCAGAAACCACAGCCCTGGGCCACAATGCAGACCATTGTCATGTGGCCTGATGCCAGGGTATACCCATCACCTAGCCTTGTATAGCCATCTGGCACAGTTAACCACCACATACCCGTGCTGAAATGTACCCATGCATGTCAGTACTGGGACCCTGTGTGTTTGTGTGTGTGTTGTATGATGTGTATGATCACATCCACACTCACTACAATCCCCAGTGGCATACTAAAACACGCTGTCTGATTTCAGACACCTCCCCATATCCTTTGCCCATATAACCTCCATATGACCCATGTGGTGCATGTGATACCGGCATAGTAATGATGAGCTGTATCCCTGGCTCTGCCAAGTGTGTTAATGTGTGTGCATCCCTGTGAGAGTGTGGCTGTGTTGACGCTGGCAAGTTCATGCCGACAGGCACGTGTACTTCACCTACCATATAGCTACCATATCCCTATTGCAGTTGTCATTCACCATCACATATATGTTCTGAAAAATCCACAACAGGTAACCTATGTGGTGCATCCAATAACTGCATAGAACTGTGATAGCGCTGCATACTCATCAGGGGTTTGATACCCTGTGCTGGTAGGTATGTGACACAAACATGCTTAAGTTTTACTCTCCCACCCCTCCCTGACTTGTCATTGCCTCTGTCTGCCTCTCTCACTTCCTCACTGGTGGATGTGGAGATCTACACCTGCTTTGCTTAGGCAGCAGCATGTGCATTTTAAGTGATGCTCATGATAAGCTGATGGCCTCTGCATGAATCGCAGCCCTCCCCTAGCTGATTGCATGTGGAAAAGCTGTGGTAACATTCCCATAGCCAATTGCATGGAAACACACTCCAATATCTAGAATCATCATGTTGGCGTTGGCCCTTTTCAATCACTGTGAGCAGGAACTAGATCTGTTGTTTGGCAAACAGCATCTCAAATGGATTGGGGATTTACCTCTAACAACATACACTGTGGAAACAGGCCAACACACAGGAGGGGGATGTGCCTGGCCTGACTACAGACTGTAAGTGCTGCTATACTCCATTTGGAGTAATGTTGGTTTAACAGGGTGTGTGCGGATATTGCTGTCTTACATGTATTAATACATGTCATGTCAGTTCTATGTTTATGAGGGCTCCCCATCTGTAGGGTCGTCTGCAGATTGGGCAGTGTGTGGTGCCTTTGGTTTTATGTGTTATCCACAGAGCATGTATCTGTGAACTGCAAAAGGTAGTGTGAGGATTGCAGTATGTACATGTTGAAAGCCGGGACAGTTACTGACTTTATATCCCTCATAGGACATATGTTGTGATAAACCCTTTTACAACAGTAAATGTAAGATGTTATCACAGCAACATGTCAATATTGGCCCTGTGTATGTGCTTCCAGCCACAACTCTGTCAACCTTTGTACATCTGTCATGCATTAAGAGGTGCATATGTGCTGTACACCATAATTAGTGTCATCATATCTGATAACAAGCCAGTGAGATATCAGACTGCTATACATATGTACAGTAGGGTCATATTTGATGACATAACCTGGACATTCTGTGGTTGTTTGTACAGTACTGAGGTCTGTGTACTTATTGTGAATGTCGACAGTGTGTGTATTGTCAATATGTACCTTGGGTTGTGTACAGACTGCGGTAGATGTCATTGTTTTAGGTCCCGTCCTATCTGATGTTACATGCTGCTCCACTGTAATTTACCATACTGGCTTACATGTTTGTAAGTCCATACACACAAATGTCCCATATCACAGACAGGCATCAGGCCACACTGTGTAGTGGCTCAGTATATGTAGGGTTAGTGTGTGAGTTGCACATATGAGGATGGTGTTGAACAGATGGTCCATATGCTGTAATATTATGCTAGCTTACCGTATGTGGTTGTGGCTGTGTTACATTGGTTGTGTTTATGCACTTCCACACAGGTGTATCTTACCCTGTGCTGTGACATGCCTGTAGAGCCTGCTGTATATGCAGGTACATGTGCATTCCTCCATAGGAGATGTAGGCCAGTGTTGAGCCAGTCTGCCTGTAGCCTGCACAGTGCTTTGTTACATGCCTAGCAGCTTAGTGTATTTACCCAGTGAAATGTCATCTGCAGATACTTGCCAGATGTACTGCTGCTGGGCCTCCCTTAACAGTCATGTATGTCAGACAAAGCAATGGGATGCTGTGCAGATGTATGTCAATATCTAGTGGGTAGTATCTGGCCATGGCACCTTTGTACCAACAGTTATTATGTGTCAGGACAGACAGGTGTGTGTGAATACATAACCTATGGAGGCGAATGTATACCAGTCCTTATGTGTTATACCCATCTACATGGCTGTTAACATCCGTATTGTCAGTCTTGGTCCACATGTTCTGCATCAAGGGGTTCTGTGTATACCTCTGGACTGTACAGAGTGTGTCAGAATGTCCACATCTATTGGCCAATATCTCTGCTGTAATCCACAGGAGAATTGCATGTCTGCAGCGGTACTGTACTATGATGTCCTTAGGGTGTCTCTCAGTAGCCAATGGCGCACATGTGAAAAGCAGATGTGACCTCCCACACACACCATGTCTGTGAAGACAATCCCTACTATAGTAGCAATAGTCTACTAATATACCTGCTATACATACCGACATCCCCTTGCATTATGGAGTTGGGACTATAAGGGCTGAGGTAGAGCTACACCCCATGTTCAGGACATATGGTGAATATATATGTACATATGATTATCCAGATATCTATATAGATAATTACACATATACATATCGGCATATATAGCTGGGTGTGTATGTATACATAGATATGCATATATACACCCAGATATATACATATACAGAGCATTATATGTCTACACATATGCAGATAGTGATACATATGCACATATACGTATACCACGCTGCCATTCCTGCCAACAGTCCACTGCTCTTGTATCTCCCACACATATGGTGGGGCTGGGGCCATATATGTGTGGGCTTCACCTACACAATACATGTGTGCCCATATGCACTCCAGAGGCCAGTGTATGTAACAGTGGTATATGGCCATGTATTACTGAGTCTGGGGGGATGCACCATACATAACCTAGGCTGTTACAAAATGTGGGGGTATCAGGGGTGAGCTGCTGTAAGGTATCTGGATGTACAGTACCATACATTTCACCTATCTTGACATTACTTACATAAAGTGGGTTACTGCAGGCCTACTGCCTCCTGCGATACAGACTGTTCTGTTTGCTAGTGTGCCTGTGATGGTCTCAGTTATGCCTTGTTATGTATCATTTACATCCCATTTGACCAATTGAAGTCTGTAACACCTAGTGATTGTGTACAGAGTGTAGATAGGTGCTGCCGGACTATACACCTGTATCACTTACTGCTGATTGTGTGGTACCCTGTGGCCCAGTCTGTCATTACAATTGTACGATTTGAAGGGCTTGGCCTGGACAGCAACAGTTGTGGACCTTTCCAGACTACTGTATTAGTATAACTGTTTCACAGTTGCATTACTCTGTTTATATGGATGTCAGTGTCTGAATGGCTATATGACATGGCATATACATCTCTAATAGTACACAAATAAAGTTATTCCATTTCTGCAAACCTGTGTGTGGTGTTTTATCCTATGCCTCTCTGTGGGTATAAGTTGCAGGCAACATATGTCATTTGTATGGGTGGCTCATCCAGTGTCCAGTTGTTAGGGTGTTAACTGTAGGCATAGTGGCTGTTCCATATTGTGTGCGCCTACCTCATGAGTATCTTGCTGTACATATCTCTGCGTGTGTATGTGTAGTCACATGTATAGCTATATATATATGTGTGCGTGTATATATATATACATATATATATATATATATATATATATATATATATATATATGCATATCTGTATCTGCATATATGTGTCTGTGTATATGTATCCTGGGGATGTTGATAGCTTCCACATTTTACATTTCCTATGGGAGCGAGACTGTACTGCATGATATGTTACCAATACCAGTCTGACATCATACAGGTGGGATATAATACTGTTAACATCTTGTGCCCTTGTCATGTCAGGACCTGGTTATGGGATCTGCAACACTTGGTAGTGTATTGCAGGGTGGACGTGTTTGGCTGTGGGGGGATGGGTATTCCTATTCATACAAGACGTATATTGTTTGGGGCCTCTCAGCCCCATTAATGGTGCATGTGGACATTTATGATTTAGTTAATCTCCCATTGATATCTACACATGTATGTCCATATATACCTATATGGATATATATATCTGCATATATATATATATATATATATATATATATATATATATATATATATATGTATAAAAAACTATGTCCATATATACCTCCATAGATATATATATCTGCTTACATATATGTAGCTTGCTGTGTATATGTAGACATATAGGTGAAGACATATATATGTGTGGATGTAGGCATTTGCATGCATATATGTTCATATATATTTACATATATGTATATATTTCTAAAAAAAAAAATATATATATATATATATATATATATATATATATATATATATATATGTTGTATCTGTTTAGGTATTAATATATTTACACACATACCTCTAGATGTTGGTATACATTCTCGGTACTGTTACATGACTGGGCTGGATGATATGTTTCTGAAAACATCAGATTTATGCATATCTGGCATGGGTTAGTGGTAAATCACTTTGTCTAAGTGTGCAAAATCCTGGGTTAGAGCTTTGCAGAGACTGTTTATTTTTTGATGGGCAGAACACGGGCTATTGGATACAGAGTGATTAAGGCACTTTAAAGCAATTGTAAGCAGTTTGTGCGAGTTTGCCTGGAGGCAAGCACTGCTAACTTCCAGTTACAGTTTCTTATACTCAGCTTCAAAATTGCTTAATCTGCATAGGCAGTGCTTACCCCAGCACAAACAGGATTAGACCTGCTTACTGCTACTGAAAAGTGCTTACTCCAGCTTACCCACGCGCTAATTTCTTTAAAAGAAAAGAAAAAAGGGTTGATAGGAAAGTGGTGAAAATGGGACACAAAGAGGGAAAGACAGCAGGGGAAATAGCCATGGATGTGCAGGAAGGGTGTAGGGCAGGTCCATAGCTACCCATTTCATCTACAGCAACAGCTGTGCATGTACACTGAACTTGGAGGTAGATTTGGACACGCAAACTCCTGGGAGAAGGGTGAGGACAACAATAATAAGTTGTGATGCCATTTAGACCAGATTACATGTATCCAGTGGACACGTGTGCAAAATGGATAGCTATGTATGGGGCGAGATTTTTTTGTGGGAACAGATTGCCCTTTTTTTTAGGTGAGAGTGGGACGTTGGGGAGGGGTAGTAGGTATATTTGGGGAGGTAGGTTGGGTAGGTTAACAGACAAGATACACAAGGCGCATACAGGGGCAGTATATGACACATGTGGGGGGTAAACACCTTGATGGGGAGGGGTGTTGGGATATCAGAAGCCCACAAGCCCCCTAGTGGTAACAGTGGGACTGAGGTCCCCACCCATGGGCAGTCACCACTGCACCTTCACAGCCCCAAAGGTGGCTGTGCTGGGAGCTGAGCTGCAGAGCCAGGCTGACTCTCTAATCGTGACATGCAGCCCTCGAGCTGGTGTAGAAGTTCACCGATCTGCTTGTTGAATGCTCTATGCACCACAGCCCTGACCTGGTGACGCGTGACAGGTGCCTGTCCACCCCCAGGAGTGGGCGCGAACAGGCACCTGTCACCCGTCACCCGATTTGGTGATGGGTGACAGGTGCCTGTCCATGCCCACTCCTGGGGGACTGAGTCCCATCTCCTGAGGCAGTTGAGGTCCAGGGTTGGGCCCCAGACATGCTGGTGCCCTGTGCCTCGGCCTGCTGAGGTGGGACAGGTGGGTCAGCTGGGACTGTCCTTCCCAAGCATGCTTTAGTGTTTAGATTTCATCATCATATATGGGTTAGTAATAGTCAACACATTCCAGGGTTAGGTATAACAGCATGCATAGATATTCCCATTAACCCAGTCACCAGATACGGAACAGTTGCATAGCAAACAAAACACATGCCTATATGGGACCACAGTGGTAATAAGAACAGCATGCAGGTACATTGATGGCACCATGCCAGAAATGTTGGAATAATTCAATATGGCACATGCATGGGAACTATTAAAATATTTATCAAACAACTGGACATTATCAGAGTTAGTACATACCAGTTGGGGTGGGTACGTTTATTATTGTTGGAAATAAGGTGGGGGGGGGATGTCAATTAACAAGTAGTATATTCCTGTAGTCCACATTACTTTCCTAGTCAGTGCTGTTATCTGTACCTTGCAAGTCTTACTAAAATGCCCTATAGCCTTATTTTGGACAGTGATATGGCTGTCGTCATCATTACACATGAACTAGTTTTACCTGCAGTATACACCTCTTATCTGGTATACCTCTGGAGGGAATGCTTGTTAACACTGACAACTGTTTGTACACATATGCCCGGATTGCGGGTTGATGTTTTGCACTGTGCTATCCAATTTTTTCTGCACAGCCTCTGGCCATGTGTTGACTACATGCTGGTGTGCCTGGATATATCTAGAATATTGCCCTCTTCCACCTTTTGTGACCTGACACACACATATGCATGCTTTCCTACAGTTATATTATGTAGCACAGTGTGGGGGACAGTGACCAGTGATACTTTATTATTCAAAGAAACTGCAACACTCATAATCCCTTACAATACCAGGGTGGACAGTACCAGTACAGGTTATATTGGTCTGTATTTCTCAGCACAGTGTTCGTATCCAATGTACCTGTGGGAGAAATGTTTGTTAGCACTACCTGACTGTTGCCACACAAAGTTCCAGATTACACATTAGTATTGTGCACATACATTTCACTCTGTTACTGTACACACTCTGGTCACAGCTTGACAATATGGGAGTGTAGATAGGACATACTTGACATATTACTGTCCTAACAGTTTTGGGGGTTGCTACAGTGACAGGTGTGTTCTTCTGATGGTTGACAATCACTTGTATTCCCTGTTTGCTGGCTACACATCTGGAATTATCCCACAGACTTACCAGGGGGACAGGCAGCAGATATGGGCACATATACTGGACATTCTGGCCTCATCTGTACAGTTGTGGGGTATGAATCTGTATGCAGTCTAATTCCACTCCCAAGATTCAGATCATGGCTGTGTCTGCTGCAACTTAAACACTGTCCATCACAGTTGTGTCTGCTATATTGATATTGCAGTATATCTCCAGTCTGCTTTCTGTCTTAATCCCCTGTGCTTATGCATTCTGACCTTGTATAACAATCCTCTTATACAAATTTCCTAGATAGTTATATGTTGTAGGACAGTGTGGGTGACAGTGATGTGTAATACCTCATTATTCAGAGCAACTGCATATCTTGTATTTCTGGGCACAGTGTTGGTATCTGACAGACCTGTGGGAGAAATATTTATTAGCACTACCTGAATGTTCCCACACACAGTACCAGGTTCCACATTACTATTATGCACATACATCTCACTCTGTTACTGTACACACTCTGACCACAGCTTAACAAATTGGGATGTAAATGGAACATACGTGGCTTTTTAGTCACATAAGGTATTGGGGAGATGTTAGTGTGTCAGGTTTGTTGTCATATATGTGTGTCAATCAGTTGTATTTCCTGTTTGCTGTCTATACGTCTGGGATCCTCCCACTGACTTCCCAGGGGGACAGGTTAATAGGCAATAGATATGGGTGACTTTAATAGACATTCTGGACATATCTGTACAGTTGTGGGGTATGATTCTGTATGCAGACAACTACCACTGGCAGGATTTGAACCGTGGCTGTGTGTGCTAATAAAAACAGTTCACATCTCAGTTGCATGTGCTAGTTAGTTTTTGTTGTCTGCATTTTCCCTGTTTACTTTCTATATGTCTCTAAGTAGTGCTAAATGGTCTCTGAGAATTACACCTGTCATATACAGGCATTCCTACACTTTCAATTTATGGTGCATGGTGTGGGTAACAGTGCTTAATACAACAGTACTATTACATGATTGTAACTCTACATTACCATATGATACCAGAATATACACAAGCAGTCCAGCAGTTAGAAATGTTTTGTAAGGATATTACAATTTTATTGACATAAAAACAATGTGAGACTCTTCCTGCCATATTCTCTAGTGTATGCAGTAGTTACCTTGAACAATACATGTTTTATACTAGTAATTAATGTACTACTACTTTTATTTTTATTTCCTATGACTGTAGAAGCATGAGTATTACAGACCTGCTTTGTGTCGCAACCTTGCCAGGTGGTGGATGTGGGCCTCCTGGTTCGTGACCCGCTCCATTGCAGCTGTGGGGGACATAGGAATATTTAGCCATATCTATCTATGATATACCTGAGCTGGCAAGTATTACGCACATACTGGGGTGATACTTACACATGTCTGGAACATCCCCTGATGCTCTAGTCTCTTGGAGCCACTCCTCCAAGAGGTCCCCCTTCCACCACTTCAGGTCAGCATAGTGTTGCCTGACTTGCTCACCAGTTCAGTGTAAGCCAGTGGCACTGGTAAGGTAGCGAGCGAGACAGTCTCAGGCCTCCACCTTATATTGGAAGCCCTGGTACTGGCCCTGCAGCAGTCTCTGTGCATGGTCTTTAACTAGGAGTCCTGCCATGACCTTAGACTCCTGGATGCACTAGTGCTGCACCAGGAAGCGCACTCCTTCTTCCCTTACTGCCATAGTGCCTGCAAGGGGAAGCTACAACCAGTTATGAGATGTATTCCCACCTCTTGGGTTTAAGTAGGGCCAGTTTCCCACACTTTTCCATGATTGATTAGTTTTGAAAAGGCTAAGCTATGGACAAACCTGCTTACTTAGGGTTGGCATTGTTTAAAGAGATATACCACTGAGCACTATGAGATAGCTGGTCTACACATTGCTCACACCTCCTAAACTGGCCTGTGCAATGCTTAGCATTGCTTATATTAGACTATCATTATAATGCCTTTTGATCATTGTGTTATCATTCATTACACCTTATATGTATGCCTGGTATCACTGATTGATGTGTACATACACTCTGTGGGGTTCTTGTGTTTTATTGGTGGCTTCAACACTCTATTATAATTACAACTCACTTTTGGGCTTACTGCTGTACTCCATTTCACATATTTATGTTATGTAGTGGGTTATGGCACATATGACTGTATACTGATACCTTTCACAGGTGCAGTTTGGTTATACTGTGGTGAGGACTTGTTTGCTACTACCTCACATTTTGCTTCTTCTGTGATGGCTTGGTGGATAACTGCTGTGACTATGGTGTACAGGGTCCTGGGTTCAAGACTTGCATGACTGTTTATTTTGTTGTTGGACAGAACAAGGGCAGTTGGATACAGAGTGATTAAGGCAATTTTGAGCATAAGCATGTTTGCACGGGTTTGCGTGATGGTTAGCTCTGCTAACCTGTGGTTATATCTGGTTCCAGACAGTTAGCTTTAGAATTGCTTAGCCAGTGTAGGCATTGATTACCACTGCGCAAATGGTCTTAATCCTGCTTACTAGTGCTTAAATATGCTTACTACTGCTTATTTGTGGTTAGACCTGCTTACTAGTGCATTATTCATCATGATACTGACACCTCATGTGTGCATTTACTGCAGTACTCCAGTTCATAAATATATGTTATGTAGTGGGTTATGCAACAAAAATATTGGTCATAACGTGCTTTGCCATGTAAAATGGAATGTGCTGCAGTGGGACTCAAACCAGGAATGCCTGCTCCTAAGGTGAATGCTCTGCCCCCTACAGTATTGCTATGCTGTTTTGTTTGCATATATCTTCCTTGTATCTTCTTCAGCCATTTAAGCTACATTAACTGTAGCTAAGCAATGGGCACACCCAAGCACCTATGGTTAGCTTTAATCGGATTTTTTAAAAAAATAAATAAAAGGGTTTCTTCATTTTATTTATATGTACTATTGCTGCTGTACACATGGGGGACTGTTGGTGTGGAGATGCAGACACCTATGAACATTCTCACTTATTTCTTACCCCTGTTTGCTGTTCTACATTGTGTGGGGGTGTTTTTTCTGAGACCTCTGATCTCAGACACCCCCCTGCACTCTTACACACTCCGTGTAAGCTTAGGAGCTCGGGCAGCGCGCATCATTAATATACATGGCACGCTGCCGTCCTGCTCCTAAACGGTCACTTCATGCAGGACTAAGCTAGTCCTGCACAGAATATTAGTAAATCCAGGGGAAAGTATGCAACTAAAGAGCTTCAATTATTATTGGAACAAAAGTATATTGTCCATTAATTTATAAACTGAAATTAATAGTTATTAAGCACTTCACTCAGTTTTGAATCTATATCAGACGTGAATTCTGATTAAAGTATTGGCTTTTGATTGATTTATGTAATCAGTCACATAAAATGTTTAACACATATTGCATTTAAGAATAGTATAATGTACACTATTGGCATCTTGCTTTGTTTTTGAATGTTCAGGTCCATAATTTCATTTATATTTTGAAATGAAATGAAATAGAACTGGAATGAATGTGAACAAATCAACTTCACAAACTAAACTCAAAACTGAGAACATTAAAAATATACGCTTTTATTTTGGTTGCAGAAGTGGTTAGGGAAATGAGAAATTTTTGAATGATATTTATTAATCCAGGAAAGGATCAGCAACATGCACATTTGTCTGAACACTGGGCTCTTTGCAGCCTTAATGCAGCTTTCAGAGCTATAATAAAAATGCAAAATGTTTTATTTTGTGTAAGCTCAAATGTATTTAAACCACTCAACATGACTGCACTGAATCGTATTCGTCACTTGTACATAATTAGCAGGACATGCCATACATTGTAATTAACACTTGTTGATATAGTGGGCAAAACAAGAGAACATCTAATTTTTTTATCTGAGTTATTTTTGCACACCACTATTGAAATAATATGTTATTACCTCAGAGAAAGAAAATAATACATTACTATTGAAACGGCAGTAAAAATTCAAAATAAAATAAAATAAATTTATATAATTTTTCTTGCTTTGGGATCTGATGTTTGTAATTTGACAATATATATTGGGTGTGAGCTCTGTTTCCATTCACTGTGTATATTCTTTTCAAATACCCAAGCAGATTTGCTTCTTTATTATAGATTGGAATGTAACGATATTACAGCTGTAAACTATAAGCAGTGGTCAGAGGGGCCATTTTTGATATATGGTAAGTAGAATCTATTTGTTTAGATCTGTACTTCCTGCAACTGAATATTAGTCCACAAATCTTAAATCAATAATGCATGTTAAGCAGTATGGCGTGGAGGACAATGACTAATGTATATTAGAAGATGGACACTGGGGAGATCAGAGTGGCTCAGTCTGGGATAGAAAGGGATCTGGTAGTGAGTATAACGAAATAAAGCAAAAACGTTTTATAAATACGGCTGAGGAAAAAGTGTAACTCCAAGCTTGTTGAACAGGTTAAGTTGGGGAGAGAATGAGGAACACTGACTTTATACACACTGGTTGGTTAAAGGTAGATGTTATGAACTGTAATACCTGGAAGCCAGTACTGGGTACCAAGCACAAAAATTATCACCAGGAGTAAAACCAGATTGTGCTGCTTTCGTTTATACCTCAGAAATGTCAAATGGTTCAAGTTTTTATCAGGTCTGAAGTGATATATATTTAAACAAAATGATCCACAACACTATAGCAGAAGTGCTGTAACTCTCTTGTTTTGGGAAGTCATAACTTGTTTCTGTATTCTTAAAAGAAATATATGCATAGAAGTTTATGTATGCCCACAACAAGTCATTTGAAAGTGGAACAGGAATTAGCTAACCTAAAGGGAGGTGAAACACTGGGACTGAAAGAGATACCATCCATACTGATTAAGTAGCATATGGGGATGTTAGCATTCCCTCTTAGGTCACTGTAAATTGAGGAAGTGCTGGATTATTAAACATTTGCTACTATGGCACTACTGGGTGATGAGAATTTAGGTGCAGCTCTAGGAAGTAGAGATGGTGACAAACAGGTAGAGCATGCATTCAGTATGAAGTTGTATGACTCACTTCACAAAGGAATGTTTGTTGGTCAACCTATTGCAGTTTATGACAGAGTCACAAACAAGCTGGATCAAGATATACCAGAGCACCTGATATTTTTATGTTATCGTATGGCTATATTACGTATAGGTGGCTTCTGATTAAATTAACAAAATAGGACTACGATAGAGAATCGTAAGAAGAGTACAGGTGTGGTAAAGGGGAGTCTGTCTAGCAGGATGTTGCAGAGATCACTGTTGAGAACCATGCTGCTTAATGTATTTATTTCAAATATATCCGCAAGTATTAACTTATGATTAATCTACCTGTGGCCAATACCATGAATGGGGAGGCTGCAACAGATAAGGGAAATCTCAGAATCATGTTCTACCAATTGTATGCTGGGTGGTAAGACAGCAATTCAATTTATCTTGAACAAATGTAAGATGATGCTTGAAGGGATATGGAAGCATGATCTGAGTATATAATATTCTATATGGGGGAGGAAAGATGGAGAAGGAGAAGGCATCTGATGCAAATAGTTGGGTCAAATTGTAACTGAGTCATGAAGATTTTTTTTTACTGAGAGCTTTATAAGTGCTCAGAATAATTTACAGAAACAGATAGTGGGTGGTAGGGCAACAGAAGAAATTAATGCTGTATGGCACTAGTATAGGAGTTAAATAAGAGGGGAAGAAAATATGTTAGTTTTGGATTCCTATTTGCATCTAAAAGCAGTATTGGTGCCTGCTGCTGTCAATGTAGATATAATCTAATATTATTAAAATAGTGGTTTGAGCACTTGTGTTTATTTTAGTCATATTTAGGTACTGTTTTGCAAACCATCCTGAAGCTACATCATGCTGCTTTAGCATTTTCTTCCTCAAACCATTAAAAATTAAAATATATGTTTCACTTTGATGGCCCCACCTAATGTCATTACAAATAGTGGAGGCAGTATGAACCACATAAAATACATCACCAAATGTAACTTTCCCTGATCAACTTGGCTGAACAGTCACTGAATGAATAGGCAGGTGTTTGACTATGAGTACACCAACAGGTAAAATGCCAACAAGGAATTGGTTGTGTTTCAGCAACTGTTCTGACTTGTTATTCATCAGAATTAATGATGGGAATGTATAACCCGACCTTACTGTCTGACTAGTGTAACTTGCAGTGAAAATAATAATGTTGGAAGTCTGGAGATGGTGGTGGGGCACTGCAGCTATCTGTTTAGTCCATTTCTGTCTACCTTATCAAAGCCTCATCAGCCAAGACACTGTATGCAGCAGACTTCAGTGTCTTCCCAAAAAGGTTTGGCAACTTCAGAGGTAGTTGTATTACTTAGTGGGTTACATAGCCTCTGCATAGTGAATGTAGAACACTTTATCTCCTCATGTATGATTATTTTTTTAGAGGTGCATTCAGTGTATCTGTTTTAATTAAAATGGTCTTTAACAGCACTGCTTCCCTGTCACTGTCTATTTGTGCACAATATTTTGTTTAAAGGACAACAATGGGATTCTCTTATTAAATGCTCAACTTATCTGGCTTTTTTCTCCCTATTTACTGTCCCTACTATGAATAAACCGAAATGCAGCATTTAAAATATTTTAAATTGACTGTTTCTCTACACTAAAACAGTACCTTACTGTATCGTGATGGCTTCACTTTCAAAAAACATTTGTCCCACCCTTGCTCCAGTCTCCAATTCACTGATGCCATCAAGGATACTGAATACAGGAAGTTTTCTGGCCATTCCCCTCCCAAAACTAACATCACCACTACCATCCTAAAAACCTACCCATGCTGTGATCTTACAGCTCCCTGGTCCTTCCACTACCCATACAGAAAGTAAAGGCTAGAGCAAGGAAACAGTATATGAGTCAAGTCTCCTGCTTTGAGCTATCAATCACAGTAGGAAACAGCTAAAATTACCCTTAGCACTTTGACAGATAGGGAAGTTAGGTGTGAAGGGGGATGGGAGATGAGTCAAACTAATACAAATCAGGCTTCACAAAAGACTGCAGTTTAGCCATTCTAAAATGAAGCAGCTGTAAAAAGCACTTTAAAAGTCTGTTCTGTGGAATTTGCACTGTTTGTGTTTTAAGCAGTTAATGAATGGCATGAAATGTTACTTAAAATTAACTGACTGAAAGCAGTGTATGCATGTAAAAACAATACAGTGAGAGGAGCTTTAGGAAAAAAGAAGCCTGTGTGGTCATTTTTTTTACAGACAAGCACTGCATTGTGGGATACCTAGAGGCAGACTAAACAATCAGAATTACTTCAAGATGCCAGATCCCATGTGGTCAGACTGAGAAATTATGAATAAAAACATTTAAAAATCTGTAAATAGTCCCAGAGTGGTGGTAAAATGTAGGAAACACCAAATCATAACAAAATAAACATGTCTTTTGAGTCTGTGGGTGTGGTTCTCCTTTAACTTTACAGTTGCTATCATTGGGGGAAGAATTTGTTGGAGCATAACAATCTTTGGTTCTCAATACATTGATGTGTGCTGTTGCACTCTGTAAGTGTAATCATGTGGATTTGAACCAGAGCTTGAAATGATCAGGGTACATTTGAATGTTGCTTATTTTGGTCTTACACAGTTACAAAACTTACAAGAGCTAATTTCAAAGCAAATAAACAGTTATATGACAATTTATTGAAACTGTGGAAAACACTTATTCTAATAACATTAGATTTTTTAACATTAATTAAAATGAAGTAGAATAATCTTAAATAAAAATGTCACATTTTAACATAGTTGCCCATGCCATTGTTAATAACAAAAAAAACTTAGATGTGTTTTCTTCTTTGCTTAGGTTATTGCACTATGCAGAAAGGGATTAGATGGTTGCCAATTTCTAAATATAATTGAATAACAATGTGGTACAGTTGATTAATCTAAACTCAAAAGCAAAATTCAAAATTCAAATGAAAGAATCACTATGGTAAAAGCAAATGAGTTTGACTATTATCTTACCAGAAAATAAACAAAAAGAACTATATATATGAAGTAACGGGGGTGGGGGGGTACTCCTGGTTTAATCCCAGTTACTCTGGTCTCTTGTTTTGTTTGGCAGCTGTACTGTTGGTCATTTACTTGAGCAGGAGAGGTCTGCAAATGTCAGCATGATTTGTTCACAGTTTAATTTGGCTCAGTGGACATTACAGCAATGTCTGATACTCCTATCAGCTCATTATATTGATAGTAGCATATCCGGTGACAATGTGCGTCTTCTCATCACTTACATTCTGACTTCCATTGTACCCCCAAGGGTAAGCCGCATAGATTGTGCAGGAGTGTAGGGGGGATAGAAGATGAGTCCTCATACAACTAATGACACCACATCAGAATGAACATTTATTTCTTTTGTAAAGATACAACACTGTTCCACTGTGATACTAGCTTTGTTAGCATTTCTCTTAATTTTAATTTCTGATTAAAATAGGATAAATATGTTCCCAAATATTAAAATCAGAATCTGTTATAGCAGTGAAGGCAAATGTTCAGAATTAGTATTTTCATTTAGTAACCGGATTTTGCCTTAATTAAATATTTTAATTTGCTGGAAGCAAAATAAAACAAAAAACACAAACTAAAATCTCAGTAAATTATGTTACTTAACATACCTACCCTGGTCAACTGTTACATGTCAAGACAGAATGCATGTGAATAATCTTCATCCTCTAATCTTGCTCATGCAGTATTAAACTGTGCTTTTCAGCAGGCAATAATGATAACTGCAGTCTCTCAGAAAATATTAGTGTAATCTATGCCTTCACAGTGCATGATATGCTTTGTCTAAGCCAGCCAGGAGAAGGACTTCAGAGCATAATCACCAGCCACCCAAAAACTGCCATTGAATGCAAAGATCACATGAGCCATTTACTTCTTATAATTCCTACTTTGATTATTTGGCTTGCCAATGAGCTTCTGATCTAAGTTTTTATCATTTATTAATTGCAACTTTAATTGTTAATTAATACTTTATTTGTGTTCGGTGTTTTTGGTGTACATCACCATAATTGTGTTGAGTAAGCTGGTATAAGCAAACGATAATCTTCTTTGCAGGGTCTGCAAGCACTTAAGCTATGTTTTCACATGTAATAGCCAATAGAGCATGATTCACAGACTGGGGTTAAGTCTACACAAATTATGCCTGCTGAAAAAAACTAGAGGAAAAAATACAATGAAGTGGTGAACTTTTGTAATCCTAATAGATTCAATCAACAGATTTTCTAACCACCTTACAGCTGAAATAATTACATCTCTGTCAGTTTAATAATATACTGTGCTGTTAGTTTTTTCAAACCTTTTACATGTTTTATATATTAATTTACGGCAAGAATTGTCCTGTGCTGGTTCGTTGTAAGGCAGCCTCAGAGTTCTATGGGATCACATCACCAGGTGCTAGTCTTCCTCCTGCTTCTACTGGTATTTAATGGGAATGGGATACTTCAACCTGGATGTAAACTAACTGGGAATTGCCTATGGGCACACAGCAGGAATTAGATATTATACTTGGTGGTCGCATCTCACTCCATCTGTCAACCTTGCAACTTAAACCCACCTTCACAGAGCCACCAAAAGAAAAAAACTACTAGTTGTAAGTCATTTTCATTTATATTTATGTGCAAGCATTTTACTTCTAATTGCACATATTCTGTCTTGTTACAGAAATCACACATTTTGAAAGCCTACTGTAAGAAATGTACCAGCATTTCCTGCAGTTATATTTTTCATGCTGTAACCATATTCAAAATCTGTTGACACTGCAGAACTCAAACAACTATTTTCTAACTGCATTACAGGCTTATGAGACATTATATGCCCTGCCAGCTGAAGCATTTGGGTGATCAGAGTGAAATGTGAGTGCATTAGTAAGAGCTATTTAGTCAGTGCTGTAGAATACAAAGGTTTACACTGAGTGACCATTTTATAACAGAAACATTATTATAACCATATACTGCTCAAGCTGTACACTATGGAGCTGGCTATTAAATGTGCACTGAGCTATTAACAGATTCTGCATAGAACACAAGGATAATAATCAGCATTTTTGGCATTACATGACTTACAAATGCATGAAGAGTATCACTTTATGTAGCTTGTATCACTGGAAATGGTATAGCTTGACAATGAATGTGAAATTGATCACAAGTGTAACTGAAAAGCAAATAAGAGGTTGTGAGCTTCAAACCTGAGCCTTCATCAGCCACACAACTGTATTCAGGTCCTGTGGTGCTCACTGCAGTTCTCCAGTCAGCCCCTTCAACTCAAAGTTGAGGATAATAAATAAATAATAAATACATAAATAAATAGATAAAAATTTTATAAAAAAAAAGATCTTTACAAGCCCAGGACCAAAAAGAAAGAAAGAAAGAAGGAAAAAAAATAATAAATAGTTCCTAAAAACTGTAACAAGCAGCTTAATACAGTTACTACCACATACTCACACACTGATCACTGATTTAGCCATAACTATAAATGTAATATCAGTATTCATTTATGACGCCATTGTATCTTTGGAAATACATCAGTGAATGCCAGTTCTGAAGTCCCACATCACAGGCACCTCCAGTCATGCATGCCTCCTAATACCTTATACTTGAGATAATCCTCTTTTTTTGCTCCATCCTAGTTATGACTCTGTTCAATACTAATAGATTAACTATTACACAATACATTTTCTGAAAATGTTGTCTATAATATTTGGAGCTACATAGGAGCTAGATCTAACAATGGGTGGATTGATATGCATTGTAACTCATGTATTCGCTTTTTTCTTGAAAAGCAGGAAACTACAGGCTTGAAATCTAACCCTTTATCTTCTCTAATGTAGTAGCCACTAGCAATCACCTAGAACACATATATGTACAACAGCTTTTCATATCATGGCTAATTGAAGGATTTATTACCATGTTGCTCATAGTCTGTGAAGACTATCTCAGTAAGTTATAGTTCCTAATGATAGACACAAACAAACTCATTTGAGGATTTCAGTTATCCAATCATAACTGGCAAATACATACCACAAAAATAAACACGTATAACAGTTTGTCCATATCCTTAATGCCTATTTCCTAGACTAGCAAAAACAAATACTAAATAGGGAAAAAAGCTCCATATCTGTCACTACTCAAAAAGTAAAAAAAGCGAACAGAAATGCAAGACATAAGATCAAAACGAACAAGGCTAAATATGAGTTGAATATTGTTACATCTCCAAAGACACTCACAAAGCCTTCTGTAGTTATGTCAGAAATTTCAAGCACAACACTCAACATTATACTGAGCTGATATTTCATGGTGCTACTCACTAAAACCTAGAACAAAGAGATATAACTATAACTTGGGTGAGAGTAAGTGGATGCTGCTAGTTGTGGAGTGCAGTACTGTCATTCATTTATGAAAGCTGATACTTCATATGTGGTCACTGCTGAAGCGCTGAGTGTGGTGATTGAAGTGATTTAACTGTAACAAGCTGCTTGTCTCATCAGTAACAAGCATATTCATAGGTGCTTACTAGACTAATGGTGCAAGAGTCTTTACAAGCCTAGCCAATATTACCCAGGATATGACAATATATCTTAATTCCCCAAATAAGAGATGAGGTAGTATCAGGGCAGTGGGTCTTTGGGTGTTGGAGCCCTGAGTCATTTTACAGACTGTCTATGCCCATAAGGGACATGAGCAGTACCCTGGCAGTGAATTTATGGTACCCCATCTATTTATCCAAATTATTTTTGAAGAGAGTGAGGGACAGGCTTTGTTTCACAAAGATGGGAAGTATATTCCACAGAGGTAGTAGCCTTTGGAATATGAATCTGTCTCTCCAGTAGGTTCTGTTAGAGTCATAAATAAGGTTCAGATCCATGGAACAAGTAGGCCTTGTATAATTTTTCTTGCAAATATGCAACATTTTCATCAGAGCTGGATAGGAGAATGTCTTCTAGGTCAGGCATAAGTCACCTCTCAATAAATGACATGAGATGGAGTAAAGGGATAGGAACTTTAGCCTGTCTGCATAAGACACTTTATATTTTTTTAGTAAGAAATCTCTGGGGCCACTCCAATTGGTGTAAGTGCCTGGTTAGGTAGATGCAGAAAGGATCATTGTACTCGATTAGTGGCCTAATGAGGGCTGAGTACAATGGCACTATGACTTCCTTTGACCTCAATGTCATGCCTTTACTTATAAGTTGAGACACACAGACGGATTTCCTTGCCACCTTAGCTACCTGATGGTCAAAGTTTAGGTTACTGTCTATCTGTGTTCCTAAGTCTTTCACCACTAGACCTACTTTTAGGGGTGTGATATCAATATTATAATATTCAGGGATATTTGATTTACTGAAGGGTACGACTGCACATATTTTAGCATTTAATCTCAGACCATGGTTATAGCAGCAGTTGTTTCTCATTTTTAGGCCTGTTTGTAGGATGCCAAAATCATTTAGGGATTCAGTGATTGCTCCCAGCTGACAGTCATTGGCGACTTTCGTGTGTCAGAGACCCCCAACATTGGTCTCCACTTCAGAGAAGTACATTCCAAACAGGAGGGGTCCCATCACTGTGCCCTTTGGGACACAGCTAGTAACAAGTTTCTTATCAGAAGTGGATTTGCCTAACTGGGAATTGACAGTGAGTCAGTTTGCTAGCCACCTGATAATGTAGGGGTTTATGTCTAAAGCAGTACCAGCAGGATGAAGGACTTTTACACAGTTAAGTCCTCAGACCAATCAGATAAGCACATAATAAGCCCTTTACCAGTAGCTTCCAACTCAGATGGGTTGAATCAGCCTTCTGCTCCTACCAGAGTGAAGAATAAATCCCTTTTAATGTAAAACAAACTGGTTTTGAGCTCAAGACCAGTAACAAATGCTTTACAACAAAAGGCAAAACTCCTGTATTAACAGGAATTCTTGGAAATAAGTTCACAGACCCTGAGAAATGTTCTCAAATACAGAAAAATGTGCAGAAATGTAGGAAAATTTCTACAACACAGAAAAACTTTGCGAAATGTGGAAAGAGTTTGGCAAACTCAAGAGAAGTTTTTTAAACCAAGAGCATCTTTTGTAGTATTAGAGGAGGTTAGGAAATATCAGGATACTATTAAAATGACCTAACAGCAGTGCAATAACAAACAGATGGCATTTATTTAACAACTGCAGGCTGAAAAACAGTGATAAATTCAAACAAATCAATAAATGTAGCACAGAACTTGTAGAGTAGTGTGTGTATGCTGTACCTTTAAGAAGCGTTTCCAAGGACTGCACATGCATAAAAATAGCAAGCACGTGCTAGCTTCAGTGCCATTTTGACAGTGCAGCCAGAGAGTGAGCATGTATGAGTGTAATAGCTAGTTTGTTTATAAGTTTATATAAGTTAAAGTTATTAAGCCTCAATCCTGATGTGTTTGTACATAATAAAGCTTCTTGAACAGAACCCAGAATCCTCTTCTGTTTTATCTTGACTAGACGAGCAACATGGTCTGAGAACCAGGATTCTAGAGACTGCTTTTCAGAGCTACGAGATGCAGACTTAACGGTGAAGGTAAATTAAGAGAAACAAGTACAAAAAAAGAGCCAGAAATGAATTAAAGGTAATGAAAACCTGCATGAATGATTTATTTTATAAAAGAGATAAAACGGAGCATTACAAGGGCACAAACTGCATAATTTAGCAACCGAGAGACACAAAATACAGAATAATACAGAAAAGTATACTCAGCTCTATATATTTGCAGATAGTTCTGTAAGGCTGTCTCTCAAACTAAGGTTCCAGTTTGAATGCAGATTGTTAATTAACAGGACACACAACACTAGCTCAATTATATATCTGACGATAAGGCAGGACATGAGGGGGGGGGGTGGGGAAAAGTTTCAACACAGATGTGAGGAATGTGCAAATTATAAAGCCAAAAAATATATACTGCTCTCTCTCTCTCTCTCTCTCTATATATATATATATATATATATATATATATATATATATATACAACAGATATCTAAGCAAACAATTTAGCTTAATAATACAGAATAATACAGAAAAGTATACTCAGCTCTATATATTTGCAGATAGTTCTGTAAGGCTGTCTCTCAAACTAAGGTTCCAGTTTGAATGCAGATTGTTAATTAACAGGACACACAACACTAGCTCAATTATATAGCTGAAGACAAGGCAGGAAATGAGGAGGGGTGGGGAAAAAGTTTCAACACAAATGTGAGGAATGTGCAAATTATAAAGCCAAACAATATATACTGTTCTCTCTCTCTCTCTCTATATATATATATATACAAGAGATATCTAAGCAAACAATTTAGCTCTATAATACAGAATAATACAGAAAAGTATACTCAGCTCTATATATTTGCAGATAGTTCTGTAAGGCTGTCTCTCAAACTAAGGTTCCAGTTTGAATGCACAACTGTAATACTTTTATTATACAAATATATTTCTCCCTATTAATATATAAATATATGAATATATATATATATATATATATATATATATATATATATATATATATAAATATGCATCCATCTATTATATCAAATATTTTCACATTAAATTAAATGCATTCAGTATAAATACATCAAATATTAATTGAAACACTAAATGCAAATTCCTAACAAAAATGTTATACATTCTTTTAAACTTAATTTCATAACCTTTATTAACTTTTATTCATGTGCATTACTAAGCTGTATTAAATATTTAAATTATTTTCCAAATTCATTCCCTGGGGATGTAAAGTATGAAAATTAGTAATCGTGTGACTTTTCAGTATGTTGAACTGATGTTTAAAATTACCACCTAAAGACATAGAGCATGCAAGAATGCTAAAAAATAAATTGTTTTCCAACCCTTTGTGTTTTGACAATAAGTGCATGGCTACTGGACTTTCAGTTTTTTTTCCTTCTCACATCCCTCAAATGTTCCATAATACTCACTTTAACCTTCCTCGAGTTTGACCAATATACCAAAAAATAGGGTCACAGTTATATCCTATGATATAAATTTCTCCACAACTATCACAGTTATAGTATTCATTAGCCCTATATAGTCTGCCATTAATCTTTGTACCATCTAAATTTTTAACCATATGACAAACTAAACATCTTCCACAGCAATAAGACCCTACTTTTTCCCCATGGCATCAGAATATCTTGATTTTAAACTTTTCCTGTTCAATAATTCTTTTAAATTACAATATCTGCCATAGGAAAAAGTTATATGCTTTGAAAACAAACATCCAATGGAAATGTCATGACTCACTATTTACCAAGCTTGCCTGAGTATATTCTCCAATATAGGAAAAAATTAGAATATCTGGTAACACAAAATAACCTTTCTTCCATCCATTCATGTTCATAGGTTAGTACTAGGCTAACTGCCCTTGAAAACCTTTTTAAACATAGCCAATTACCCTATGTGAGAATCAAAATCTGCACCCTGTGTCTGAAAGGTAAACACCTTAACCATTATGCCTGCCTCCCACCCTCTGTCGTTCAACATTTCCAAATCTACTGCAATGTGAATTACATTCATTCCTACCTCTCAAATCACCAGTATTTGTAACTTTATGTTTGGCCTCTTTTATTATGTGTTCACTATTCCCTCTTTTCTGTAGTCTGGTGAATGTCTCTTCCAAATTCTTTTCTTTTAAGTTTTAACTTTTTCTATGGCAGATATTGTAATTTAAAAATTTAGATGGTACAAAGATTAATGGCAGACTATATTGGGCTAATGAGTACTATAACTGTGATAGCTGTGGAGTAATTTATATCATAGGATGTAACTGTGACCTTATTTTTTTATTATGTACTGGTCAAACGATGAGGAAGGTTAAAGTGCGTATTATGGAACATTTGGGGGATGTGAGAAGGAAAAAACCTGAAAGTCCAGTAGCCATGCACTTCTTGTCAAAACACAAAGGGTTGGAAAACAATTTATTTTTTAGCATTCTTGCACACCCTATGTCTTTAGGTAGTAATTTTAAACATCAGTTGAACAGACTGGAAAGTCACATGATTATTAATTTTCATACTTTACATCCCCAGGGAATGAATTTGGAAAATAATTTAAATATTTAATACAGTTTAGTAATACACATGAATAAAAGTTAATAACAGTTATAAAATTAAATTTAAAAGAATGTATAACATTTTTTGTTAGGAATTTGCATTTAGTGTTTCAATTAATATTTGATGTATTTATACTGAATGCATTTAATTTAATGTGAAAATATCTGATATAATAGATGGATGTATATTTTTGTATATATATATATATATATATATATATATACATACATATATACATATATTCATATATTTATATATTAATAGGGAGAAATTTATTTGTATAATAAAAGTATTACAGTTGTATACATAGATTGTTATGAATGAATTTGTATTTAACAAGGGCATTGTTCATAGGTTGAATAGTATTCCTTTTCAGTGTGTTTGCATTTTAAAAAAAATGGCTTTGTGGTGAAGTATTCACTTAAGGATGTAATTAATGTAATTGAGAAAGTTAAACTGATTTATTGTTGGTGAGGATTGGTATATAAAGGGACATATTTGGAATTTGAAAATGTTCCAACAGAAGGCGAGAAGCCGAGGTATCAGAATGGATGTAATAAAGAACTGTATGTACTGCCAGTGGATTTACTTGTCTTTCTTTGATGTAGTTCGAGAACAACTTAATGTGGCCAGTTGTATGAAACTTGTTGAATATGGAGGTGAAGAAATTCAAACTGAAGGCTCAGTAGTGCTTTCATGTTATTTGGCTAGGAACTGCTACAGCTTACTATATTATGTAGTCCAAAGACCTGTGCAGTCATTATTGGATCTAAGAGACAGTTTGAGAATGAATTTGCTTTCTTTTACCAAAGAAGTTAATCATATAAGCACATATCCTAGTTCCAATTTTACTTTAGCTGGTTTCTCAGAGTATGCTGATGTTTTTGATGACAAGTTGGGCAAACTTCCAGTTGTGTATTCTATGAAGTTAGACCCAGACGTCAGTCCAGTGATCAGACCGACGAGAAAAGTTCCAATAGCTATGCAGAATAAAGTCAAAGCTCATTTGGATAAAACGGTGCAGCAAGGTGTAATTTTTCCAATTACAGAACCAACTGAATGGGTGTCATCCATGGTAGCAGCCCACAAAGAAGGCTCAGACAAAATCAATATATGCATTGATTCAAAGGATTTGAACAAAACATTAAAAAGACTACATCATCCTATGCATACAGTCAAGGAAGTTGCAGCCCTGATACTGAATGCCACTGCTTTTTTTCTGCCTTGGATGCAAAATGTTCAGTTTGGCAAGTGATGCTTGATTACAAATCTTCACTACTGACTACTTTTAGTACCCCATTTGGAAGATATAGATTCCTCAGAATGCCATTTGGAATAAATCCTGAAAATGAAGTATTTCAGTGAGCAATGGAGCAAATTTTTTCAGGTTATCCTTGTACCATAATAGTAGATGATTTATTGGTTGGAGGCAATGGTGAAGCAGAGCAGGACAGAAACCTTAGAAAAGTTCTAGACAGAGCATGTGAAGGGCACTTAAAGCTCAATTTTCTAAGGTGCAAATTCAGACTACCAGAAGTTACATACGTAGGTCATTTATTTACTAGCACTGGCTTGCTACCGGACCTGTCCAAGTAAGTAGCCATTCTTGAGATGCAAGCACCAGAAAATGTTCAAGCCCTACAATGTTTCCTTGTTATGGTCAACTATTTAGGCAAGTTTATACCAGACTTCAGTGAGTTGATAGCACAACTGAGAGAGATAAAATACAAAAATGTTACATGGTCTTGGTTGGAACAACACCAGAGAGCATTTGAAGACCTTAAGCAGAAAATTGCCACCCCCACCTACATTAAGATAGTATGATGTCAGTAAACAAGTAACTCTTTCCAGTTCTGCTTCAAAATTTGATCTTGGTGCAGTTATTCTTCAACAAGGCAGACCAGTAGCCTATGCATCTAGATCTCTTACCCAAATTGAAATGAATATCCTCAAATTGAGAAAGAACTTTTGGCAATAGTATTTGCATGTTCGAAGTTTCATGATTATATCTATGGCTGAGCTAACTGAACACCAGCATGTAGTCATTATTTTAAAGAAGCCTATGCATTCAGCTCCAGCAAGATTACAAAGAATGATGCTCAAGTCCAAAAGTACAACTTCAAAATGGTCTATACAAAAGGGAAACTTCTTTATCTGTCTGATACCTTATCCATATCATCCAGAAATGCAAAGGAACAGCTTGATGCAGAGAATTTTAACTTTGATGTCATGGAAGTGTGTAATTTTTCTACCATGAGACTTGATGAGTTAAGAGATCATACAAAGACTGATACAATTTTGCAAAATCTCAACCACTACATTAATGTTAGATGGCCATCAAAGCAATCTAGTGTACCACCTGAAGTGCAAACTTATTTTCTTTACAGAGATGAGATGCTGATGGAAGATGGTGTTATTTTCAAAGGTCCTAAAGTTGTTGTTCCAGCTTCCTTACAACTTGACTATATTCAGATTTTGCATCATGGTCACCCAGGTTCCGAATCTGGCAAAAGAAGGGTGAGAGGACTAGTATTTTGGCCTTCTCTGGTAAAATACATTGATGAAGTACTTTCTTCTTGTTCAGTATGCAATAGTACTAAACTGCATTTGGAAAAAGAACAACTTCAGCTAAGTCAAGTTCCTGAACTACCTTGGTCAACAGTAGCCACTGATATATTCAAGTGGAACAATCAGCATTACTTAGTGTTAGTAAAGTCTTATTCAAATTGGTTCAAGACTAGTTTACTACCTAATCTAACATACACTGCTGTTATTACCAAGTTGAAATGTCATTTCTCAGTCCATGGTACAACACACAGTTATTTCTGACAATGGTACCCAGTTTACAAGTCAGTTTCAGAAATTTGCAAAGGAATGGGACTTTGTACATGTTACTAGTGGTCCAGAATATCCACAGTTGAATTGACTGGCTGAATATGCAGTACAGAGTGCAAAGTAATTGTGAGAGAAGTCAAAGTGTGATAATACCGATGTTTTTTCGAATTTACTCAATCTCAGAAACATAGCCCATGATGATATACTTGGCTCGCCTGCTCAGAAGCTTCTATCTAAGCAAACCAGAACAGCACTGCCTATCATTTCCAGTTTGTTAAGGCCTAATGCAAGGAACAACAGAACAATCAAACCCCAACTATTCAGAAAGCATTCTTTCTAGAGGTCCAGCTGTGAAAAATTGAGCAGATTTCTTCATCCATTGAAAGAAGGAAAGACAGTGAGGATACAAATGGCGAAGGGTTTCAACTGGATTAATCAAGTAATAGGTATATGTGCCGAGCCGAGATCCTACTTCATGGAATCTGAGGGTGTGGAGTACAGGAAAAATCGCAGACATCTCCTTCCTGTATCAGAATCAATATTGCAGCATTGTTTCTGTGATAGAGACTCTAGATCTCAGAGTAATCCAGACAATGTTCCTGTTGCAGAACATGTCTTAACTTATACTTCCATTCCTGATGATGCTCCTGATGTCCCTAAAGTTGAACATTCAGTGGAGACAGTCCCAATTACTAAATCTGATTGTAAATTTTATGTCACACAATTTGGTCGTATTTCAAGACTGAGTGTGAAATGCACAGCGACCTGGATATAATTGTATATATGTATTTAGTCGTGTAATTGCATGATAAAAAATTATTTATATCAATTGCATGCCAATCAATGATGTCAGTATTGCATGACTCATTTCTCAAAGAGGGAGGATGTAGAATAGTGTATGTAATGTTGTACCTTTAAGAAGCGTTTCCATGGACAGCACGTGCATATAAATAGCAAGCACATGCTAGCTTCAGAGCCATTTTGAGAGTGTAGCCAGAGAATGAGCATATATGAGTGTAATAGCTAGTTTGTTTATAAGTTTATCTAAGTTAAAGTCATTAAGCCTCAATCTTGATGTGTTTGTACGTAATAAAGCTGCTTCAATAGAACCCAATGCTCGTCTGTTTTATCCTGACTGTGCGAGCAACAGAACTGTTAAGCAGCACTGAGATAATTAGAGTAAGTGCAAAATATTACTTATAACAGCTTTGTATGGATGGCTTTAGATGCAATCCAATGGTTTTGTGGTCACAGGAGTCCAAGCCAAGCACAGGGGAGCTCTAAATAAAAGAGCATAATGTATTTTGTATGGACTGAACCCAAGACCTTTTGCATGCAAAGGAAATGTTATAACCACTGTTAACAGGTGGACCCTGTCAACTTAGCCTGGCTGACTTCTTTGAAAAAGTCGTTATGGCACCTAAAAAAGATAAATCAGTCCACACTGCCTGCCTGGACTTGGAAAAGGCATTTGGCACTATCACACATTCTGAAATTCTTGGTAATTAAGCCAACTAAAAGTAAATCACTACATAACTCACTGGGCAGGGCAGGTGTCATGCTTTCCTCAAAGACTCAGTAAAAATGACATCCTCAAAGGTCCTCTGTGGAACCACTGCTCTTTAGCTTATATTTCACTGATGTAAAACTCTGCTGATGACTGCAACCTTGTAGCTGTCATAAACACCTCAAGAAGCACATATATTCTTCATAAGGAGAGAAGCCATGCAAATATATGGTGTCCGAATTATGGACTAATGCTCAGTAAAAAAAAAAATTAGCATGATGCTCTTTGGCAAATAAGAACACCCCTCAACTACCACATAGATGGCATCCCCTCATAACTAATTTAGTCATCTGAGACCTGAGCATGATTGTCTACAAAGACCACCACATAGCAACTATAACTAGGAAATCCAAGAAAAATCATTAAAAGAATATCCTTCAGATCTAGAAAGTTATAGACCCCCTGTATTCTGTCCATACTAGACTAATAATCATATATAATACCTCCATTGGCACATACGTATCTAAATAAATACGTTAGAAAAAACACTGTTTCCTCACTCAAAAAGTCAAAGTTATAGCATTCTAAATTTCATATAACCTCTAAAACCTCTGTTACTGTATTTGGCCTCTTATAAGCTTCTTTTTGGGATTCATTACCTTGTTTATAGTGCTTCAAATGATCCCGATCTGCTTGACATTCTACATGCTCATTAAGATATGAACACTACAAAAATCAACTCTAGGACCTGCTGGTGACACAGAGACTTCTATTGAGGATCTCCCATTTCTAGAGAAATTCTTGCTGCATATCAAGCAAAGAAAATCACTAGCTCTTTTTAAATCTAATTGAGATAATTGAAAGGGCAACTGTAAATTCACTCTGGGTCACGCCCCAAAGTCCCTTATAGACAGGGGTAGTAAATAATCTGTAGTGCCTAGGAACTAAATGATCTTGTGATTGGCTGCCTTGTATAAACCTATACATCTAAAAACTATTAAACCATGCTATTTCAGAAAATATTGACTATGATATCTGGAGCTATATAGGGGCTACATGTAACAGTGGGTGGACTAATGTGTATGACATCATGCATCTGCCTTAACTACTTTATATTTAAGCCTTGCAAATTAGATTTACCATGTTTTTGTTTACATTTTACTAATACTTCCTCTAAAACATTCCCGGACAAGCTAAAGCTAGCCACCAGTAAAACAAACATTATTACTAACTAGATATAAGTAATGCAACAAGTTTACTTTACAGTAAAAATTAGCTACAGCAATGTTGCAAGAAATGTTTAAATTCCAAAATGCATCACAGTTTTATAGATAATTCATTCAGCTTAGAAAAATGCAATACATTTTTAACCTTTATCTCTTTAATTGTTCAATCTTATGTGCTGTAGAATGACCTAGTGGCAAAGAGACGGAGCTGGGAAGGAGGTGTGTCTGCCAGACGTTGGTTTAATTTACACAACTTACATAAAATGTTACTGGAGTAGATACTTGAATGCATGCCTTTGTGACTGAGAGATGCTATTCAGTGACCCTGAGACAAATAAATAAATCAAATTATGTTCTTACTGGATTGTTGATATAAGTAGAAGATAAAAGAATCACACTTCTGGTGATTTAAGCTAGGATAATGAAGCTATGATTCATATGGTCTACAGTGGCAGTGGCTAACAAAGCATGATTTGTAGGATCTGCAGAGCTGGGGACTAACAAAGTATGATATGTAGGGTCTGCGGTGTTAGGGTCTAATGAAGCATGATATGTAGGGTCTGCATCGGTAGAGTCTAATGAAGCATGATATGTAGGGTCTGTGGGGTTAGGGTCTAATGAAGCATGATATGTAGGGTCTGCAGGGGGTAGCATCTAATGAAGCATGATATGTAGGGTCTGCAGTGCTGGGGTCTAATGAAGCATGATATATAGGGTCTGCATTGGTAGGGTCTAATGAAGAATGATATGTATGGTCTGCGGGGTTAGGGTGTAATGAAGCATGGTATGTATGGTCTGCATTGGTAGGGTCTAATGAAGCATGATATGTAGATTCTGTGGGGAGTAGGGTCTAATGAAGCATGATATGTAGGGTCTGTGGTTGGTAGGGTCTAATGAAGCATGATATGTAGGGTCTGTGGGGGGTAGGGTCTAATAAAGCATGATATGTAGGGTCTGTGGGTTAGGGTCTAATGAAGCATGATATGTAGGGTCTGTGGGGTTAGGGTCTAATGAAGCATGATATGTAGGGTCTGTGGGGTTAGCGTCTAATGAAGCATGATATGTAGGGTCTGCAGTGCTGGGGTCTAATGAAGCATGATATGTAGGGTCTGCATTGGTAGGGTGTAATGAAGCATGATATGTAGGGTCTGCATTGGTAAGGTCTAACGAAGCATGGTATGTAGAGTCTGTATTGGTAGGGTCTAATGAAGCATGATATGTAGGGTCTGTGGGGTTAGGGTCTAATGAAGCATGAAATGTAGGGTCTGTGGGGTTAGGGTCTAATGAAGCATGATATGTAGGGTCTGTGGGGTTAGGGTCTATTGAAGCAATGATATGTAGGGTCTGCATTGGTAAGGTCTAATGAATATGATATGTAGGGTCTGCATTGGTGGGTCTAATAAAGCATGTTATGTAGGATCTGTGGGGCTATAATCTAATGAAGCATGATATGTAGGGTCTGCAGTGCTGGGATCTAATGAAGCATGGTATGTAGGATCTGTATGGGTAGGGTTTAATGAAGCATGATTTGTAGGGTATGCAGTGATAGGGGCTAATGAAGCATGATATGTAGGGTCTGGTGAGGTCAGGGCTACTGAAGATATGATTGGTAGGGTCTGCAGTGACAGGGTCTAATGAAGCTATGATTTGTAGGATCTGCAGGGGCAGGGGCTAATGAAGCTATGATTTGTAGGATCTGCAGGGGCAGGGGCTAATGAAGCTATGATTTGTAGGATCTGCAAGGGCAGGGGCTAATGAAGCTATGATTTGTAGGATCTGCAGGGGCAGGGGCTAATGAAGCTATGATTTGTAGGATCTGCAGTGCTGGGGAGTAATGAAGGTATGATTTCTAGGGTCTGCAGTGATGGGGCTAATGAAGCTATGATTTGTAGGGTCTGCAGTGCTGAAGTCTAGTGAAGCGTGATTTGTAGGGTCTGTCCTGGTGGTGACTGACCTTTTAATGGCTCTTTCTCCTGTTTCAAAAGGATATTCCTGCTCAACAGAATCCATTGACAAAGGCCAGGAACTAGCCCCGTATATATAAGCAAATTTAATCGGGTCTATATTAAATAAGCGAACGCTTAAAACACGGCCGGCCTTAGGCATAGGCGAACTAGGCAACCACCTAGGGTGCCATACAGACCGGCCTAGTAAAGGGCGCAGTTTGTGTTCATTTATTTATTTTAATTAATTTACTTTTCTTATTATGCAAATGCATAATAAGAACAGTACATTAATTAAAATGAATAAATAAACCATAGGGCGCCTGACAAGGGGGAGGGGCAAGTGCCCTCCCACTTTTATACCTGCAGCGTGGCCAGGAAGCTTCAACAATGACAAAAAAAAATCTTCGTTCCACTACCTTTAAGGAGAAGTACATGCACATCATACACACGTACACTGACACAGATGTAAAGACTGCTGGCACAAAGGAGTGCCTGAAACAGGTGAGAAACTTAAATGGATGCAATAGTCAAATTTAAATGTTGCAAAATTCACGATACTACTTAGGAAATGCACAGTGCAACATGATGCGCATGCACCCCGTGCTCTGCCGTTCCCTCCCCAAAACTAGCTACAATGGCGTAGAAATGAAAAGTGAATGTTTTGTGTTAGAATCCCATCACTTACCGTTTCAATTAAGCAGTGGACGTAATGCCAAGCCAAAGCGGCAATATTTATCTTACGTAACTGTTATGAAAAATACTTATATCCTTGATGTAGATTTAAGGTAAAATTGAGTTAAAATCATCTCATTCCTCAACATTGAACAGATGCTGAGCTATTAGCAGGTCTTTATGTAAAATCAGAAATCCATACTTTACAGAATGTCGTTGTTTGTTAGCATTTTGGAGTTAATTTTCTATCAGAGGAATTGAAATGTGACCAAAGTTTGGTTTGAAAATTTGGTGAAGTTCGGATGTTGCAGGCTATTTGCTACATTTTGGAGCTGTTATTATTTTTCCTTTGTATTATAAGGAAATTATTGAAAGTGACTAAAGGGGTATTTAAATGCTTCTGATCTGATGGGCATTTTGAATTAAATGCAGAATCTCTGAATGTGATGACAGAATAAGCAATCATTTAGTCTGCCTATAAACCTCCTCCTTGAATATGCCATCATTGTAAGGTAATTTGTATTGCTCAACCCATATTCATTTCCAAAACATATGCCGCCTTATATTTCCTCACAGCTTCTGCAATCTACATTTTTTTCCAAAGGTTTTTCCATGAATCCTCAACCCTTTCTGTGCAGTTTTTTCCACATCTGAATTGCTCAGATCTTCCCACAGCCTCATTTAAAATGTTTTCACATGTTGTTCATTTTCAGAAAGGTATTAAATCTCTTGGGCTATCAACTTTAAAATTCCTGAATATTTCTATTATGTTTTTCCTCTCCCACAGTTCTTCAAACATCTATATCCTACATTTGTTTGCTGTCTCTTCTTATTGCTTTTGCTGTGAACTGTATGCTCCTATAGACAGCTTCATCCTTTCTGTCTTTGGTGTCTGCAGAATGGCAACATTTAAGTTGGGATCTCACTGTGTATGTAAAGAGAGGTACAACATTTTTTCTTTATATTGGTAATCCCGTTTGTGTGTCACAGCATAACTCTGGTTTTCTTAATTTTTTTAATTTAATTTAATTTCATCCAAAATAAAATGCATTCCCAAGATCTTCTTTTGCTTTTCTTTAAAATACTGCACTCCACCCCTCCTATCTACCATATCTGTGAATTTTCATAATGAGATGCATTTATTTACATTTTTTAATTTAATCTAAGCTATCAGTTACCAACTTTGTTTCCATGTTCTCCGTGTAGATGTGTACATTTTACTGTTTTGCATATCTGTATGAAATCTGTAGGAAAAAATATTTTTTGCATTTTTTTATGTTGTTATTTACAAAGGCGTTATGTGTTTATTTGCTGATGCCTCTATGTATGCATGTATTTATTCATTTAAAGTTTGCTGACCAGGAAAATCCTAAGGGCAGAGACCATTTTCAAAGGAAATCTAGTGATAAAATTTGAAAAGAAAAACAGAGAACAGTGATCAGTACATTTATATTACTAATAGCAATTGTATACTTTCATGTGTCTTGCATCTTTGTTTTACATTTCTAATTTTATGTCCTTGGGTAAACATTTACATATTATGAATTATGTCAATTCTATTACTCTGAAATAATTAAAAATAATGTAGGTTGTACATGTGGCAAACACTGACTGACACTACTACAAAGCTTCTATCCACATAAGAGTCTACTGCTACTGAGAAAATACAGTGATGTCCATTTTCATGCTGGTGTGTTTATGTATGATCTTGGATGGCAGACTGAAGGAACATTCCTCCAAGTGGGCCACTGCTAAGAGCAATGCCTTCTTGCATATAAGATGCAGGAATCCCGGAACTGATTATGTTACCAGCAGAAGTACAGGTACATGTCCCCCAACACTGGAATGAGGAGGGTTTTACCCTACACCCCACCCCTGGGAGTTTCATAGGTTCATAATTATGATTGAAGGAGGACACCCTATATCTGTCAGCATCTTGTATCTGCAAATATCATTACAAAAAAAAAATTTAAAAAATCTCTTTGTGATATAGTTGGTAAGTTTTTCACCATCCACATACAATGAGGTTTGCCCTTTGCCACTTCATTAATAAATACAATCACATCCAAAGTCACACCAGTTCAGGAAGAAATTCTCAGGATCATGGACATGGGTTTTTAATGATCCGGTAATCACAACCACTTACCTACATTTTGATCATCTTGTTTTGTTGAGAGTAAGTTTAATATTTTCAGCTCAGAAGAAGTGACACTGAGCTTGGAAGAGAAGACAGTATAAGAAAAACTGAGAGTCCTAGAGTAGCATAAGAGAAAACAGATGTTGGAGGATAGGTGGCTTTTCTGGTAATGTTAGCAATAATAGTGGGACAGAAGGGCCATAGTGTTAGAGCTAAGCCAAGGAAGTTAGTGTCCAGCTGCGCTGAAGTATGGAATGATTATTAGAAGAGTAACATTAGATGATCGCACCACTGGGCCACTTCAAGATATCATTAAGTATAGATTTCAAATGATTGTTCGTTGTTTGAGATTCAAGGACATTTTCATCAACCTTCTGCAGCATCTCTAGTGACATTCCCTTTCTCACTACATTCCTATTTCCTTGTTCATAGAGTTTACAAGATAGAGTCAGCTGATGGACCTTAATTGCCTTGCCAGTACCCTCTGCCATTACTTTGTATGTCCTTTTACACAGCTTTTGTTTTTACCAAGGCTGTTGACAGTGTTGTAATCCACCACAAAGTCTCTGATTTCTACATTAATTTTTGTGTGGTATATTTAATGTTGATGTGACACACTAACCACAAGTGCAAAGGTGGGGAAAAAGGTTTTATGGATGGATGGATTTGTTATTTGCTTACCTGTAGAGTCTTTACATACACATCCATACCTTTCTTAGGGTTAAGGTTAGGACTAAGGATCAGGATCACAACATCAAAAAATCTGGAGACTTGAGTCCTGTGCTTCACAAGTTGATATATTCAGGAAGCATTTTCCTGTAAAATAACTTCCTTTTCATTTTACAACAGCTGTCTGGTTAACTGGTTTGTAGTTTCCCTTGTCTTTCTGCAGGCCTGTCTTTTGAAGGTAAATCCAATCTTTTCTTCAACAGTAAAGAGTCACCATCTAATCATGACCCATCTTATTCAAGTGATTGGGAATGGGATTCACTAATTTTCCTCTTTGTTCATTTTAAAATTCTAGAATCCCCAATATGGCCCAGATATTTGGTCCAAACTGTCAATCTTTCACCACCCCCATTGTAGAACCAGCTACTTTTTAATCATTTTCATAACTGTTGCTCAAATCAGAAGTAGCTGTTTATTATGTCTGCCTTTCTGTAGTGATCTAGCTTCAAATTAATTCCCATTTGTCTAAATTCAGTACATTTTTGATGGCTTATGTTCACTGTTTCTGCACCGGTAACATGTTTTTCTCTCTTTTCATCGTGGTGGTTGTTGCTGTTTCCTCACACCAGGCTTTTGCTTTTCTGATATCTGCCTCCCTCTACTTTAGCTGACTTAATTCTGTATCTCTCTTCGAGTTTGTTTCCTGAATGTCAGTGTGCACCCCTTGATAGTTTCTATTAATTCTAAGAAAAGTAGTCTTTCCATTTTTGATTTTGTAGGCTTGCCACTTGCATTTCTATGCATTTTGTGTGTTTGTGGTTTTGATTCTTCTTCAGTGTTTCTCCTTCTAGTTTATGTGATAGAACCTTACTATAAGTCATTTTTTTATATTGCCAAATTTTACTCACTTAAAATCCAGTACTTTGGATTTTTGTATAACTCAGTTGTAATACAGTTATGTATTATGATATGGTGATTAGTTTCCCCTTATGATAAGTACATAAATTTCATATCTGATAGGAATGGGTACATCATCTGCAACTCACAGGACACATTCAAGCTCTTCCTATCAGGTGTTACAATAACAGAACATACTCTTGATAATTGTAGCGCCAAAAGCAGATCTTTTTTTTTCTTTTTTTTTTTTTTTTTTTTTTTTTGGTTTTCTTTTTTGTTGATTTTTCAATAACAATAATTTGAACAATAAATTATGATAAAACTATGTACACATTTTACAAAGGCCTTAAACAGCATATAAGGGAAAAAAGAAGGAAAATAAAGGGAACAGCAGGTTATATAAACTGTAAAGTAGGGTACAATATTCATTCATTCATACTTTCAATATGACTAATTAGATGGAGACTTATCGGAATTCAGTGATTGAATAAGAGATAGAACTTCTGTCCAAGGGTTGTTAGTCCATTTTCTTGGGTATATTCTTGATACTTTAACTTTTATTTCCATTGATGCTACTTCAACCAAAAGAGTCATGAAGTCTTGTAAGGTTGGAATGAAGGATGACTTCCATCTTCTTGTAATACATTTTTTGGATACTGCTAGAATTGTCCAAAGAAGATATTTATTTCTGTTATTCAATACAATAGATTCATTTACATTCAGAAGAATTAAAGGTTTTGATAATATAAATGAATCAGTAAAGATGGCTTGGAGAAATTATTCAATATCATTCCAAAATTTCTTATTGTAAGAACAATTATAAAAGATGTGAAACCAATTGGCCTTACATTCTAGAGAGCATCTCCAACATATCCCCTGTACAGAGGAGTTAAATTTAGCAATTTTACTAGGAGTGTAAAAACCTCTATACAAAAATTTCCAGGAGAAAATCTTCCATATTTGTAAATTAGAGGTTAATTTAAGATAGTGTAAAATTTTTGATTTATTCATAGGAGATATGGACAATGTACAATCTCTAGTAACAAAATCCCAAAACTTCTGATTAGGAGTAGTTTTATAAGTAATAACAATTTTATACATTTTTGAGATACGTTTTTCCAGTTAAATTCACCATGCAGTATTTTATACATAAGAATTATAAATTTGGGTGATGAGCTATAGGAAGAACTCTGTATTGTCTGCACAAATCTTGAGTGAATGGAAGCAGGCTATTGAGAACTAGCCAGTCTGATGATGGTAGATCATACTCTTTGATCAAATGTTGTGCATCTAGTGGAACTAGGTTATTTGTGCAATGATACCAGCATGTAAATTTTTTCTTTCCCAGTAGCTGAGTGTATCTAAGCTAACATTATCGAAGAAGTTTTTGTAGTTTTAAAGGGGAATAGAAGCTGGATCCATAGTTTAATGTCAATATTGTTATTTACGAAACTTCTAAAGGACTTATAGATATGATTTAAATAATCTAGATTAGTAAATTTAATAGTATTATATTGTATATTGATACAGAGTTCATACCAAAGTTTGTTAGTTAATTTGGTTAATTGTAATTTTTTATTAGCTTATTTTCATTTAAGATAATACTTCTTTGTAACGATTTCCAAGTTGAAGAATATTTGTGGCCTATCCAATTTAATATTGTTTTGAGGTTAGAGGCTTTAATATAGGATTCTAAATATGGGAAATTTATTCCTGCAAGTTCCCATGGTCTAATATGATTAGTTAGAGCTATCCTATGCTTTTTAGGATACCATAAAAATTTTAATAGAATTTTGTTTATTTCTTTTAAAATATTTTTACTGGGTAATATAGAGATAGAAAGTGCTATGTAATTTATTTTTGGCAATAAGATCATTTAATTAATTGCAATCTATCTTCAAATTTTAGATGTAATGTATTCTTTTTTTCTGTGAAATTTTTAATGTGTTTATAATGTTTTTATAGTTTGTGTTTAAAGTTAGGTCTATATTTTCACATAGATGAAGAAACCTGCTTCACAATTATTTCATTAGTAGTCAAATTAGTATTATCATTAATATTTTTTTTTATTTAGAAGCATATGGATAGATTTAGAACTACTGATTTTTAGGCCATAAATATAGTAAAAATGTTTAACTAGTAAATCTAATTCCTGTAAGGATTCTTCGGAGTTTATTAAAGTAAGTAAGATATTGTCTGCAAATAACATTATTTTGGAATTAAAATGATTATTTATATTTAGGCCTATAATTTTAGGATCAGATTGAATTGCCAAAGAAAATGGTTCTATTGCTAAAGCGATACAATTTGGAGACATTGGGCATCCCTGTTTGGTACCTTTAGCAATTTTGATAGGTTCTGACATAAATGGACCTAATTTTACATATGCTAAATTGTTATAATAAATATTTTTTTATAAAAGTAATAAAATGAATAGGGAATTTGTATGATTCAAGAATTTTAAAAATATATTTCCAGTTTAATGAATCAAAGGCCTACTCAGTATCAAGAGTGATTATAAGAGCCTCTTTATTATCCCTATTTAAGATATCTATGGTAGTTATAATTATTTGAATATTATCGAGTATGTCTATTATAAATAAATCCCATTTGATATTCTGAGATGGGTTAATGATTTCTTAAATCTGTTAATTAGAATAGACATTAATAATGTATAGTCATTGTTAATCAGAAAAATTGGCCTATATGATTTACACATATGAGAATCTTTATTTTCTTTTAGTGTGGGAGTAATTAATGAGTATTTCCATGAGGGTGGAATTATACCTTGTAAATAAGATTCATCGAGGCCTTTGTGTAAGGGTGATATAGCAGAGTATGGTAAAAGCTTATATATTTCATTAATAATACCATCTATGCCCGGTGATTTATTGTTTTTGCTTTCTTTAATTTTTTTTCATTAATTTCCTTTAGAGAGATTTGTTTCTGAATCTCATTAATCAAACTCTCTGGTAGACTTTTAAATTCTGGGAAGTCTAGACTGTGGTCTGGAATTCATGTTGAGAGTGATTGTTTTTGAATTGTTCAGAAAAGTGATACTTAAAGGCATCTAAGATATCACTAATATCAGATAATTCAGACTCCCATTCCTTCATTTTATTATTAAACAATGCAATAGTTTTGCCATATAGATAGGCACTTTCAATGAATCCCAAAGAATTACTACATTTACTTCACTGGTTAGATTTGTATTTAAGAAAAATTCTATCTCTGTATAAAGCCTAGGTTTGAACTGTTTCAATTTAGTAATATAAGCTGGTATTCTTTTAGTGAGAGACAGTTTTTTTAAAAATCTGTTTGAAGATTAAAAATAAGTGCATTGTGATCAGACATAGGGCACAGGACTATTATAAAGTGTGTTATTTTTGTTTTTAGGTCTTGGGATATAAAAATGTTATCAATTCTGGTTTGAGTCCTGTATCTAAAAATCAGAGTGGGAAAATTCTAATGAATTATCATTTCTGAGATAAAATAAATCATATAGCTGTAAGTTATCTGCCCATTTCTGAGAGTTTTCCCTATAGGGCTAATATGAAAAGTTTTCTTGTTAGTAGTTTCTGAGTCATTTAGTAAACAGTTGAAATCACCCCCTAAAATAAGGCTACCCTTACAATTGTTAGTGATGAGTTCTAAGTGTTTCTTTATTGTTGTTACCCCAATTCCTGGGAACCAATAGGCATTGAACAGTGCCCACATTCTGTTTCTAAATGTTATTATTGTTATTGTCAGAAGTCCTTCCTTATCTTCATAATTATATAAGATTTGAGGAGAGATAACGCTTTTCTTCCATAATGTTAGAACACCTCTGTTTTTTTAGAGTATGAAGAGTTGGATAATCTTAGATATTCATTTGGGTTCCAGCTAAAGCTATCATTTATTTTGAAGTGGGTTTCTTGTAAAAATATTACTTGTGCTTTATTTAATTTCAAGTATTTTAATAGGTTGAGTCTTTTCCCTGGACTATGTAAACCATTAGCATTTAAGGAAAGAAAAGTCAAGTCCATCTTTTTTGTTTAAAGGTTTAGAGTGTTAGTAAAATGTGATAGCAAACAATTATGATATTTAAAACTTGCATTCCCTTATTGGATAGATTATATTTTGATGATAAGGTGCTGATTCCCAATATAAAATACAATTTAATAACAGTCTGAGGCCTAAAAAAAGAAAAAATATTTAAAACTAAACTTTTGATAAACAGTAAATCCATTAATTGACATGGAATGTAGAACATTCCTAATCTGACAGAATGAAAATATCCAGTCAGATTAACCATCACTTCCAATATTTTGAAACAAGTTTGCCTAACTTGAGGCTCCAGAGCATGTGTTATATGAAAGTCTATATATTAATTGGTATGAGAGAACAACAATATATTAGTGTAAAATACAGTTTGATTATAAACAGTGCAACTAAATTTCATTAATAAACCTTTGTTCAATTGAAGTATACATATCTTCACTTCTATATGAATAATTATAGAATCAGAGAAATAATTTTTTGATAATGATTATGTATAAGTAGAATTATCTATCAAAGGGCTCAAAGAGTATCTGACTACATAAATAATTCCAGTAATTTACAGATGGATAAACAATAACAGTGTTAACCAGAATGAATCAGTAAATTAGCAGATCAGCACTTAAGTATTTATAGCAAATTACTAAAGCATTTCCCCTACTATGAGGTATTATATGACTGATACTCCTCTATATAGTAATTTCCCATATTTCCCTACTGCTACCAGCTAGTAACAGTATTACAATAGCATAATCATGAGCAAGGACATATGGAATTAAATTGTACATTTACAAATGGTGATGGTTATAGGAGGAGAAACTGTTCAAGTAATTCCTATCTATCTCAAACTCGATAAGTTCAGATAACCATGGAGAGACTCCAACATTAATTAATAAACATCAATTTACTTTCTAACATATTATGTATAGGTATATATCTGGTTAGGCACAGAGAAATCTGTACTTCCATAAAGTTTAAATATCACATCTTCTATTGCAGCAAGTTTCACTACTGTCTAGAGTTTATATATATATATATATATATATATATATATATATATATATATATATATATATATTCATTCCTTTCCCCTTTATTTATTCCCTCCTTCTATTTCCCTTCAACTTCCTTTTTAGCATTTGTCATTATATTTCTAAAGCATTGAGTTGAACATTTGAGCCCTACACAATAAATCTCCGTTACTACATATTTGATCTTTAGTCTTTTACCAAGGTCAGACTTAGTGATCTAATTAGTTACAATATTACTGTGTCCATGTATAAACTTTTATTCTCATTATCGTAGTTGCTGTCTTTTATATGTACATATATATATATATATATATATATATATATATATATATATATATATGTACATATTCATATGTACCCCACATATGTCTACATATCATTACACACATATATGTTGATTTGCATTCCCTGTATTAATTTTGTCAATAACCAAGACAGGCAGTGTATTTGAAAAAAGTTTGGGAATGGAATTAAAGGAAAACTCGCCGTCTTAATGTGTTATTCAATTATTTTTTGCTGTATTAACAGTCAATCTCTTATAACATGTCTCAGGTACTGATGGGTATATTAGAGTCTATTATTGCGAACTTTATTGTGTGTAAATAATGTCAGACTTATTTTCATTTAACTCCAGCTTTAATAAATGTTCAAAGAGTTCTAGGAACCACTCATCTAGCTAAATATCCACCATTTTTTTTCATCACTATTGTGTATGAGAACAAGGTGTCATTCCCACACTGGTAATCTTCTAGGACTCTAACATTTTGAAATTAACTTAACTAATTTTTAATCCAAACTGCAGGGTGGCAATTATTTGTAACAGCACTAAGTGTGGTAAAATAGTAAAATTATTAATAACTTGGGTATGTGTGCTACTTGAGCCAGTTTTTATAACAGCTATATTGTGCATCTCCCCAATAACAACACTGTAAGATACAGCAAAGCCACACCAGATGGAGCAGACATCCCAAATCAAATATGAAAGAACCTGAGCCCAAATGTGAAATGATGGTACTAGGAAGTGGTTTTATACACTCCCTATGGCGGTACTTACTATTTAACTCACTGAGTAAACGTTAACAGGAACAGTTTAGATGTATTTAGAGCCAATTGTAACTGAGTAGTTGTGTTATATTCTAATAATTTGCCACCAGTTTATTTCTTCAGTTAAGAACATGTAAAAGCTAGCGATACAGTGTGCTACAGTATTTCCATACTGATGTCATGCTACTCAAAAAGAATAACACTTTACTAGAAACCTATTTGAGTGGCTGCAACCTTTATAGAAATCCATAAAGGTAATTATGAAGTATGTGCTTATTTCTAAGCTATATTTGCTGTTAGTGATCGGTGTTTATAAGCGGTGACAACTGTAATCAATCAGCTGCTCAACAGAAAGGTCTTTTTCTCTTTCCTTCCTACTATTTACAGAATACTTTCATTTAATTGTATGCAGATGCTTGTGTACAAACCAGGGTAGTTATGTATTTAACTGTTAAGGAAAGCTATCCACGGTGGTGCAGTGGTAGCGTTGTTGCCTCACAGCAAGAGGTTCTCCTGTTCGATTCTCAGCTGGAGTGTGGGGAGTGTCTTCTATGTGGAGTCTGCATGTCCTCCCCGTGGTTGAGTGGCATTCCGAAAGACATGCGTGATTGGGCGTGCCTTCGTTGAAGGTTGGGCGTTGAGCTGGCAACTCGGCACCATAAAACTCTACTGCCAATCATTAGCGGACCAGAGTTCCGCTGTGGCGACCCCTAACTGGGAAAAGCTGAAAGACAAACAACAACAAGTATCATGTTATGGAAAGCCAATTTATTTATTTTTTGATCTGCTAATTTCCCAAACACTCGATGGGATTTGAAATGCAATGATGATGTCATCGTAATTTACATAATCTCAATTTGGTTACTATAGAGATCAGTTACTAGTGGATTTTATTTTTATTTAGAACAAATTGATATTTCTACTAATTATTAATATTTAATCAAATGTCTTGTGTACTTTATATTCCAGCCAACTTTCAAGCTGCTGAAGCAACAACACAGGCAAATGACATCTCTGTTACACATCAGCATCACTCATACAGCTGACCACGGAGTTCTAATGCAGTACCTAAACAAATTTCTTAATGCTATATGAAGTTCAGTTTACAGACAACCACGAGAGCACTTGGATGCAGAGAAAAAGAAACTGCTCTTTAAATCAAAGTAGCGCTCAAGATTACTGTTTCACGAAAGAAACAAATGACAGTTTAGAATGTTAAAACGCTAAGCTGGAAACAAAATCAGGGAAAAGAAATGATAGCATGTTTAAATCATATACTGACAGAATGTTTGAAAAAACAAGTGTTCTTTACAATATATATATATATATAAAATCAAGTTCTGATATTATCTGTTCCAGGTTTCTGATTAAATAGACAGTAAATTAATCTTTCCCCCTTTTTTTTCTCTCATTTCCCTCCCTCCTTCCCCCTTCCCTCCCCTAATAAAAGAAAAAAAAAGGAAAGGGAGAAAAAGAAGAGACAATTCAAGAAAGAAATAAACATGTGTGCAGGATCCAACTAACTATACATCCTAGGTATCACTAGCAGTTGTATCTAATAAGAATATAGTAATATTAATTTTAGATTGCAAGCTTCACTGGTTAAATAAATGAATAGTTATACAAGACAAGTAAAGTAATGATACATACTTCTTTAGGTTTCCATAAGCATTTTATGATTTAGCTTGATCTTTGAGAGAATTAGGAAGTCCAGTGTTTTTAGCTCCAGTTTTCATTTTCTTCTTTCTTACATCCATCCAGTTATTTTTCTCGGGTGATCTTTTAAGGGCTGTAGATGGTGACCAGTCCATACCTTCTGGGATTGTAATGATGTTGTTTTGGATAAAAGAAACAGCTTCTTCGACACTGTTGAAAGATCTCATCTCGTTTTGATGGCAGATTTTGATTTTGGCTGGATAGACTAATTGTGCCTTAACTTTATTTTGCTTTAATAGTCTCATTTCCAGGAGTCTTGTGAAGTAATCATTATCTAACCTTATTTGATTTCCTTTGAAAGACAAGGGACTTTTCCTCCAAGCTGTTTTCAGTATGAGTTCTTTATCTAAGGATAGGAACCTCACATCTATGAATCTTGGCGAAGCATTAGGGGAAGGAGGGATAGGTTTCCCTATGGCTCTATGTACTCTCTCGATCCCGTATGACAAACCTTCTTTTAAGTCCAAAAATTCAGGCAGCCAGGAATTTAGGAAGGAAATAATATCTTCTCCTTTTGTTTTTTCAGGGAGACCAAAGATTCTAATATTTGTTCTCTCTCTGTTTTCGACATCATCTACTTTATTTATCAGCCAAGTGTTTTGTTGCAGAATGGTCTCACAGTGGAATTCATCTTCCTTATGTCCTTTATCTATATCATTCAGTGAAGTCTCAATGTTCAGAATTTTATGTTGTTGCTGCTGGAGGATTCCCTTTAGAAAATCAGTTTGTTGTTGACAGTTCATCTTTAAAGTTTCAAGGTTGTCAGTAAATCTGTCCATTTTTAAAGATAATTCCTGAAGAGTAGTAGATATAGACTGGATTTCTTTCCTTAGTGTGGAATCAGCGTGTGAAGATTTTGAGTTGCTCATCTCTGCCCCGTTGTATAATCATTAATTTTGACAGGAAATTTTTTTAAGAAAAAGCTCCAAAGTTGAAAATCTAGCAGATTATAGGTTCTCAAAGAGATTGTATAACTTTTAAGGAGCTGATAATAGAATTTTAAATAATAATTTTCCTGTTCTTGGTAGCTGATGTGGAGCTCAAGAAAAAAGCTGTTATCAGTTGGCCATTTAGGCTTCACCCCTCAGATCTTTTTTTTTTCTTGTCTGAAAATTTTTTATTAGTTTTACCATAATAAAAATAATCAATTATAAATAACAATTGAAACATAAGCGATGAAGAAAGTTTACTGCTGCTCATGCTAAGTCTGTTTTCAAAGTGCAAATAGCTGTTTTTTTGTTTATCAAATGGCACACTGTATTGTAGAATCTGAAAGCAGTGTTGGTAACATAATTGCATTTGGTGCAAAGGGGTGTGAATTCTACTCCCGCACCATGGAAATGGAGTGCTGGTATTGTAGTACCCATATGATTGTTTGCATTATAAGGGGGAAAGAGGTTCTACACTCCTGAGTATGTCCTCCTTTGTATGAGACATGTAGTAACTATGAACTTGATGGTTTATTTCCTATTGCAATATAACTAACTTACCATTTTTTTGTGTAATATAGGCAATTAATTCTTCAAGGGCAGCAGGCACTGCATTTATAGATAAAACATTAAAATGTAAAGTTGTTTGTCAGTAGCAACCTCTTTATTAGTTACAGGTTTCTTTAATGTAGAATTATTCAGATGGTTTTACTTCTGCAGAGATTGTGCGTATTGAGTGATATTGGTGGATTGTAATTACAGAAGTTTTAATTGGCCTTTTATGGTTGAAATTTTCTGAAATTGGTAGTTATTGGCTCATACATTTTGTTTCATTGCTTATTAAAAGAATGTTTAAAACTACAAATTTAAAACCCATTCTAACAAGTGGTGCTGTATTATACAAAGAATATAATTTAATACAGTCAGGAAGATGAATCAAAAAAGAAATATGTGTATGCATGGCCCTACAGAATGTATGCAAGTAGTCTGTTTTGAAAACAGCCCAAAGGTAAACTTAATCCTTCACTGGCCAGATGCATTTTCTATGAATCTGGGTTTTCATGCTATTTTAATGAATGTGAGTTTTGTCGTTTCAATGAGTATGTGTTTCAAGGGCAAAGAAGTTTACAGCTCATGCTAAATCTGTACTCATTGCGAGACTGTATTGTTTGTTTAGCAAATGGCTATCTGTGTTTGTGTTGTTTTATTTCAATATCTGTAAACATTGTGGAAGTAAATAAGAAAACAGTAGGGTATCTTTTTCTTCTTATGCATTTATATGATTTAAAGAAATTACTAGAGTGGCTTTCTTGGGTAGTGACCTACCTGTGGGTGTGGCTGAAATAGGGTTGTTTTTTGAGTATGTTGTGGGTAGGGCGTAAGGGGGCACCAGAGCACTACTTCGCCTAGGGCGCCATTTCAGCTAAGGCCAGCCCTGGTTTAAAAAAGCAAACAGTTATTCATCAACCCTAGTTCAGCGAATGCTGAAAAAGCCAAACACTCGGAACAGCGATTTTTTTTCCCAGGGAAAAAAAAAATCGCTGTTCCAAAAAAAAAAACTTAAAACATTATTTAATGTGGGGGGCTTCGCCCCCCACACCACCCCCTACTTAAATATACCAACTCCGAGATCACACCTCAGTGTAGGAAACGGCAAACTCCCAAAACCAGTCCAGCAATTTGTTTCCCTGAGAACAAATTTGTTGTTCCGGGTGTTTGGGATTTTCAGCGTTCGCTGAAAAAGGGTCGCTGAATCAACGTTCGCATTTTTAAGCGTTCGCTGATTCAACATAGACCAGATTTAATCATGGGGTGGGTACACTGATGTAACAATGAAATAAAAGGCATTGCATATATTAGAATGCACATGGTAGTTGTCTTGAGGGGCAAACTACATGCCTGGACATCATGGTATAAAGAATTTGTAGTACACACAAGTCACTCAGCCATTACGTAGATGAAGTTTATTTATTTTGAGCAGTACCATTAACTGTCTGCAAGTTCTCTTTTTGAACCACAGTCTAAAAACAATGCATATGATAACCATAAGATCACCTGATCTCTTGCCGCTCACTACCATTTTTCATCATATAGCAAGGCACTTACACTTCCTTGATTATAAGGCTCAGCAGCACCCAAGTGGGCCACATGTGACCACAAGGTGAGGAAGAGGAAATATAACCCATGAATTAACAGAAAATTAAAAGGGGTAGTCAAACATTCTTAGATCAAACAACAGCACATGCTATTTATTTCAACAGTACTGTTTTCAGAACACAGTGAGGATTTAAAAAATAAAGCTACAGTTTGCATTCAACTGCAAAACCAAACCTATGGTTTTATTGTAAAGAATGCACACTGATTATTGCAGAATTCTCTAGAATTTTCAGTAAGGTTTTTATAAAAAATAAAAGCATCTGTCTGCAGGAAGAAAATGATAGTCTACAGAAATTCAGAATGATGAAATGGTTGCATTATTTATTAATACAACTAAGAAGTAATAACAGTGTGATTACTATTTCCAAAGTCCAGGATATACACAGAGGTGCATGTGCAAGTAAGCTATGTAAATCTGTGGTTTGTAACAGGCCACTATACCAAATGTCATTCGTCATCCACTGCTCAGACAACACAGTGTAAAGGTTATCTGTCAACAACTAACACATTTTACCAAATAGGCACACATCCATCCATATAGAATACCACAGCTGACTGCAGTATTTATGATTTCTCTGTTGACTTGTACGCATGAGCAAGGGGTCTGTTGCTATGTCTCAGGTTAATTGCTATGCCTTAAACTGGTATGAATTCTGCCCACACACAAAAAAAAAGAGATAAAAATGTGCCTACCAGCAAAACAAGCTCCAGTGAAGCTCATATACAATAAAAGTAAACTAGAATTGTTGGCACTTTGGAGGAAAGCAGGCAGTAATCACTTGCTGTGATGCCCAAAATATTATAAAAAAGAGAGAGAACTTTAATTCTGTATCGAATCACACATAAACACTTAAAAGAATAATCACATTTTCATCTAATAATTAGGACTTCATTAGATACTGAGTTGAACTAAGCCCTATTATATATATATATATATATATATATATATATATATATATATATATACACACACACATATATATATAAAATTACCCCATCAAACCTTTTAAAGGAATATCTCAAGATACATAACAAATACATTAAAATAAAAATACATTACATGCTTAGTACCTGAGGTACTTTACAGAGAAATAATAACTAAAAAATGAGAAGAAATAAATTACAATAAAACCATAGATGGAAACACTTCTCAAATACATTCCTACTATAAAAAAACCTTATAAATATTTCAACTGTCACTGGAGGATGAAAAGCTAATGAAAAAATATGCAATGTGTTAAACAGACAAATCAATGTGCAAAACATTATTGAAGTGCAGAACATTACTACAAACCAACCTACAAAACTAAAATACACTGCAATACTAATTAAACCTACTAATTCATCAACCAAGTTACGAAATAATCCAAATGTAATAATTACCTAAAAATATTAAAAACTATTAAAAACTAGCATTTGCTGCCATCTAGTGGTCTAGTACATAAATGTGTAAAAAGTGTATTAAAAACATAAAGTATATTAAAACAATGCCTATGTAACCACAATTGTCTTTAAATAGCACTAAATAACATATTTAAAGGGAGGCAAACAGGAATAAAAATATATAAAAAGGTAGTCAAATTGCTCTGTTAGCAATAAAAACACTGAATTATTTTCAAAAAGCTATGTATGTTTACAATAAATGGTAAATGTTAGAATAAATTTTAACCTTGCTGATCTAAGCTTTAAAACAGGGACCAAGGAGACATTATTATTCAAATGTGGCAGTCTATTGGCTTCCAACACTAATTTCCAATAGATTCCCTGTATTCAATTATAGTCTGCCACAGCCCCCTCAGATCCTTAAGGAAGTCTTCCAAGATGAAGAGGGTAAAGACAGCTTGTGTGCAGATTAACATATACCTATACAAGGCATTAACTTTATCTTTTGTTCTGATATCATAGAGGTGCTCATACATCCTCTTTTTCAGCATATGCTCAGTCCTCTCTACATAGAAAGCATCACATTTTTTGCAAAGGGGCCAGATAAATCACCCCTTTTACTATGACAGTTAAAGTCCTATCTTGTATATATATATATATATACCTGTAATACACACACATTCACTATTAGTTATGTATGAGCCCTGAGCCCATTTCCCACATTGATAAGTCCCCAATCTTTTACTTCTTGGAGCTCTATGTTTATGCCTATCTAGTTCTAGTAAATCTTTGATATTACAACCTTTCCTAAATACAAATTTAATATATTTTTTAAATATCACCTCTAAATCTGAAAAATTAGCAAACCCCTCCCAATTATTTTAAATAAATGTTTTAATAAGGTTAGCATCATTATTATAATATGCTACAAAGGCTCCCTAATATGTTAGACTATTTTCTTCATCTGTATGTTGTACCATATTCATATGTTCATTAGTGGGTCGGTGTAATTTCTTAAGGGTTATATCTACCTTCCCTAAAATTGGGAAACACCTATCATTTCTACCTTTCTTAATTTCAATAATCACCTCTTCCACCATTGAAGTAGGATATTTTCTTTCTAGAAACATATTCTTAGGTTTAATACACTCATCTAAAAAATCCTATTCATCAGAAGTCATTCTTGAAATCCTTATAAATTGGCCTTAAGAATGCTGATTTTCTGTTTATAGGGGGTAGGCATTAGTATAACATAAATATGAATTAGAAAAAGTGTCCTTCCAATGAACTATAGATTTGAACCCTTTCCTATCTTTCAGTTTATGAAGTGTGACGGCTAAATAGTTCACAAAATTCTTTGTAATCTTATATGTAAATTTAAAAAAATCAGTAGTGGTCTCTATATAATCGATGAATTCTTTAAATTTATCTTCTGTACCAGTCCAAAAAATACATATACAGTATCATCTAGATAGCTTGTATAAATTCCAGTGTTGTATATTGGGGGAATTGACAACATATTTGTATTCCCAAATATGAAGCACTATCTTCGCATAAGTGGGGGCAAAATTGGTCCCCAGTGCTACACCATTTTTCAGTTTATAAAACCCTCCTTCATATTGAATGAAATTATTCTAACACCATCTCCTTGATTTCCAGCAAAACTCTGAACTCATTAGCACTAAAGCTATCTTTTTCTACAACAGCCTCTTCAAACCACTCTAAGCCTATATTATGTGGTATCACTGAGAACAGATCTACTATGTCAGTTGTTACGAACTTCAAATCTTTTTCATATAGTTAATTTTTTATACCTTTCAAAAAATCCCAAGAGTCCTTTAAAATTCCGACCTCTTCTGTCCAAATTCTTTTAAGCTTATGGTCTATAAATTTCACTATAGAATAAGTTTTAGAACCATTAGTGGCCACAATTGGTTCTGACATTATCCTGTTTCTGTTTTCCATTAGTTAATAGTCTATATTAACAATTTTTTTTTCAAGTGCATATTTATTTTTTGTGTTATTTAAAATTTCTTTACCAGGAAAGTCTGACTGGGACAGACACCATATTCAGCTGATGCCCAGGGAGAAAAGCTGCAGACATCTGCCTTTGGAACATGGGAGGAAACCAGAGCCCCCAAAGAAGCCCATGCAAATGCAGAGAGGACATTCAGACTCTGCACAGAAGGCACCCCAGCCAAGAATCGAATTGGAGAACCTCTTGCTGCAAGGTGACAATGCTAACTGCTGCACCACTGTACCACCCATATATCTTTTAGTCGGAATTGGTATTACTATGAACCGACATTCTTGAAACCAAGGTATTTGGCTGAGAATAGATAATAAGTTTTGCTTTTTACAGGACTGTCACACAGTGCTGCTGTATTATATACTCATTTGTTTATTTATTTATTTAGTTATGTTTTTTTTAACTGCGTTGACCCTGCTGGCCCAGGGCCATTTATAAGTGATTCAAGTAGAAAAGTCTCAGATTTTTCATATATACACTCAAAGGAAAATTGCAATAAAAAGTTATTTAGGGGTGAAAAACGAACATGCCACACATTTGTTAAGGATGTGAGAAGCATGTGGTATGTATGCATCAGAACAGTACTGTTCTAAATAGTGTTTTAATAATAATAATAATTTTATTGTAATTTAGTAGCATTAAAAGCTAAGGACTGCTTAGTTGGTATTTAATACAAGTGTATCAAATTGAGTATGCATATCTCAACTGTAAAATAAGCATGCATGCCTTAGACTGTAGCACAAAGCAACATTGCCATATTCTCAAATAATAATGGAAAGTATGAATGCAGCAGTCTGTAGGACAAAATAACAGTACAGTATTAGAGAGTAGTCATCAGTTGTGAGTTCAAAAACCACACCTCCCAAATATACAATACTGTTAGGTATTCATCATTATTGCAATGTAACTTCATACCTCTATGCCAGTGGAACAAACGGCCTTCTGTAAACTGTAATTAGTGTAATTGAAACACACATATGTGCAATATATGCAGACATCAAAGATTGATGTCTGCAATTTGTACTATAGTGTACCTCTGTTATGAACTGGGTAGTCTTAAAGTAATGAAGAAATCTGTTAGGAATTTGTAGTGTTAAAAGCAATGGAATAGAATAAAGTCAAATAATTGTATCAATGCTTCGTGTGTTACATATGAAGTTACTAATTTTCTCCCCTTTTTTTCCTCTCACCCCAATGTTTTTTTTTTTTTTTGCTTTTTCCGAGAGTACAGCAGGGTAGGCTTGTCCTCTGGGATCCTTCTGTTTCCACTCCACTGGCTACAGCACCACTGCCCAGTCCATCTGGTATGCAACCTGGCAGCACCCCCTCTGCTGCCCTTGCACTACCTGGCCCTTAGGTAGTTCTGCCTCAGAGGATAGGCCTGCAGCTCCCTCTGGGAGCAGTGGCAAAGGTGGTGACTTTATCCCCCTAGAGGAACTGGCAAGAATAGTGTGCAGGACTATGAAGCGCACTGTGGGTGTGCACGTATACCAGATGCAGCTCCAGTTCTCCATCCTCATTCAGAGTACATGTAGGAGATGCAGACATCAGTCACTGCAGCTATCAGTGCAGTCAGGTGACAGTGATGACAATCTACTGGGTGAGAACTATATTCTCACTGTAAACCAACTTGGCGTTCATGGGTCCTGGATTTCCTACCCTCTTCCCAACCACAGTGTTCACCCACCTCTTGCGTCCTTTGTCATCCCTGTCTCTTGACTTGTTTGTCTTCTCTATCTGGAATTGCTTCCTCACCTGCTCAACTTACCTCACCCAGACATTCCTACATCTCTTCCCCAACATTCCTCTCTCTCCCAAAAAAAAATGTGCACCTATCCCACAAAAAAAAAAAAAAAAAAAATGTCCTTTACATATCTCTTCATTTCACACATGTGTCTTCATGACACACTTGATTCAGTCCAATTGGCTATACAACATGATTGTATTGTGGTCAATCTCTGGAGGTGACACTTCAAATTCAGCTAATATTTTGTATATATGTTCATGTTTTATTCTTGAAAAAATGGATAGCTGTGGTTCATTCCTACACCCTTTCTTGACATTCCTGCCCTCCTTTCACTCTGTCCTTTCCCCTGTGTGCTCCCCATTTCACCACTTTCCTGTCTTCCGCATTTCTTTTCTTTAAAGAACTCTAGTGTGATGGTGCACATCATGCAGCAACATAAAACAATGGTAAACGGCAGCAATTTAAGTAGATATATTTAAAGTATCATACACACTTGTAAAATTACTACTTACACCCATATTTGAACCCAGTAACATCTGCCTCCAACAACAATGCATTAACACATGCTGCAACACAGAATCAATTAGGTAGCAGATATATTTTATACAATCAATAGTAACACACATTTTAGCAAAGATTTCCCTCTGTACTCCCCATGCTTGTTCCCCATATCAACAGTGCTGTATCTTCCCCACTAATTTTGTATGAAGCAGCATTGCAAGATCCCCACCAGTGTTTTATAAAGCATTATTGCACGATAGACATTTAGTCTTATAAAGCAGTAGGGCGCGATTCTGCACATCACACACTATTGATAAGCAATACTACTACAAAAGTAGTTCAATGTATTAGCTTCAGCTGTATTTGGAACCAGTAACATCTGGCCCCAAAAAGGAACTTATCACTGCATTAAGTTAATTAATACCCGCAGCCAGAGATGCAAGACAGAATCATAGCTATCCATTTCATTAATAATAAAATATGATCATATGTGCAAAATATTAGCTGAATTTTGGACTGTCACGTGCAGAGAGAGGGGTGACCGCAACACAATCATGTTGTATAGCCTATTGGACCAAATCAAGTGTGTCATGAAGATATGTGTGCAAAATGGAGAGCTATGAATGGGATGATTTTTTTTGTTTTTGTTTTTGTGGGACAGGTGCCCATTTTTTTTTTTTTTTTGAGAAAGAGAGGAATGCTGGGGAAGGGATGTAAGAATGTATGGGTAAGATCAGTTAGGCAGGTTAGGAAGCAATTGGAGACAGACAAGACAAAAAAGAGAAACAAGACAAGAGACAGAGACAGTTAAGGACACAAGAGGTGGATAAACACCATGGCTGTGTTGAGGGGGGACATCGCCAACCCATGGACGTCAAACTGGGTGACAGTGAGAATCGAGTCATCACCCACTGGGCTGTCATCACTGTCACCTCACAACTCTGATGGCTGCAGTGCCTGATGTCTATGTCTCCTTGGGTTATTCAATACAATGATGGAGAGCAGTGTTTCTGTCTGGCATAGGCATCCACCAACTGTTTGGTAAACAATTCTGTGCACCAACCCTGGCAGTTCATCACAGGTGACAAACTCACTACCTTTGCCACTGCTCCCAGTGGGAACCACTGGCCTATCCCCTGGGGCAGAACTACTTGAGGGGGCCAGGTAGTGCTTGGGCAGCCAGCAGAGAGGGTGCTACAAGGTTGCACAACAGATATGCTGGAGAGTGGTACTGTAGCCAGTGGTGTGGGGGCAGGCCTAACATGCTATGTTGTGGGAAGAAAACAAAAAATAAAAAAATTAAAAAAAAAAAGAGACAAGGGTTGCGGTGAGAGGAAAAAAAGAGAACATTAGTAACTTCATATGTGACATACAAAGTATGATACAATTATTTGACTTTGTTCTGTTACCTTTGCTTTTAAGATTGCCAACTCCTAATACCTTGTTTTACTGTTAATACTACCCAGCTCCTAACAAATGCACAATATAATACAGATTGCAGCAAGCAACTGATGTATGCATATATTTCACATATGCATGTTTTAGTTATATGCATTACAGTTTACAGCAGGCCATTAGTGCAACTGCTTTAGCCCTCTGATGTTACATTGCAGTATTGATGAAAACTTAACAATATTGTATATTTGGGAAGTGTGCTTTTTGAATCCACAACCTCTGACTACTTTCTAATAGTGAACTGTTGTTTTGACCTCCAGACTAATGCATGCATACTTTCCTGCTACAGTTCAGAGATGAATCCTCAATTTGATACAGCTGTATAATAAACCAATAAAGATGTCTTTACTTTTAATGCTAAAATAACAGTACTGTTCAGATGTATACATACTACAGGCTTCTCACATCCATGGCAGTTTAGTGGTATGGGTTTGTGCATTCATTTCTTGGTTTGTGATGGCTGCAGAATAAAACAGAACAGAATACCATTATGAAAACCAATCCTGACTGTATCCAGCTTTTAAGAGTTGCAAGTAGTCTCTGTAAGTGATACACATCTGTGGGGTACCCTCAGTACTACATTCCTCAATCCAATGGTTGAGGGTATCCCTCTTCCTCATCCTGAGGTCTCTGTAGTGATTCCTACACTGTTCACCACTGGGCAGTGCAGGGGATACTGGTAACACTAGTCAGAGCCCATGCCAGACTATTCCATACCTCTGCCTTGTAATCCGAGCCATGATAGTCCCTCTGAAAAAGCCAGGGCCCATGTTCATTCACTATGACTCCAACAAACAGTTTGGACTCCTGGATATCCCATCTTTGTGCATGGAATCTCAAAACATCTCCAAGAATTCCTGCCGTGCCTACCACAGATCAAGACCAATGTAGAATGATGTTTTCTCACCAACTGCAAGTATTGTGCTTCATGGGAGTATGCAATTTTTGGTTTTACAACATTTGAAAGTGTTGCACATCACTTACCATCATGAAAACATGGTGGATGAGAGTATGCACTGCTGGGAAACATGTTTGTGCAATGGTAAGTAGTATTAATTTAATGCATCCGGTGTATGTTTGTGGCTGTCTGAGTCCTGCTTGCTACCTGGGTCATCCATTCGTTCAGTTTGTGCACTGCCACTTAAGGCACAAATGAGATGAGCATAGCCAAACCCATTTATGCTAAGTGGCACATCAAACAAACAGTGACCCCAAAAGAAAAACAAATTAAAAAACAGAAGTAGATGAAATGAGGAAAATCACTCTATGACATACACAGTAGAAAATGTTAGTACACATGAGATATGACTACATAGGTCTAGATCCCAAATCTCACTCCAATCCAAAACAGGATGGGGACTTATCCTTCTAAGCTGCAGAAAAAGCTTTGCAGCAAAGATATGAAGTAATTCCTTAAACAAGCAAGTGTAACTGAATATACGCTAATATCAAGGCATAACCAGTTATTTGTAAATGTATTATATTTAATATATTTGGATGTAGTGCACTTAGTTATCACACAACCTGTTATGATTATTCCTTGCAAATATATTGCTCTGTCTTACCTTTCTGTGTTTCTTGGTCATTCATCAGTTATCTTACCAGTACTCAGAGACATGCAGTGTGTAAGCCAGTCAATATCATTTACCTTAAAATGTGCGAGGGTATTAACTGGGAATAATATGATATGCAGTTGGCATCGAATGAAGGGCAGGTTGGATTACACAAACAAACTGCTCTGTGGGGGGGGGTGCAAAGCTGTATTCCTGTTATGGCACATGCAAGGGTACACTGTTTTTTTGAAAGGGCTGGACTCAGGCTGAGCTACTGTTATGGCACAAACAAGGATATGTTGCTCTTGTTTTTCTTCTTGTATTGCATCCTGCCTGTTTGATCTTGTGAGTGTTGTAAAGCTGGAAACTGCAGTGTGTCTCATTACTTTTTAACTTCTCTCTATTATGATTTCCTATTACAAACATATGGTGCTAAACTGAGGACATGCAGTGATCATCAGTACTTTGGGGAGGTATCAATGTCTGAATATTTGAGGTCTGAAGCCTGCTACTTGCTAATGTACACATACAAGTCAAATAACTCTCTGATGTCCCATGTTATGCTAACTTGTGTACAAATATCCCACCTTTTAATTGCTTACTGCACCAAGTGATGAAATACAAGGACATGCCATAATATTACTATACAATCCAGTACATGTTCAGGACTTACCTTGTAAATGCAGCAATTGCCACAGTGTTAGTTCAGGGTTGACAGTGATGCAATCTGTACACAGCCAATACATGGGGAGGTAAAGGCTGTGACTCTGAGTTGAGGCTGGCAGAGGTGTCATACATCCTGCATTGTATCCCTGTCCCACCCTGTAGCACTCTACAATGTCCATGTCATGTATGTTGTGATAAGTTAAATGTGGCCTGAAAACTCTTCTCTGTCTCAGCCTAGACCTATTGGCAGCAGCAGTAGCAGCAGCACTGCCTGCACCCTGCAGCACATACAAATGGAGTTAAGCAGCAGCAGCTCCTAACATTCTGTCTGTGTAGACTTTCTGTGTCTGTAGTCCACTACTTTTAAAATTCACAGGAAAAAAACAGTATGGAATGAGCATGGTTACTTTATAACTTGTTGAATAGTTCCACCAGATTTGATTGATTAGCATGCAGTTCAGCTTCTTATGCTGCTATTGGCATCTGTGAAACACAGGTTAAGACAGATGCAATCTATTAATAATCAATGGGTCTATATTATATGCTTGAAGGTTTAAATCTTTGACTCTCATATGATCGACACCATATGAACAATGTTTTAAAACTTCAAACAAATAAAAAATTTAAAAAAAAACTCATCTGAACACTCAGGGCAGGGGGGCAAGCCCCCTACACCCCCCCACATACCCGCTACTTAAATATATCAACTCTGAGATCACACTACATTGAAGTAAAGGGAAATATTCCCTACAGCAATCTCTGTTGAAACTTGTGAGCTTTCAAAAGTTCGCTCATATGGTGTCGGCCATATGAGTCTCGGACTTTTGAATGTTTGTGATTTCTAATGGAACCCATAATCTACTCCATTATAAATAAGCAAATGTGTAGCTAACCAAACTGATAGTGAGGACACTTGCTACATGTTTGCAGGACTTCACAAAAGCATAATATTTCCAAAGCTATCTTTACAGAGTAGTATTGAACTCTAGGAGGTATGCCACATTTTGTTACCTACATAATGCATATGCTGGAATATATTAATAAATAATGTGAAGCAAAGCCTTTTACACGGTTATCTTCTGTATGCATTAGTTATAAGTGTACTGATGGCATGCCCATGTTTGTCAAGCCATTTCAGAGGTACAAATGATTGACAATACAAGAAAAAAGAAAGCTGTGTGATATATATGTACACATGTTTCAGGGAACAGTCCTTAGAAAGCATGTTTAGCATTTCAAAGATGTTTTATTAACAAAATGGTTCATGTGCCTGTTCTTTTGTGGGTGGGGGGAGCAAAGAAAAGTTAGTTATGTCACAAACTAGAATGGACTGTCTTTTGGGGGCAGCACAGTTGAGTTACTGCTACGGCACATATAAGGATATGTTGCTCTTGCAACTCTCCTTGTTTTACATCCTGCCTGTTAGTATTTCACATCTGTAGACTGTTTCATGTTTTTCTGGTGGGTACTACTGACTGCCTACCTTAACTGTAAACAGTTATTTTGTAGTTATGTGACACTTATGTTTATTAAAATTTTGTTGTCTTTTAAGACACAAAATGTCATTGAAGTAGAGAACCCCCTTCAGTGAAGCGGAGAGCAGTAACATTGTTGATGCTCTCCGTCAACATGGGGCATTTCTGCTGGGAAGTAGTCATCCCACTATTCAAGAAGGGCTATGAGTATGGCAGCAGATTGCTGCCAACATCAATTCTGTGGGCTGTCACAGCTGGACATATGAGCAGGTGCGTCACATGGCCACTCATATGATTATCTTTGCACTGAGGCATGCAGCTGCTGTTGCCCAAGACCAGAGATTAACCAAGAGTGGGCCTGCTACAGAACCACCTCTCACCCCAGTGAAGATTTCCTAACAAATATCCTCCAACAGGACAACTTACAGCAGAGTGGACCACAGCATGTCATTGACGTGGGCACCATTCCTTCTGAATCCCAGGAGGAGCTTCCAGGTTTTGTTATATGACCAGTTGGATACTGTTTCATAGTAAAACAATTGAAATAAAAGTTACTTCTGTGTCACGTCTTTTTTTTTTTGGGGGGGGGGTTGAAGATTGGTACAGTGGTAAGCTCAGTTTGGAGTTACCAGCCACATTGTTGAACATACAGTTAATGCAGATACAGAGAAGTACATGTAGTACCCCATCTTATTGTTAAATATGATGATGTTGCCCCTACCTCTTGCTTAACTTATTTCAGGACTATCAGAAATCCAGCTACGTATGAGTCCTGCAGATGGTAAGCCAAATACATTTATTTCAGTACTGCAGATCAATTTAAAGAAATATCATAATGTGTCATTTTAGGGCTGTTGTGTGTATTGCTGTACTGTCTGTAATAGTGGCAGCACTATTACTTGTTTACTATATATTGCTCCATAGTAGTGCAAGTATTAATATATGCTTGTGTGTCTCCTTTTTTATCACAGGTGATCATAACAGTGGGAGTATGGACCCTGTGCCACCTGATGTCAGTGTCTCATCAGACACTGATGATAATGGTGGCAAAACTGAATCTCAGGTGGGGGGGTGCAGAGGTTGAATCTGACACAGAGGTTGACATCCAGCCACCCCACTTCATTTTCCCTGCACATAGCTAGTAGTTCTAAACCTACCCTGCCCACTGAGCCCCCGATATTGGACAGGTGGAGGGAGTGAACATTGCACAGGGAAGTGTGGCTAATGTGGCTTCACTGCCTGTTGAGTCTGGCCATAGCCAAAGTGTTGGTGAGCTGCCATGCAGGGGGTTAATGGAATGTTTAGAGGAGGCCTGCTGTCCCTCCTCCACCTGATCCAGGTGTCTCTTCCCATGTCATGCAGCATATGTTTAGGGCCATCATGGAGGCACAGGCACATTCAGAAAGGTGCTCCAGGCAGATGCTCAGGGTTGTTGATGTGGGACAGGCTGGCATGCACGACTGCCTCCACTGTGTCACTGATTCACTGGATTGGATGAATGACACATTGGAATGAGGGGTGCCTATGATAGACTGAGGGGTGTCTGTCATGGAATGAGCAGTGTCTGTGATAGAATGTCTGCTGGGAGGGGAATACTGTCCTTGTGGGTGGAGGTCAGCTACAACATCTGCTGATAGCCAATGTGGCCATAACCGATCACACTTCCATAGTGGCAGTACTTCTGCTGGTCCATCGGTGAGTGTGCTATCCACACCCAGATGTGGCAGGCCATGTGGGTCATGTTCCTGGGCATTCCTGTGATGGGAGCATGTTCAGCAGATATAAATCATGGTCAAGTAGTAGCACTTCATCTGACCTTGGGAGTGGAGGTGCCAGTGCAACTCCTGGCAGAGCCAGTTCTCATGGTCTGGGGTGACTACAATGAACTGTATCCTCTACCATGTACAGCTCAAACCTGTGCAACATACCAAGATGTAGAGTTAGCACTGAGCTTGGTTGTCTTCATGCAGACTCTCACACACCACTTTCATATGTAGGACCCCTACAGACACACACAGACAACAGTTACATGGTTCAGCTTGTCTGCTTCCCTTTCTTACTCACACATACACTCACTGACCTTTTGTGTCAGCCTAGGCCTTCTGCCTCCCCACACACAACACCCTGTGCAATTAATGACAGCTATGCCATATCTCTCTTTTGGATTCAGGAATACAAAAACGTTGTGTCTGATGCACTTGGTGTATAATTACATTTGTGCCTAGTATATCTGCATTTGTGTTTTTGAACCCTTAATTATACCTGTCACTTGTATTTGCCATGCCAAATTATACAGTGGATAGCATTATCATGTCAACACTTTATAGTGTAGTCTCTTGTAAGGGTTGTGAAGTCAGGAACTGCAATGTGTCTCGTTACCTTTTAACTTTTCTCTTTAATGTTTTCCAGTACATATGTATGGTGCACATCATAAGACACGTCATCACATTCAGATCTCAGGATTGTATGACAGCACTGAAGTCAAACTAATCAGAACAGAAATACAGTATAATGCTGTCTTTTGCATAAATCTCACCAGACACATGCAGCAGCTCGACAGACAGCAGGACTTTCTCATCAAGATAACACGGGGCCTACTAACTATGACATGATGTATGTGGACACATTAAAAGACATGTCACTGTCATCTGTCTGGTATTACATTAAATTGTAACTGTTACTCTAATCCTCTTAGTTTTGGTTTAAGCACTTGGGCTTCAGGCCAGTTGTTCTACATTAAGAAGGTTTGTAGTCTACACTCTTGTGGGAGGAGACAGTAGCTTCTGCCCTACGAAGTTGGAAATTGCTGGTTGAAGGCTTATTGTGCCTGCTGTTCTAATCACCTTTGCTCTGATTTAAGCACTTGGGTTCCAAACCAGTTATTTTACATTAGGAAGGTTTGTGGTCTAGACTCTTGTGACCGGAGAGGATAGCATATACCCTTCTAAGCTGGGAATTGCTGGTTGAAGGCTTATTGTGTCTACTATTCTGAAAGTGTCTTAGTTCTGATTAAAGCACTTGGGTTCCAGACCACTGGATAAGTAAGGTTTGTGGTCTACACTCTTGTGGGAGTATTCTACTGAATTGCTGCTTTATTTAAACTGTTTATTTATTTATTTATTTATTTATTTTGCTGTTGTGATTGTGATGTTCTGCTCTTTGAATTTCTAGTACTTCTGCATTTTACAGCATAGGCTAAATTCAGACTTACTGAATCTAGACTGTTTGGTATCATTTGAGCATTAAAACCAGCCATCTTACATTAAGAAGGCATCCCCTTCAGCCATGTGGCAGAAGTGTGCAGCCAAGGATCCATCTGAGTTGGGGATTGCTTGAATAAGGCTCAGTATTGGTATTTCCCTGTGTTTACTTTTTGAAAGCTGTTTAACTTCACTTGTATTTCAGCGTCATTTTGGGAGGGTTTGCACTCAGTTTACTAGAGCTGCTCAGAAATTGCACTGCTGTCCTGTGAGCAACTCATTTGTGCATTGTGAAGCACTGACACACTTTTCTACCCCTAGTTCTCCACAGAATAGCCACCTTTTGTTAGTCTTACAGCAAAACCTCATCCATCTAGCCCACTCCCCACTAGTTAATACAATATATACCTGCCATAATTGATGGAGAGTTTCCCACCATTTCTCCATCTAACCTGACTGACATGGGCATCCAGAGGCAATGTAGCAATTGCTTCATGTATACTGACAACTAGTTACTTCTTAAACAAGCAAATACAACATGTGAGAGCTTTATCTATACTATGAATTTGGAATCAAATAATAACAAACCAGATATCAAATAGTTGTCAGCACATACACTTCACCTGTTGCACATAAGCTCATAACACATAAACCCACATACATGGAGGTACTCACTAGAATCCTACCTAAAGATCAGACACCTCCCAAGTGCATGCCTACTGCACATACTGCAGAGCCAACAGAATCCACTACACATAATAATATACACACCTGTGTCTCAGCCAATAAGCCCTAAGGCAAAACACCTCAAATGTGACCCTGAAATACAAGTGAAATTAAACAATTTTAAAAAAGTAACGAAAGGGAAAGGCCAAGACTGAGCCTCATTCCATCAATCCCCAACTCAGATGTGTCCTCTCAACAACAACAACTGTTATGACTCTGTCATAGTTCATGTTGGCGTGAATGACTTGAGATGTACCTCCCTGGACTATTTGAAGAGACACATGATCGAGCTCAGTGAATATGTGTCCTAGGCAGGTATGTTCCTAACTTTAAGCAGCATTCTACCATCTCCCAGAATGATGCCTCAATACACACAGAAAATGATTGACTTTAACAATTGGCTTAGTTTCTGGTCCCATTCCAAGGGGATCCAGTGCTGTCAACCTGGGAAGACATGACTGACAAACCACAATGCTTTTCCAGAGATGGCCTGCATCTGTCTCCCTTGAGCTTCAGGCTTCTGGTAAAGGATTTTGCCTCCCCCATACTGCCTTTTTTAGACAATGCCATGAGGTCAAAGTTACAACATGAAGATTTCATCAAAACGCAAATTAAAGGTCATGCTGCTAAACACTAGGAGTCTAAACATGAGACTGCACTCATTGCAAGCATTCTTAACCAATATGCTGACATTTGCGTAGTCACAGAAACCTAGTTTAAAGCTGCGATTTTAACTACCCAACCATAGACTGGAAAAAATACTCATGCCAAAACACAAATGGCCAGAGATTCTTTGATTTTCTCAATGTAAATGCCTTGGACCAGCTATTTGATACCCCCACAAGAGGTGAAAATATCTTGAACTTGGTGTTAAAAAACATGAGTAACCACTGCAGTATCCCTACAGTGTCATGTTCCTAGTAAGTTCCGACCACAAAGCAGTCACTTTCAAAGTCACTATCTCTCCCAATCCCCCACCAGCTAGGGTCAAACAAAAAAAAACTTCTCCAAAGCTGATTACAACCTCCTGTGAGAAGGTATAAACAGCTTTACATCCCCCTCTGCCTCCATAGGAGCTGGCACATATATCCAAACCTACACCAAAGTACTATGTGAGCATTTCTATAGCTGCATGCAATCAGGAATACTCGACAGGACAAAATCCTCTTTCTCAAGGAAGAGTAAACCTGTCGGGTGTACATCTGCAATAAATAAACTCTACAATAAAAGAGAAAAAAAATCCTGTCCAGGACCAAGAAGGAGCAGGTGCCTAATTGGAAGCAATCTCTCCTTAGCCCGAATAAGCAAGTAAGAGCCCTAGTGAAATCCTCCAAAGCTAATTTTGAGTCCAAACTGGCCACATCTGCTAAAGACAATCATAAGGCCTTCTTCACATATGTCTGTAATCTCAAAGTAAGCACTCAGATCTGCTCAGAACTGGTGACCAAGGACACCACATACATAAATGCTGTAGACATAGCCAACCTGCTGGCAGACAAGTTCAGTGAAAACTTCACCCCTCTGCCCCCATCAGTAAATCACGACATCCCCAGCACCTGCCTACTCCCTTTATTTCTAAGGAGAAAGTCATCACTGCCTTCTCAAAGGTAAAAATACAGCCTCCATAGGACCTGATAACATCCAGGCTGCATCCTATATGAACTCACTCAGGAACTTGCATGACCATTAGGCACCCTATTCAATTAAAGCCTGAGTACCAGCTTCATCCCAGCCGAGTGGAGGACAGCCGCTGTCATCCCTTTGCACAAAGGTGGAGTGTCCACCGATCCAGAAAATTATACACCCATTAGCTTAACTAGCCTGATCTGCAAGGGCATGGAATGGATTATCATGGACCTCATTAACAAAGACATTGGCAACCTCCAAACACTTGATCCCACACAGTTTTGTTTCGTCAAGGGGAGGTCATGCCTGTTAAATTTGGTCGACTTCTTTGAGACAGTCACCAAAGCCATGGACAAGGAGAAGACAGGCACACCGCCTACCTTGACCTGGCCAAAGCCTTCACTACTATTCCCCACTTGGGTGTAATAGATAAACTCTGTCAACTAGGCATCAATCCATATGTTACCAGGTGGGTAGCAAACTGGCTAACTGATAGAACCCACCTAATCAAAATAGGGGAAGCCACCTCAAGCAGTTGACCCATAACAACTGGTGTACCCCAGGGATCGGTCTTGGGGCCTCTTTTATTTGGGATATACGTTTCTCAGGTGCAGGCCAAAACCAGTGGGCTATGGCTGACTAAGTTTGCAAATGACTTTAAGCTGGGTACTGTCATCAGTTCCCCTAGTGATGTGAACATCTTCCAAGAGGGTCTCACCCAAACAAATGACTGGTACCAGAAACATGGCCTCAATCTGAATGCCAAAAAATGCATCATCATCTCCTTTGGTGAGAGTGTCATCCCTACAAATTATCACATTAATAATAATAGGGTCCTAAGCATGCAATTCATTGTGAGGGACTTGGGCACCCAGGTTAATAGCAACCTGACTTTTGACCACCATATTGCCTCCATTGTATGGAAAGCTTTGTACATGGCCCACATCATTAGTAAGGGTATCTCATCCTGGGACAAGGAGGTCATAACATGCTTATATTATCCCATTATAGGACCCATTATGGAGTTCAGTGCCCCTTTTGGCATGTACCTCACAAAGCACATGCAGCAGCTGAAGAGACTACAGAGGTTCCTCATGAGGTGAATCCATGGCCTCACACATGTACCCTACACAGATAGGCTAAAGGGCCTGTCCCTCTACTCAGTCTCATACAAACTCGTCAGAGGTGACCTCTGTCTGGCATACAAAGCAATCTCAGACCTTCCCATGATGGGACTGTGGCATAGCCGCAAGTCAAGCTCCACTCGAGTAACCTGCATGCACAATCTCAACCTGGTCTGTGACATCAGTAGGACTTGTTGGTGGGACAGATTTTTGTCCCAGAGACTCCCTTTCTGTGAAATAGATTCCCTCTCTACATCAAGCAAAGTACCTCATTAACCCTTTTTAAGCACAACCTGAATAACTGGATGGGGTACAGAAAATACACCCCTGGGATTCCACCTGTATCCCTGCTAGACAAGGGCATCAGGTGCTTACTTGTTGGAACATCGGCTAAATTCTTGATTAGGCTTGTAAGAGCCTCAGGGCCAATAGCCTAGTAACTTCCTATGATCCTATTATCCTAAAACCAAATGTCTTGGTCATAGGTGACTCCACAGTGAGACACACAGATATCCCCCTCTACAGGCTGGACAAGGAGAATATCACAGTCTGCTGCCTGTCAGATGCCACGATCTGTCAGAGCATGCATGCACTCAAGTCTCTCAACAAGTACTGTTATGAGTCTGCCATAGTCCATGTTGGAGTAAATGACTTGAAACATACCTCACTGTACTATATGAAGATAGACATGACTCTCAGATTATGTGTCCCAGGCAGGTATGTCCCTAGCCCTAGGCAGCATTCCACCTTTACCCAGGATGATGCCTCAATATAAAAAAATGATTGACTTCAACAACTGGCTTTAGCTTCTGGTGTGAATCCAGGGGAAACCAGTATCTGTTAGCTGATATGGTCAACAGACCATCCTGCTTTGCCAAAGATGGTCTTCACCTGTTGCCTCTTGGCTTTTGGTCACTGGCAAAGATACTTGCTTCCCCCATAGTGCCTTTTTAGGCAATGTCAAAACAACTAAATTCCTGATGCAAAAAAATCCACTAGAGACAAATTGAAGGTTATGTTGCTTAATGCAAGGAGTCTAAATCAGAAACTGCACTCACTGGAAGCACCCCTTATCTTGAAAGATACCCATATCTGGCAGGCACGGAGGCATGGTTTAAAGCCACAGAGACTCCCCCCAGCTATGCTAGACTACAATGCCTTCCACACATTCAGACCTCAAAATGAACATAAAAGAACCAAAGGGGGAGATGTGTACATCTTCATTAAACACAAATACACCTCAAGACTGGTCAAACAGTATGATTACACAGAGCCACTCCAAGTCCCACTAGCTGTAGGTAAAACTCTCTTCCAGATCATTGTTAGCTGTAGGTCCCCCACCATGAACTATGAGAACCACTCTACCTACTTGGACTTACTTGAGTCACTCACTACACAGCCAAACACCTTGGCCATGTGTGATTTCAACTAACCTTCCATTGATTGGGAGCAATATATGAGCACAAACATGCTCACCCTAAGATTCCTGGACTTTGTCAATACAAGTGCTCTAGAACAGATAGTCTGCACCCCCAGAAATGTCTTAAATGTCCTAGACTTAGTACTCACTAACATAGGGGGTCTCTGCACTACCCCCTGTGTGTTGCTTCCCTGGTAAGGTCTGATCAGAAATCAGTCTCGTTCAAATTAATAGTCATACTTGACCCTCCCCAAGAGCAAAAAGGATGAAAAATGTCTCCAAAACAAACTATACCCTCCTAAGCAATGCCATAAATAGTTGCAAACTCTATTCTATCACTGTCAATAATGACTGTTATACAGAGATGTACACAAATGGCCTGTATGAACACCTATACAAATGCATAGACTTGGCTGTACCTGAATGGATCAAGACAATGTACTCACAAAAAAAGCCACCCTGGTGGGCATCAAGCACAAATAGGTTATAAAACAAGTCGAAGAAACTAATGTTTAAGAGCAAGAGGGAAATGACTTAGCAGAGGAAGGACACCCTCCACAGCTTGAACAAGAAAATTAGATATCTTGTAAAGTCCTCTAAAGTCAATTATGAAGCTAAACTAGCATCTCTAGCTGAAGATAATTAGGAGGCATTCTTTAGCTATGTCAGAAATCTAAAAAGGAAGGCCCAACCTTATGCTGTACTAGTAGTGGATGGTACCACTCATACTGACCCTGAGGGGATTGCCAACCTGATAGCAGACAGATTTGGGGCAAACTTCACCCCCTCTCCCCACCAGACATAGCCCAAAGCCTGTCACCAGTCCTCTATCTAGTATCTTGAAAGAGCAGGTCAAAACCACACACTCCATGGCCAAAAACAGAGCCTCTATGGGACCAGATAACATCAGAGGCTGTCTACTAAATGGTCTAAAACAGGACCTAGAAAAACTAGTCGACACTTTCTTCAACCACAGTCTAAATATTGGCTTTGTCCCAGTAGAGTAGAAAATAGCAACAGTAATTGCCTTGCACAAAAGGGGTATATCACCCAATCCTGGGAATTATAGACCCATAAGCCTAACCAACCTTATCTGAGAGGCCATGGAGAGAATCATCATGGATCTTATCAACAAAGACATAGGTGACCTTCAAACTCTTCACCTGGCCAATCTGGCTTCGCTAATGGCAGATCATTCTGATTAAACCTGGTGGACTTCTTTGAGAATGTCAACAAAGCCCTGGATGAAGGCAAAACAGTATATGCAGCCTATCTTGACTTAGCCAAGGCTTTTGACACAGTCCCCTACTCCGGCATTGAGAAACTCACACAGCTGGGAATTAACCCATATGTCACTAGATGGGTAGCCAACTGGCAACCTCACTCACTCTAGGGATCTTAACCTAGCCTGTGATATTAAGAGGACATGCTAGAGAGACGGATATGTCTCCAAGAGATTGCCTCCCCTCTGGAACAAACTCGCAATTCATGTAAAACAAAACTCCTCAATGACCGTATTTAAGCATAACTTCGACAACTGGATGGGAGACTGTAACATTACTCTAGGGGTGTCACAGAACACATACAGTCAAATTTGGGTATTCCACCTCTACCAGCAGACAAGTTACCACTGGTGTACCACAAGGATCTGTTCTGGTCCCCCTACTGTTTGGAATCTATTTCTCAGAAGTCCAAGTGAAAATAGATGGCCTGTGGCTTACCATTTCTCTGATGGCTGCTGACTGGATGAAATAACTGAGTCCCCCAATGTTGTTGACATATTACAAAAAGGCCTTACACAGATAAATGATTGGTGCCAAAACCGCAGCCTTAAACTAAATAAAAAATAATGCATTATCATCCTTTTTTTGCAAAGGGGAAGTCCCTGCAAATTACAGTATTAACAGTAAGCCCCTTAGCTCAAACCCTGAAGTGGCAGATTTGTGAACAAACCTTGATAGCCAACTTAGCTTCAATCACCATGTATCCATAGTGGTAAGGAAAGCCGTCTATGTTACACACCTAATAAGTAAGGGCATCACATCCAGATCTAAGGATGTTATAACTTTCCTGTACTCATCCCTCATTAGACCACTAATATAGTGCAATGCTCCCTTCTGTATGTACCTCACCAGACACCTGCAGCAGCTCAGAGGTTTCTCACCAAGAAAGTTCACGGTCTGCAACATATGACCTACATGGACAGACTGAAGGTCCTGTCACTGTATTCTGTATCTTATAGGCTGTTGACAGGCAACTTGTGTCTGGCCTACAGAGGAGTCTAGGACCCTGCCCTAATGGAAATGCTACACATCTACAAGTGAAATGGGACAAGATTCACTCACTCTAGGGATCTTAACCTAGCCTGTGATATTAACAGGACATGCTAGAGAGACAGATATGTCTCCCAAAGATTGCCACTCCATTGGAACAAACTCCCAATTCATGTAAAACAGAGCTCCTCAATGATCCTATTTAAGCGTAACTTAGACAACTGGATGGGAGACTGAAACATTAACTCAGGGGTGTCACATATGCCCTTCCTTGGATAAGGGCAGTCAGTGCTGATCATAGACTCACAATGCAAATATAGACCATACAACATGGTCAATAAAGGAACAAGGGTATGACATGTTTAAACTTATAAAGACCATAGGGCCAATACCCTAGTAACATCCTATGAATCTAAGATGATGTCTGCCTGGTTTTCAGGCCAGTATCTGATCCTGCCCTGGTGGGATGACTGCGTACGCAATAAACTTATATAGCTGTTGATATCAGCACTGTCTGTTGAGCATGCGGAGATAACAGTGTCCCACATGCTGGTGTAAAAGTCTCTCTGTAATGTCAAGTAACAGCACACACACACACACACACACACACACACACACACACACACACACACACACACACACACACACACACACACACACACACACACACACAGACAGTTGACTGCAGTGAGAATAGAACCCCCTACTTATCTAAGTGCAAAGACTACAGAACACAGTACTTTATGCAAGTGCCATGGCACAAGACTAATTTTAACATGTCTGCAGGTCAACTTATAGTGGATGACATCAGCATGCCATGTGGGAGACAAGAATTTGGGAAGACTGCATGAAATGGATGTGTAGGCTTGTGCAAGTATCAAAAGACTAACAAGCCATGCCATTGGAGAAGTAACTGCATGAGAACACATCTACTCTCCTGAGTAGAGATACACATGCACCCAGATGCTTGCAGTGAAAGCAGAACTTCTACCAATACAAGTACACAGACTATAGAACATAGTACTTTATGCAAGCGCCATGGCACAAGTCTGACGTTTACTTTGCTGCAGGTTGACTTAGAGTGGGTGACATCAGCAGTGCATGTTGGAGAGAAGAAAGTGGGAGGCCTGCCTGAAATGGATCTCTATTCAGGTGCAAGTATGAAAATACTGTCAATTTATGGGATTGGGGAAGCAACTGCAGGATACACAGCTCTTCTGGCTACACACACACGCATGCACGCACACACACACGCACGCACGCACACACACACACACACACACACACACACACGCACGCACACTCACAAACACACAGTTGACTGCAGTAAGAACAGAACCCCTACCTATCTAAGTACACAGACTACAGAACTAAGTACTTTGTGCAAGCTCCATGGCACAAGTTTGACTTTTACATAACTACAGGTCATCTTATATTAGATGGTATCAGCAGGTCATATGAGAGGACAAGAGGTTGGGAGGCCTGCATAGGCAGATAGATTAATAATTTCATATGATGCCAGCAGACTAACAGCACAAGGGTTTGTAGAAGCATAGCTGTGTAAACACACAAGTACCCTTATTGAGCATAGTTGGATGTTTGAGTTTAGCAGAGCAAGGTTGTGAGCACCACAGACTGGCCCTCTCCACGAGGTAGCACACAAGATTATATATTACACTTTGTAGTGTTTTGATATATATGTGTAAAAAGTACTGAGCCCCTAGGGTTATACTGCTTGGGGGAAGGAGACAACACATGTATGTATTTTGAATATATGACATAAACTTCCAATGTACCCTGAATTTGCAATGTTTCCACATGTAGTTTTATGCCATATAAAGGAAATGGTCAATAAACACCAATAAGAAAGAATCATAGATACACTTCCATAGTGCAGTGAGCAGCGGATTTGCCCGATAGCTAACAAAGTGTACATGCATGCAAGTTGCACCTGCTTGTGCATAGGTAAGTGGTGTGCAAACGTGAGCCACATTGCTTATGTCTGCCAAGCAGATGAGTTTTTCACAAAAAATTAAAGCTATGCTGCTCAAGATAGCAGGAATACAGTTACAGGACTATAATACACAATATACCCACATTCATACATTTTGATCATAAATGTAATAATACATAGATTACTCTATCCATAAAAATAATACTATATGGAATATAGTGTATTTGAATCCAGGAGCATGTGTATGGCAATTCTACACTTACATCTGTTGCCACATGAATGCTGAGGAAACAGTTGTCTATGTTGCACTTCATTGCTGTAAACTGAAATGTTACAGTGGTAAAAGAAAGGTTGCACTCTTTGTACTAGAACCCAGTGCCATCTGTACTCCAAGCTGTGTTTTCCCGATGACCAAGGGCATTTATTGAATGTATCCAGTTACTGTTTTTGGCAGTCTACTTCTTAGGTGGTCAGCATAAACCAGATAAACACAGCCATTGCCCACGTCCGCTGTTTGCACTATGTGGCACTTCACACAAATAGTGCAATTAAAAATGAAAAGAATAAGAAAGAAAACTTAGTAATGGACACATATAAGTAAAATAAATGTCTGTGTTACATGTTAATGTACTTTCTGTACAAATCTACCACTATTTACTTTATTACTGCACCAAGTTAAGATATACAATGATATGGCATAATATTAAAGAATACATTGAGAAACCTGCCATTCATTCCTCCATTTCCTGTGGTTGCACTAAGTGCTACATCATGCAAACAAGGACAAAAAAAATAAAAAAGAAATTTTAACTTAAAGTGGATAGAGAGGATACACTTTAACAAATAATAGAGGATGACTTGCAAACTGTGCACTGCTTACATGCACCTCTACACTTCACAGACCAACATGTACATCTCTTGAAGTGTAACCTGACACCCCTCCGACGTCATCATTCATTGTTGTCATGCATTCAACATAAACATTGTGGAAGTGTCTACATGAAGTGAAGTGAACATCCCTACAAGGTTTTGGGATTCAGCAATTCTAATGAGTTTTGACCTCATTTACATCTTCACCATGACTGGTAACAATGTAGGCAGGGAAACTGAAGGGGAGCCCAATGTTGTACACTCAGGGAAGGGTATTACTGAGTTATATATCTGCAGAGAGGAATGCAGGTTTTAAATACTATGTTTCATGGGGTTTACACTTTTAGCTGTCTACATTAATTACAAGTACATTCTTCATTTGGGGCTGGGGGGTACAAAGCTGCATTTATGTCATGGCACTTAAAAAGCAATTGTTGCTATTGTTAATCTAATTTTCTAGCATCTAACATGTCTGATAATGTCATAATGTGTGTGAAGTTACATATTACGGTCTGTTCTGTACAAATCTATGGACTTTTACTTGCTCTTGTTTCTATGTAAACTCCATTCCTTGGCTGTATTCAGAAAACTTTTGAATACATGGCCAACACAAGCACAGCTACACAGTTGCTTTACAGCTTGCTGAATCAGTTCACTATATTGATTTGCTTCATTGGCATACAATTCAGCTACTTATGCTGTAATTTGTATGCCACGGAAGTTTCCGTGTTTGCACATAAGTACATGCAGCTATCCAGAGTTTTCTGAATCTAAACTTTTTGTGGCTACATGTGCATCATGCCGTGATGCGGACATGGTCAAAAATGATTGTGTACTCTTTATTGAATCCCCCTAGTGATTTTTGTGTGGACAGCAGCATTTGTGTTGTTTTAATACACACTTCCCCTCATTTGGTTAGCTTATAATGGAACCCTCTCAGCACCCAGGATACAATTTCTGTTGCCAGAAAGAGCTTGGAATAATAACTTAGGCCGATCCTCTAGAGCTGTCATCCACTGAAATATCAGCATTTCTGTCTGCCAGTAGTGGTGGTGAATAATTCCAAACATTTATTTTTCTTCATCCTTCTGAGAATATAATACTGGTTTGTCATTGTCTTTTGATCTGTCTAGAGTCAGAGATATGGTTTGTCTTCCCTCATGAACGGCAAAACTGTCTAATCATCGTCCTCTGGAAATGGTCTTAACCATTCTTCCTTCCTTTTGTAGCCACCAATCCTCTTTCCTTCCTTCCTTCTTATGTTATCCACCCTTCCATCTAATGTTAACCACCCTTCCTTCCCTCTTTTTAAATCCACCATTTCTTCCTGTGTTGGCCACACTTCCTTCCTCTGTTTGCCTCCTTTCTCTTTTCTGTTAGCCACCATTCCATCTTTTTTTAGCAGCTTTTCCCTTCTTGTGTTAGCCTACCTTCCTTTTTCCTGTTACCCTCCCTTCCTTTTTGCATTAGCCATCCTTCCTTTTTGTGTTATCCACCATTCCTTCTTCTGTTAGTCACTTTCCTTCTTCTGTTAGCCACCAGTCCTTCCTCCATTACAGGTCTGGCTGTACATAAGCTTAGGATCTGGGGCATTGATGACATCTTGGGAATGTGGTAGCTGTCATCATTCCCGTGGTATTATCATGCACATCAGGGATTCCACACTTAGTCTTCAAGTAACTCAGAGTAGGCCATCCATCTGCTGACCACTTCGTAGCCAATTTATTGTCTTATACAGGCTGCATGATCTACATTAATGGCAAACTCTTCATGCATAAAATTTGAAAAAAGAGTCAGTTTTACAAATTTGGGTCAGAACTTTTTTGACCTTTGGTGAAAGTTCTCAGCTGTATCTCATTCATTAACTGGCACTGTGTTTCGTACAGTTGTACAGCTGGTTTCACAAAGACTCATTTGAGAAACAGACTTTAGCTTAAGAATAACATTTCTGGTATATTGCTGGTGGTTTATGCATGGTATGTTGATTAATAAAATGATTATCTGTCTTGTTTTCATGTGTTACCATAGGGAAAAATATCTGTAATAGTGTTCATAGTTTCAAAGGTATGCACTAGGTTAACAAACACTGGGGCCTTTTTAAGCCTAGCCATGCATCCCAAATCTCTGACAAGTTCTGATAACATTAGTAGTGCAAGCATGAGCTTAGGAAATTAAATGTTTACAAGCAGGGGCATATGAGCATTTACAGGCTGCCTGTGACCATTAGAAACATAGTTGACAAACCAGGTATCATGTTTCTATTCCCAATCCAACTGTCCAAGTTACACTTGAACTGGGCTAGGGAGAAACTCTGCTTCACATGAATGGGGATTCTGTTCCAGAGAAGAGGTGTATACCTGTCTCTCTATCCAGTCCTATTTCTAGCACAGGCAAGGTTTACGTCTTTAGAATGACTAATTCTGGTGCTGTTTGCTTTTGCAGATGTGAGGGGGACCATCAGGGTGGGGTCTGAAGATACATTGTATGCCGAGCATAAATATCTCTTCAATAGCCTGTAGGAAACAGAATACATGGATAGGGCTCCGAAGTGGTCTGCAAAGGACATGTTATTTATTCCATGTATTCTAGTAGTGAGGTACCTCTGTGGGTGTTTCACTTGTTGGATGTGCCTAGTTAGCTAAATATCAAGAGTGGCATTGTACCGAGTGATAAGTTTGATGAGCTCCAAATATTGTGGAACAATGACTTCCTTAGAAATTAATGCCATACCTTTGTTTGAAAGTTGTGCAACATAGAATGATTTCTTCAGTACCATAGTCATATGGTGTTTGATGGTAAATTACTGTCTATGCATGTCTTAAAGTCCCTAACTGCTGAGTCGACTCTTAAGTGTGTTTTATCAGTATGGTAGTTACCAAGGTGTGGCTGACTTCCCATAGTATACTATTATGCATTTTTTGGCATTAGTTTCAGTTCATGGCTCTGACATCAGTTATTTGTTTGCATCAGCCCTTTTTGGAGTACATTAGTGATGGTGGAAGATTATGTTAATGCTCATACTTTGCAATCATCTGCAGATTTGGTCAGCCAGAGACACTTGACATTAGCCTTGACTGCACAGAAGAAGATGTCAAAAAGAAGCACTCCCAGGACCAATCTTTGAGGAACTCTGCTGTTAACTGGGCTCTTTGTAGATTTCCTAGTTCTAACTTCCTGGGTCCTGTTTGTGAGCCATCTGGCTATCCACTAGGTGACATAAGAGTTTATACTTAACCTCTTGAGTTTGTCAATGATGTCTGAGTAGGGTATTGTGCCAAATGCCTTGACCAGGTCAAGGCAGGCAGTGAGAAATATTTTTCTTCATATATTGCTTTGGTGACCTTCTCAAAGAAGGTCACCAGGTTGAGTAGGCATGAGCTGACCTTGATGAAACCAAACTGGGTTGAGTCCAGTGTCTGAAAGTTTCTTATGTCATTATTGATATTTTCAATAATACTTCTTTCCATGACTTTGCATATGAGACTTGTGAGACTTATGGGTCTGTAATTTCCTGAGCCTATAGTTAGCTCATCTTTGTGCAGAGGGATGAAAGTCATCATTCTCCATTCATGAAGCAAAAAAAAAATGTTCAGAGGCTACAATTAAATGTCAGTTCCAGAGGACCTGATATGTAGTGCTTGATGCTATTTAGAATGTAGTCTGGGATATTATTGAGGCCCATTGATGCAGTGTCCTTGGCCTTAGAGAGAGCACTGAGGTCCTGTTCACTAGTGATAACTGGGAGTTGCAGAGAGGAGACAGGGTGGAGAAGGGTAAAGTTAGAGATGAATTTCTCAGCCAGTAAGCTTGCTATATCATCTGGCTCAGTGCAGGTAGCTGAATTAGCAATGGGTTCTGCACACAAGTGTTTATTGCCTTTGATACTATGGACATAGCTAAATAATGTCTTATGGTTGCCCTTGGCCAGGGAGGCCAGATTTACCTCAAATTTGGCATTGGTAGACTTTATTTGTCCTCTGAGTTATTTGTTTAATTTGATGAGACTGCTTTAACCCTGCTGGATGCTACACCTCCTAAATTTTGCCATGATTTTCTTCCTTCTGTTATACAGCCTATTGGTGTTGTGATTCCACTAAAGTAGCTTGTTTTTTTTTTTTTTTTTTTTTTTTTTTGGCAGGTGAGTACAGCTGCCTCTATGCAGCTATTATCATGCTTGCATAATGTTTCTGTAAACAGTTCCACATAGTCAGGAGTGTTTTCAGAGTTTAAAAGGGTTCATAGGTTCATAGGTAGGTACTAGGCTATTATCTGACACAGATATCCTTCAGAAGGGTCTCACAGAAACGGATAACTGGTGCCAGAGCCATGGCCTAAAGTTAAATGCCAAAAAATGCATAGTCATACCCTTCGGGAAAAACAAGGTTACCCCTAGCTACCAAATAGGTGGCAATCCACTGAGTACAGAAGAAGTTATCAGGGACCTGGGGACCCAGGTTGATAGTAGTCTGTCATTCGACACCCATGTAGCTAAAGTAGTTAGGAAGACCTTCTACATTGCCCACCTTATCATGAAGGGATTCTCATCTAGATCAAGGGAGGTCATAGTCTCCCTATACTCATCACTCATCAGACCAATGATTGAGTACAATGCCCCATTCGGAATGTATCTGACCCGACACTTGCAGCAGCTGGAAGGCCACAAAGTTCCTCACCAAAAGGATAAAGGGTCTCAAACATCTGTCCTATGCTGCCCGACTGAAAGAACTCCAGCTCTATTCAGTAAACGCCACGCTGCTCAGAGGTGACCTTTGCCTAACATACAAGGCCATGTCAAACCCAGATTTGATGAATATGCTTCACCTCAAAAATCTAGATCCGTCAGAGCCACAAGGCGGAGACTTAAACCTTGACACGGCTATTAATAGGGCGTGCTGGAGGGATAGATTCATCACCCAAAGACTCCCTATGCTGTGGAATAAAATCCCAGTATATGTGAGGCAGAGCACCTCGCTGGCCTTGTTCAAGAGAAATCTTGACCAATGGATGGGAGATCGCAGATATACCCCAGGGATTACCTCAGTGTCACTGCTCAACAGAGGCACAGCAAAATAATGGGTATAGTTCCCCATACTAAAGGGGTGGCGTAAGCCACAAAACTATGGGCTAGGCTTGTAAATGCCCTCGGGCAGATAGCCTAGTATGAACCTATGAACCTATGAACCTATGAACCTATATAAGCCTAGCCAAAAAGGTACCCTGGCTTTCGCCACTCAAGAAAATTATTTTCCTGTGCCCCTGTCGAAAAGAGCCACATAGGTGATCCCCAGGGTGAATTTCCTATTTCCCATCCAATCATCAAGATTTTTCTTGAAGAGGGCTAATGAGGAGCTTTGTTTAATATAGATAGGTTGTTTGTTCTAGAGTATGGGAAGTCTCTGGGACAGGAATCTATCCCTCCAGCATATTCTGTTTATTATGATGACAAGGTTTAGGTCCCTAGAGCATGTAACTCAGAGGGATTGAGATATCTTTAACTGGAGCATGTCCAACAGCTCTGAGTTTGACATAGCTTTGTATGTTAGGAAGAGATCGCCTCTGTGTAGGCGATAAGTGACGGAATAAAACTGGAGTTTTTTGAGACGGTCTGTGTAGGGCATCTGTTTGAGGCCAGTAATCTTCTTTGTGAGGTATTTCTGTGGCCCTGCCAGTTGTTGTAGATGTCTTGTGAGGTACATACCAAAAGGAGGGCTGTATTCTATAATGGGCCTAATGACTGATGAATAGAGGGGAACAATTACCTCTTTTTTCCTGAATGAGAAACCTTTTGTGATGAGGTGTGCCATGTAGAAGGATTGCCTGACTACTGTGGCGATGTGATTATCAAAGGAGAGACTACTGTCCACTTGTATCCCAAGGTCTCTTATCACACTTTCTGTGTTAAGTAGACTACCACCTATGTGGTAGCTCATGGGTACAGAGTTTTTACCAAAGGGATGACAAAGCACCTTTTGGCATTAAGCTTGAGGCCATGGCTTTGACACCAGGCATCTGTCTCAGTGAGGCCCTTTTGTAGGATGTCCACATCATTAGGAGTTTTGATTATGGCTCCTAGTTTGCAGTCATCTGCGAACTTCATTAGCCAAAGCCATTCTGTGTTAGCCTGTACTTCAGAAAAGTAAATACTAAACAAGAAAGGAGCCAGGACTGAACCCTGTGGTACTCCACTTGTCACTGGTCTGAAGTCAGATTTGGAGTCTGCTACTTTCACAGTGTGGGTTCTGTCAGTGTGCCAGTTGGCAACCCATCTTGTGACATAGGGATTTATACCTAGTTTAGTGAGTTTATCTATAATTCCAGAGTGGGGGATGGTGTCAAAAGCCTTGGCAAGATCTAGATAGGCTGTGTGAACCACCTTACCCTTGTCTACAGCTTTGGTGACTGCTTCAAAGAAGTCTATCAGGTTTAGGAGACATGATCTGCCTTTTACAAACCAGAACTGAGTGGGGTCCAGAGTTTGGAGATTACCAATGTCTTTGTTTATAAGTTCCATGATGATATGTTCCATGGCTTTGCAGACAAGGCTCATTAGGCTAATGGGGCAGTAGTTCCCAGGGTCCATGGTGGCTCCCCCTTTGTGGAGTGGGATAACCATTGCTGTGCCCCATTCAGTGGGAACAAAGCCTGAGGTGAGGCTGTGATTGAACATGGTGCTTAGGTGGAGTGCCAGTTCATTCTGCAGTTCATGTAGAATGCAGTCTGGGATGTTGTCAGGTCCCATGGATGCTGTGTTCTTGGCTTTGGAGAGTGTGTTTTTTACCTGTGTAGCCATGATTACAGGAACTTTGCATTCTTCCGGTATAGAGATGGACCCTTTAGGGGGTGAGAGGGGGATAAAGTTAGCACTGAACCTATCTGCCAGGATGTTGGCAATATCAGTTGCTTCTGTATATTTAGTGTGATTGTGCTGTAACTCAGAGCAGATCTGAGTGTTGCCATTGAGATTCTTGACACAGCTATAGAATGTTTTGTGGTTGTCTTAAGAATCAGTGGCAATTTTGTTTTCATAACTAGCTTTGGAGGATTTTATGAGGGATCTCAGCTTCTTACTGAGGCTGACCAGGGAGTTCCTCCAATCATAGGATTTTACTCTTTTTTGCAACAGTTTCTTTCTTCTGTTGTAGAGTTTGTTTATGGCAGGGGACCACCAGATCGGCTTCCTTTTTTTTTGGAGGATAGCATCTTGGTTCTGTTAGGGAAAGCATGATCCATGCACCTGTGTAAGTGCTTATAAAGTGCATTTGTGTAGGAGTCAGCAGTCATATCTCTGTTGTCCGTCTGCATGGGTGTCGTGAAGTTTGCCACTTCTGTCTTAAGAAGTGTGAAGTTGGCTTTGGAGAAAGTTGGCTTTAAATTTTTCCAGGTTATCATTTAATAGTAGAAAGTTAGACATTCCAGGGTTAGCTGGTGTTCTGGGTTTTGTTTTTACTTCAAAGGAGACTGCTTTGTGGGCTGACCCTATCAGAGATGACATTACACTAAGAGCTGTGTAGCACTTTCCCATATCAGCTAGGACCAGATCCAGTATGTTTGCTCCCCTGGTCAGTGTATTGACTATCTGGTCTAGGGAGTTTGTGTTTAAAAAGCCCAATAATCTCTGTGCCTGCACATTTGGTATCATGTATGATTCCCAGTTATTAGTAGGGTAATTAAAGTTGCCCATGAATATGGTATTGATTGGATATGAGTGACTTCAGTAGCTTATAAACATGTTATGGGCTTCATAAAGGTCATAGAGGTGGACCTGTAGCTTGCAAGGAAGTTGTATGGGATTTTGCCAGTGATGATTTGAACATGGACAATCTCAAGTGCATTGTCATGTTTGATCAGCTTGGAAGTATATTTATTTTTTTATGTAAAGCTAGATACCTCCTTATTTAGTTCCTGCTTGTGTAGTAGCTGGTCTAACTATGTGGATGGCATTATAGCCTTGCATTTGGTTTTAAACCATGTATGAATGACTACACTAACGTCAACATCGTTGCTGTATTGGAAGGATATTCAGTTTGGCATTGCTGATGATGATTTAAAAGCTTAGAGGGGAGAGATGCAGACCATCCTTGGTAAAGCAGCATGGACTACTAACCATCTCTTGGCATGCTGACAAATATTGCACCCCTTAGAATGACACCAGAACCTAAGCCAGTTATTAAATTCAGTCATCTATTGTTCATAATGTGGCATCATCCTTGAAGAAGATAGAATGTGGCTCAGTGCTAGGATCATACCAACCTGGGACACATATTCCATGAGCACCATCATGTCTCCCTTTATATAGTCTTGGGAGGTCTGTCTCAGGTCAGTTATAGGGTCTATATTAAAACAACGACAAAGCCATTAATCAAATGGTTTTACAATTGAAAATACCAGTAAAAGAACTCTGTTTTGTGGGAGGCTGTGCCCCCCCCCACACACTAATTATATATACCAACTCTGAGATTGCACTACAGTGAGGAAAGGGCAGATTTTCCGATCTTCACTGTACCGTGATCTCAAAAAACACACTTCTGTTACCGGCATTTTTGAGTATAAAGCTGTTCAATTAATGACTTTGTCGATGTTTTAATATAGACCCCATTTATACCCATATGGATTATAACTGAGTTATACTGGTAATTGTATTCCAGTGAATAGAGTGCATGCATAATCTGGCAGATTCTGGCCACTGATAAGTAAATGACCATTGCTTTCTCCTCACCTTGTGGTGACTTGCCTTATGGGCTTAGAAATAGAAGCTCTATGAGATGTGACAGTATATGTTAATGTGGATGTTGTTTTGAAAATGTGCATTTAGGGATTCTGAGAGCAATTGTTATGTGTGCTTCATCTAGGAGGGCTTTTGGGTTTAGGAAGGTTGTATTTAAGTGCCTCAACATATGTAGAACTATTTGGTTCATGCTGTGTGTGTTATGGGTACGGTGTGTGCACCACTGACAACCTGATTGATAGTAGCAGTGCTTTTATTTGAGAGCTTTGCTTCCAGTGACAATGTATAGATGCAGCTCTCACATATCTTATCAGTTTGTTTGAGAACTAGCTGGTTGTCAACAAACATGAGGCAACTTGTACATTGCCTTGGGATGCCCATAGCCATCAAGATGGCAACAGATATAGTAGGACAGTTCATATCCATGGCAAATTGCTCATTTTTATTGATTAGGAAATAGAGAGTAAAGTTAAGAGTATCTGTGTCTTAATTCTGGGGGCAGTGCTTGTTAATGCACAAACTCTGTGTCTTAATTCTGGGGGCAGTGCTTGTTAATACACAAACTAGGTTCCTTGTTTACAGGGAAAATGTCATCTCAAGGTGCCCGTAACTATACAGGACACTGCTAAGTGCTTAAGGGAAACTACTGTAGTAGACCATGAAGATTTATGGATGAATTATTTTGGGAGATACTCTGAAGTCAGATTAGACAGCAGCAAATCAAGCAGTACTTATTGAAAATAAAGAAAGAATTAGCTTTGTCAAGAATGACTCATAGTGCAAATTCACCTCACTGGCTATTACTTGGTTATTACCGGTCTCACCCCAACTTCACACTATTGAGACTCAATGTCTGTTTGTATCTTAATTCATCAAAAGTAAAACAGTAGCACCAATCCCAATATGAGAAGCAAGCCATAGGGTTTTTGGTGATCAGCGCTCATCCCAGATGGTGTTGAGGTCTGTAGGTTTGTTGTAGTCCTTTTAAGGTTGATGCCTTGAATAGTAACCAGACCAATCAGGAAGGTCTCACGCAAACACTCACTGCCCAATCAGAGACAGTCAAGAATCAATGACCCTCTGCTCTTTTCTCACTAGGAGCAAAACAGTAGTACCAGTTCCAAGCTGGCTCCTATGAAACAGTTATAACAGTTTTCAGGGATCAGCGGCCTCCACAAAATAAAATCCCTATGCTCCTTCTCTCACCAGGAGCAAAACAAAAGTACTAAACACAAGATAACTACTGAGAAGAGGAATGTGGGGTCTTCAATAATTCGTGGTCTTGGACTAGATGTTGTAGATTTTAAAGGTAAGATGGAAAATGGTTTAATATCCTAAGAGCTGCCATGATCACTAGGTGTCTGAAGCTAAAAATCTAAGGGGATGGCCTTCCCAATTGATCTCTCAGAGTTCAGTAGAATGTAAATAAGATGGGACTTTGAGGAGTGTCCAAAGTCAAATTGATAGTAAAGGCAGGCAGCTGAAAAGGCACCAATGCAGTTAATACTTGCAGCTAAATAAAAAATCGTATCCATCCTCCTTCTAATTAGCTAGTTGGGATTCCTTTTCAGACAGTGAATAGAAGGGAATTATTTTCTAACTGATCCCAGCAAAGAACTTTTAAAACTCCAAGAAGAAAAAGAATGAGGTAAAACAAAAGTCAGAACAGATGAAACTATAATATAAGAGTAAAAATCAAAAATGCAAGCATCCAGACCATAAATGAATAAATCCAATGCAAAATTAAATGTAGCCAGATAATAGCAGTGTCACACAGCAGTTCAATTAAATGAACTGCTGTTGTCAAATATTTCTACAAAATGTTATCAGTTTGTTTTGTGGTGAGGCAGTTTTCTGCAAAGTGTTCCACATAACCATTTTATTTCATAGATACCTTAAATTATTTGGTTTGAACTGTAGATGAGTTATTACTGTCAATTTGTTCAGGCATGCCTTTTCTTTCTGAAATAATTCTTTACACTAATATTTATTATTTCTTCAGATGATCACTTTGAGAGCATATCCCTTATCATTAGGAATACTGATTCCCCTAAAGGACCTGCAAGTCCAGTATAAATATGTTGCCATAGTGCAAATGGTTATTCACATGAATGCAACAGTGCTGGTAGCGAAACATTTTGGATCATTTGGTATTTACAATAGGTTTTAGCTAAATTTTCAACTGATGTATCATGCCAGGCCACATCACAGACTTTGGACAAGGACTTTTATTCATGCAATCCTTATGTTGCCCTTACATATACCACCGAGGAAAATAACTTTGCAGGGAGTACTAGTCCAGAGGCATTGAGTAAGATACCTTGATGTACTTACTGCTACTGATCTTCTCTAGTAAAGCCAGGGTGCAATAAATTATTACAAATTAACAGTGTCAGTGGTGCAACAGGCACACTCGCCTTTAGTAAAGAAGGCTGTGACTTCTATTCCCACACCAGATAGATTAATGGCCGACACTGCAGTGCAGAATAATGGGGAATCTGCACTCCTGAATGTGTTGTCCTTTAAATGAGACATTAAACTGAGGCCCCATCTGCCTGAGTTGGTGGTCCGTGTGGGGTCCGGGTGTCATGTCAACTGTCACATCCCTCTTTCTCTCTCTCTCTCTCTATTCAACACGACTCCACTACCTTCTTTGACACTGATGCCTGACTGTCACAGGTATTCTCTCACACAATCCATCCACCTCTTTGCTGGATGTCCTGCCTCATTTTCTCTTGTCTTCTTCCTGTCTGTCCCACATCTTCTTCACCAGATTGTCTTCTGCTTTTCTGTACATGTGCCTCAACCACCATGATCTGCTCTCTTTGACCACTGTGTAATTGGAGCTACTCTGGCTTCTGCTCTCACATTCTCAAATTTTCATCTGTCCCATAGTGTGCATCCTACCACCCATCTCAGGCACTTCATCTCCATCACCTCTAGCTTCCTTAATTGCTCTATCTTTACTATGCAGGTTTCTTTACCATACAGTAGTTCTGGTCACACCACTGTTTTGCACACCTTACTTTTCAGCTTCTTTGGCATTCTTCTGTCATACACTACCCCAATACTCTCTGCAGGTTGGCTGCAGCCCCTCTGATTCTAGCTTTGATCCCCTCATTCAGACTTCCCTTCTCCTCAACCTAACCTCTTCCACTTTTTTGCCTCCTTTCTCATTTTTCAGTTCCTGTTTTTTTTCCACCATTTGCTGCCATTACAACTGTCTTATCTGTACACAGTTTCATCTCATAATGCCCTCACTTTTGCATTTAATTCCTCTGTCCTTTGCTGAAATTCTTGCTCAGAGTCTGCCTGTAATGCCACATCATCTGCATAAAGCAACTTTGTTGATCTGTCCCCTCCAACCTCTTTGCCAATGTAGTCCATAACCAGTATGAACAGCAGTGACTCAGAGCTGAACACTGATACACAACCACTCCCACTGGGAACCCTTCTGTGAGACTGAACACTGTTTGTACTCGAGTCATTAATTTTTTGTACATAGCTTGGACTAATTCTACCAATATTTCTTGGACTTAAAATCACTGCAGGACTGCCCATATCAGTTTTCTTGAGACCTTGTCATATGGTTTTGCCAAGTCTAGGAATGCCCATTTGGACTCTTTACTATTTGTTACACTACAAATGATGGTCAGTTCTGCTGCCTCCTGATCTGAATCCACACTGCTCATCTCCCATCTTACTTTCTACTACCCTGCATTTTTTTATCAATCACCCTGTCCAGAGCTTTCATGCTATGTGACAGGAGTTTGATATCTCTGTACTACCCACAATTGTGAATGTTGCCATTGTTCTTCAGCATTGGCACTAGTAAGTTTATTCTCCAGTCATCTGGGATACGCCTTTGCTCCATACTGCTTTGAATATTCTCAGGAGCCATTTCTCCCCTATCTCCCCTATGTCCCATAAGATCATTATCATATCTGCTGTGACCTCATCTGAGCCTGCTGCTTTCCCTTATCTCACTTTTCTTAGTGCTGTTCTTACTTCTATGGTGGGCTCCTCCTCTTCTTTTATTGTAGGCTGTGTCTGTGGCAGTACAGCGTCTGTGAGATTTTATTCATTTGGAAGCTGCTGGAAATACTCCTTCCATCTGCCTTTGATGTCCTGTGGATTAGTGAGCAGGTTGATGTTGGCATCCTTTATGAAGGGTATCAAACTATCTTCTTTGTTCTGTCTTTGCATTGCAATCTGATTTAGTTTCTTTGTACCATCTATTTAGTCTCTTTCCAGAAGCTGATGGAGTGCATCTGATTTCTTGTTCTTTGCTTTTGCAACTCTTCTGTTAGCCTCTTTGTTAGCTAACCAATATTTCTTCATAGCCTGGGCCATCTTTTATATCTCCCGCTTAGTTCTTTTGAAGACTGCTTGGACTTCTGCATTCCACCATCAGCTTTCCTTATGAACCTTATTTCCATACCTGGCTCATCTGCATATCTGTCCTGTCATCCCCACACATGCTGTTTTGAGGCACTGCCATTCTTCTTTAACTCCGCCTATTGCCTCTTTTTGAGGTTCTAGAGTCTTGAGTAATTCCTTGGACTGTTGTGCTTTCTCTCTAGTCAACTTCCAGGTCATAAGCCTAGTCTCTGTTGACCTTAGAGTCTTCTGTGACCACTGCTTCAAGCTGATCATGTGAGCCACTGGTTTATGCTGTGGGTTGACTGTTTCACAGGGAAAAATTTTGCAATTACTGATTCGGTGCCCTGCCCTTTCCTTACTAGGAGAAAGTCTACCAGAGTTGCATGTTGGCCACTTTTGCATGCAATTTTGTAACTATATCTCTTTCTGACCCATATGTTGGCCACTGTCAAGCCATTTGCCAGACAACAGTCTAGAATGGTCTCTACTTCTTTATTCCTATTGCCCACCCATGCGGATCCAGATAGTCCTCATATCCTTTCTGTCGGTCCCGATATGTGCATTTAGGTCTCCCATTATTAACATCAATTCATGTTGCCCTGCTTTATCTATAGATCCTGCAACTGCTGTCTGAATGCACTCTTTTCCTCACTATAAAAACCCCGCATGGAGTATAGGCTGAGATTATGAATACTGCCCTATCATTATAATGGAGTCTGATTGCCATGAGTCAGTAAAAGATCCCATGGCACTTATTGAAAAGAGTATGGGAAGTTCCCTGATGTCCGGGCTGAATTTCTCCTAGTAGTATAAATACCACCTCGGGTCTCCTCTGAAAAAAGACTTCAAGCCTAGTGTAACTATCCCAGTCAACAAAGGATAAATAAAAGTACCCTTAGACCATCCCTTTGCAATTAATTGTTATACCTGTGACAATATTGTGTCACTCCTGGTTTCCCATTATATAGCATCATTCACCTTGGATAACCATGAAACAGCTAGCATGTATCTATTGGAACCATAGTTAGTAGATCCTTGGATCCTTGGACATTTCATATAACTCTCATAGCAGTCCATCAGCATTACAGTATCTTTTTTGGCACCTTGCATTCATAGTCATATAGGAGGCAAACAGTAACAGGGACCAGTACTGTAATCATTCAGTAATCATTATTGATATCCCTTTCCTTGGATGAAAAACAGTTGGCAATGAACAATTAGTTATAATTAGCGTACATATTAATATATATAAACTGCTGGTTAAATTTCTTTCCTCTGTGACTATGTAAATGACTTTTATGGCTGTCTTGGTATGATCAAAAGTAAATCTAATAAGTTATCTTGAAGCAAATGCTATCAGTCTCTTGTACTCTCCTACAATTCATGTAACAAAGTAATGTCAGTTCGACAAAAGAATCCTCACATGCCAACATAATAGACAAAGATTAATCAAACTGAGTAAAAGCTTATCTGACACACTTGGTTCTTGTGACTTCTTGAAGCCGTGTTCACAGTCCTTCATCTATTTCAGCTCAGACTGTTCCAGATAGAGTACTATCATGCTGTTCTATTGAACTATACCACACTATTTTACAAGCCATAGATACAGCCTCAGTTGTAACTTGTTTCAGGCATAGATGCCTTTTGCACAGCCTATATTTTGCATTGTGACATAATGCAGTCCATTTGACCCTTCACAGGTCAACAACATACTATTTCATCTTTGAAAATTTTTCATGCAAATCCATAGCTACAGGAGGGAAACAGCGAGGCATTTGCTGATGAAACATCAGTGTGGTACTGACATTCTTTTTAGAAGTTGGGTGATACTGTGGGCTTCTTAAATCAATGCCAACTATATATTCCAAGCAATTAGTAGTATTTGTATTAGTAATTGCAGCAAGCGCCTTGCTATGGACAGTTGAGAGTGTAAAACCTTTTTTTCATGCAGATCTTTTTTGCTTTGTTCCTCAACTTCAGGTTGGGCTGCAAGTCTGGGGAATTGCCCAGGGTACCAGATGACCTTGGTAGGGCTCTGTTTACATATAGCTATTTTTGTTCAATGTCTATGTCCTTTTTGCCCCTGTAAGACTTTCTGGAAGTTAACTTGTTGTTGTTATTGAAGAAGTGACTATGTCTCCATAAGAAATGCTCTGTAAAGTAAACACAAATGACATTTGTAGTTTTCTTGGCACCATTATTACTTGTATTTAGACTCCAGGGATTAAACCATTTTCAGCTCCAGTTGTAATAATTTTCATTAAAGGGCACTACAGTGCATTACCTTGTTTAGATAAAAACTCTCATCCTTTGATTATGCTGTAAGCAGGCATCATTTATGGGCAGCTGGATGTTTGTACATGATATTCAACTACATTTATTTTATTGACATTTGATTACTGGAAAAGTACAACTGGGCAGACGTCCATTTTTACAGGAGGCATGGAAAGAAAAGCTCAAATGTATTACAAAAACATTTTAAGAACAATAATTTGACAACCCTCAAAACTAATACAAAACATCAACAGTTTAAATAATTATACAGAATTAGACATAATGTGAATATACCGGTTAAGATCAGACACAACTTCTATGACAATGATTTAATACTTAGACAAATTTCAGACAGTTTAGAGAAATGCAAGCTAAGTTAGCATAATACAAACAGGAATTGACATATGAAGTGGGATAAAAAGGAGACTTATGGCATATTTAGACAGAAAGTCAGGGGAGTGAAATTGATTGAACTTAGGAAGCTAGTGAAGAAGGGGGGGTATAGTTTATCCTGGGGGTTAAGCAAGAACAAAGCCAGATTGTGGATAGGAGGTTTTCAGAATTGTTTTAAAGGACTGGCATGAGAGCATTGACCTGATAGATACAGATAAGGAGTTCCAGGCCTTAACAACATGGTATGAGTACAGACCACACCCAGTAGATTTGAGAGAGAAAGGAATTTTTGATCTCTGGATCATAATGACTGAGTGGGAACATAGTGGTGTAGAATAATATTTAGTACCAGACAAGCAGATGGATACTGGATAATTTTATAGATGGTATGAAACTGTGTATATGTTAGTTAATAGTGCAGTTGTAACCAATTTAGATTTTATAGTGCAATACAGTGGTGGGCTCTGAAAGGGGTATTTGCTGCATATTTAGCCACTTTATTATAATATTGTTCAGCTTTTGCTTTTTGTGATGCCTAGAGGTTAGTAATGATGGGTGCGCGATAAAGTAATGAGGGGGAGAAGTAATAGTAGCAAGTGCAGTTTTAGTTGCTTTAGTGAGAAGATTTTTGCTGTATAATGCATTCCTAGTTTTGGTGATTTTTTTAATGCAATTTTGTACATGCAGGTCAAATTTAAAATTATTATCGGCTATCAGCCCTAATAATTTGCTCTAAGAAGTGACGTCAAGGTTTGTATTATTAAGAGAAATAATTTTAAATTGCCTTTTTTCATGAGATAGGGATTTAGGGAAAAAAGTAGTTTGTTTTATGGGGGGAGAGAGTTGAGCATGAGTTGGGGGGGTTGAGCATGAGTTGTGAGTTACAATGCTATGTTTCAGTGGCTGCTAAATCTTCCTGAGTAATAGTTTGAAGATGTGCAAATGAGTGTGGAGTCATCGTTGTATTACATTAGGGAGGCCTGTTGTGTGGATGCATGGAGTGTATTGGTGAGAAAGTTAAAGAGGAGGGGTCCAAGGATAAAGCCTTGTGGTACACCACTGGTGACTGGGAGGTATGGAGAGAGGGTGAAGTGCCATTTTACTGACTGATACATATTGGACAAATAGCTTTTGTACCAAAGAAGAGAGGGCTGAGATAGACCTAATGAGGAGATTTTGCAAACTGTGTCAAAGGCTTTAGACAAGTCTAGAAATAAGGAGGAAACTAGTTTGCCATTATCTCTAACTTTGTTGACAGTATTTATAAAGGTTAGAAATACATTGTTAGTACTATGGGAGGAACAGAAACCATGTTGTATGGCAGATACAAGGTCTTCCTGCAATAAATAGTTTAGCAATTGTTTTTGAATACACTTTTCAGGTATTTTGGAAATGGGGGGATAACATTACTATAGGCCTAAAGTTACTGATGGCTATAGAATTTTCTCCTTTGTGTAAAAGGATAATGTGTGATTTTTTTTTTCCAGGGAGAGAGAGAGGATTGACTTATTTATAAGAACTGAGACAGAACAGGGAATGCTATTGAACGTTATTTTAAAAATATGGAGACATTTAGAAAAATTGGAAAATCATTAGCTGAAGCAAAGCATGGACTCAAGATTGTTTAAGAGTAGTTTTATATAGGATGTGGGTACAGGTTTGAAGGTAAGAGTTAATGTGATGACATAGCTGCTGAGCAGGGCTAGGATTATATGTTGGGAGGTCCTTGTTAGGGATGAAATAAGAGTTGAATTATTTTTCAGTTTCAAGTGGTGAGTTTATTAGAGAAGGCTTAGGGTTGAAGTTTTGGCCAGGTTGTAAGATTACATTAATGTCTGGCCAAACATTTTTAGGGTTGTGTTTACTGTTGTTCTGAATGTTGTTATAGTATAATTTTTTGCCTTCATTTATTTGCCTTTTTGTACACTTGCAGAGCATTATGAAATTTGTGAGATATTGTGGTGTTGTATATTTTTGCCATTCTTTCTCCGATTTTTCTCTGTCCTGCATTAGCATTCTACTCTTTTAGGATAGCCAAATTGCATTATTTGTTTTTGGTCTTTTCCTTCTGGGAGGTGTGAGGCTATTTTGTTATTTAGGAAAGCTGTATTGAGTTCATTTATAGCATCATTTCAGGAGAATATTTTTAGGTTGCTGCAATTAATAGATGACAGGATAGTACTGAATATTTCTGTGTTAAACCTTGACAGGGTGTGTGTTGTTTTATGAACATGCTTTTTAAGTGGATGTGTGAGCTGTCTGGTTATATAGATTAGGGGATAGTCACTGAGAGAATCTGACATTGTATTCACAGCCAGCCTTTGGTCAATTGGTGCCCTAGGCAAAAGGGATCCACAGTTGCCCCCCACACACCCTGGTGCCCCCGTCCTGGTCTACCTACACCATCCAGATTACTTTTTTCTTCCTTTTTCTCACAATTTTTCTTACTCTTCAGACTTTTTTCTGCATTTATTCAACACATTTTAAAGAAATCATTTCTTTTCTAGAAAAAAGTAAACAAATAAATACTGGAAACGGGACCCTGCTAGCGTGGCAACCTAGGTGGCTGCCTTGTTGGCCTATATCTAAGGTCAGCAATGATAGTATCTCTGGTGGAAAATTTGCTAGGATTTGATATTAGGATTCAGTCTAATAAGGGAGATGGTGTCTTGTTATATATAATATGTGGGGCTATTAATTAGTTGTGTGAAACTATATAAGTTGATGTTAGATGGCGGGGAGTTAGAGATTATGTCCAACCAACTAATATTGACATCACCCAGTAGTATTTTTTCTTCTACAATTCTTACGAATATCCACTGTAGACTATCTTCTAGAGTAGCTGTGCTGTCACCAGAAGGGATGTAAAGGACAGTAATGCATATAGAATAGCTGCTAAATTAAATTTTACTATTATTTTATTGATATAAAATAGTTTCAGTGTTGATACATAATGCTGAATATAGTTTTATCTTTAAATATATCTACTCATCCATTTTCTGACAACCTTCTTTGTCCTTGGAAAGGGTCATGTGGACACTGTAGCCCTTCCTTAATGCTAGTGGGGGCAAGACATTGAAACCCACTCTGGACAGAGAACCAGACTGTTACAGAATGCACATGTGCCCTCACTTACATACCACATACACCAATGGGAAGCCTGAAAAATGCCAATTCACCTATCACTTGTCTTTGGGAGATGGGAGGAAACTGAAGCACCAAGAAAAAAAAAACATGCACATGAAGGGATGTCATAATTCTAATTTTGTTTAAAAATGCTTATAATATTTCATTTGGTTATTTTGCTGATGTAGTATTAAAACAGTAAAGTACATTAAAAGTATACTAGAACTTATAATATTCATAATATTATTTAATAAATTAAAGTTTATTAATTCAAGAGTTTCTTGACTAGTGTAACCAGTTTGGTTACTATTTTAGTTTTATTTGTAGTTTGGGTTATTATTTTAAAGACATTATTGCAATATTGTTAAGATTTATGTAGTGGAGTTAAAGGTACTGCATACCTGTTTTACATTTCCTCTTTCTGTTCCTATAATTCAGTAAGAACTTTTGGCCTTTATCTGCTTTACTCATCTAGGTTACTCTTGCCTCTTTACAGCACTTCATTCTTCATGCACTACTGCCTTCTGAGTCAAATACTAAAAGGTCAAGAGAGCATACAGAATCCATTCAATTGAATAGGAATCATTGCTCTGATCTAAGGATAGTACACAATGTATGGAGGACAGAGCTTTGGACAACATGGTGAATGTGCTACATACAGTCTTGCAAAGTAGATCAAAGAGGTTTCCAATACATTTGATCAAATCAGTACAATTCAATTTGAACTTTTATAAATATTAAATTTCAAAACATGAAAACATTTTTGCAGGGGGAAGGGAGAACCCTTGCACCCTCATGTGTTTAGCTAGCCCCCCCCCCTTATACTTATTTGTTTACCAGGAAAGTCCAACTTGGAATGAAGCCAAGTTTCATCACAGCCCTGGGGAGAAATGCTCCAGATGCATAGCTTTGAAACATGGGAGTAAACCAGAGGACCCAGAAGAAACCCACATGAACACAGGGAGGACATGCAGACTCCACACAGAGCGCACCCCAGCTGAGAATCGAACCGGAGAGCCTCTTGTGATGAGGTGACAATGCTACCGCTGCACCACTGCTTCATCCGATACATGCTATACATACCAACATTACAGTAGAACAAAAAGGGGGAAAACACCAAAACCACACCAGGGTCAGTTACAGTAAACATAATGGAGAATAAGCATACTAGTGTCCATCCAAAAGAACAAAGGGGACATTTACAAATGTGGGTAGCACAGACTACCAAACTCCTGTCACATGGCATGAAAGTACTAGGGAGGGTGATTGATAAACAAATATGCAGAGATGTTCAAAGTAAGATGGATGATGTGCAATTTGGATTCAGATTAGGATGCAGCACAACTGACCTAATGTTTACAGTGAGACAGATAGTTGCAATGAGGCTAGAGATGAGGAAAGAGTACAACTGGACATTATTAGATTTGGAGAAAGTATATGACAAGGTCCCAAGAAAGCTGATTTTGTCAGTCTTGTGGTAGTTCTAAGCCCCAGAAACATTGGTAGAATTAGCACAAGGTATGTACAAGGACCCACTGCCTCAAGTACGAACAGTGTTCGGTTTCACAGAGGGGTTCTCAGTGGGAGTGAGTGTGCATTGGGGTTCAGATCTGATCCCACTGTTCGTACTGGTTATGGACTACATTAGCAAACAGGCCAGAGGGGACAGATCAACAAAGATGCTGTATGCAGGTGATGTGGCATTACAGGCAAAACACATGGGATGACAGTGAGTAGAAATAAGACAGTTGTAATAGCAGCAAATGGGGGAAATCAGAAGAAGCTTAGAACTGAGATAGCAGGGGGCATAGAGTGTCAAGTGTAGCATATGACAGAATGCCAAAGAATCTAAAAAGTAAGGTGTACAAAACAGTGGTACAACCAGTACTACTGTATGGTACAGCAACCTGGACAGTAAAGACAGAGCAGTTGAATAAGCTAGAGTTGATGGAGATGAAGTGCCTGAGATGGGTCGTAGGATGCACACTGTGGGGCAGACAAAGAAATGAGGGCATAAGAGCAGAAGCCAAAGTAACTTCAATTTCAGAAAGAGTGAAAGTGAACAGATTACAGTGGTTTGATCACATGTGCAGAAAAGACAATTTGGTGAAGGTGATTTGGGACAGATAGGAAGAAGGCAAGAAGAAACAAGAGTGTCCAGCAAAGAGGTGCATGGATTGTGTGACAGAAGACTTCAACAGTCAGGCATGGGTGTTGAAGAAGGTAGGAGAGTAGCACTGAAGAGAGAGATTTCCATATTTTAATAGTCAGTGTTGCTTAGCATTTCTATATAACTCACTAAAATTACATATATTTCTTTGTCTGCACTGCATTGATAGAAAAGGGTCTATATTATATCAGCGAACGCTTAACATAGTGAATGCTGTATAATTGGCCCTAATATGTTGAAACATCAAAATGCCAAAAACACGAAACATTGATTTTTTTTCTCAGGGAAAAAAAATTGCTGTCCATTAAAAAAAAATAAATAAATCAAACACAAAATAAAGTGGGGGGCTTTGCCTACTTCATAAGTATACAGTGGGCTTCAAGATATATGATACCTGCTTTTCAGAACCAGTTGCTGTACAGAGAATGCTGTGGCTGCTCTCAAGAGACAAGATGTTGACACCAAATTACTATTGTGAGAAAGGACCAAAAATATGTGCCATCGTTGGAGATCTGTATTCTACTGCAACAGGACCCAGTGCCCAAATTTTAGGGACTTTCCAGTTTCTTCAAGTATAGAACTCGGTTTTTGGATGTTGAGAAATGCACCCTTTGCCTATAAGTAATCAAATAATTATCTCGAAGAGTTCCTTGTAAAGAACATAGATTAGTACAGAGCAAGTCAGACAAATCAGCAATTATTAGATTTACAAAGGAAAATGTGTCAAATATGCCTGATTATTACACTTGATTTGATGATACTGCAGATGGAAGTTAAAGATCCCAAAGCCACTTACAAAAAAGATAAAAGACGTTTTATTCACATGTAGCATAAAGAAATATTCAATCATTCTTCATTCATTCATTTCATAGTTTGCTTGTTTAATCAGTTTAAGAGTTATAGAGACTCAGGGCCTTTACTAACACTCACTGGGCATGAGGCAGACACAGAATACAATAATGAAATCAACATCATACTTCTGGTAAAAACTGCAAAATCCATTTAAACATGTTTTATTATTCCAAGGAATGTTGTTTAAAATAAATCCTTCTCCTCAAATTCAGTTTATGAGAAGCAAAAATTTAATCTAGTTTACCACCTGTTTTCTAAATACCATCCCTGCCTATATCCATAATGAATAATATATTTATCTCATGCTGGAAGATTTAATTGCAGGTTTATTTTATCCATATTCTTTTGCAGTATTTCCATATACATTGTGCACTTTCCTGTATAAGAAATATGTCATCCCATGTTTCAAATTCACTAGAAGACATTCCCCTGGATTCACAAATCCACTGTGTAAGACTAAATAAGTCTTACTCGGAGGCTGCAGTTGAACGGTATGACATCAGCATGCCATGAATATTCATGAGGGCATGCTGACTTAACTGCAAGTCTAACACGGACCATGCAGGAAAGCAGGGGGCATGTCCGACTGCCAAGCAGTCTAAAGGTCCACGCCCCTGCAAGTGTCCGAAATGCCAAATGTCAACACACAAGAGCGAGTCCGCTCAAATGTCCATGTACCCAACACCACACTCCCTGACATTGTAAACCCCCAGCGCAGTTATAAAAAGTAAAACATTTAATTTTTTTTTTCTAATTCCCGATATAGCTGCCCGTATTTGCGCGTCTGTGCACGGGTGTGCCCATTGCTTAGCTGCAATTAGCAATCCCGACATGGAAGAGCATAAGAAGGAATGTTTATGCAAATTACGCCAAATAGCAATAACGTAATGGTAGAGCGTTCGCACAAAGAGGAGGCATTCACGGTTCAAGTCCCACCACTCCCCTTCCTACTTATGTTCTAAATTAGTATATGAAATAATTCCTGACAAATATGATTAAAATTTTACTAAAAAGCATTGAAATGGCCTATGTATCAGTGAACAAAATATATATTTATAAAGGATCCTGACATATAATTGCCCGCAGTTAAACAGCGCTTTACCCAGCGCAATATAGTTGCCCGCAGTTAAGCAGCGCTGTACCCAGTGCAATATAGGTGCCCGTGGTTAAGCAGCGCTTTACCCAGTGCAATGTAGTTGCCCATAGCTAAATAGCACTTTACCCAGCACAATAGATTTGCGCGGAGGTGTGCATCACGCCAACCAGCACACCATAGAGCAACGTGGAGCAACGTAGAGCAAAGTTGCCTAAACACAGCCACACCCACTAGCCTGTCTGGACAGTAGTAAAATAAAATGCAATGACAAGGTTCGAACCCAGGACTCTGTGCACCATAATCAAAGTACTGAACCACTAAGCCATGACAGCTTAGGATAAATAGCCACTGTTAACATACTTATACTTATAAATGGTAGATTAACCATTACTAAGCAGGTCTGCAGTCAGCCGAGAATTTTCAAAAATGGCCAATCACAAAACAGTGCGGGAAATGCGGCATATTTAAGCCCCATAGGCGGGAATACTCACCATAACTGATTGTAGCTCCCATCTGCAGTTAGAATGGCTGGTACTAGAGAGGGTACATGCTTCCAAGCGCAACATTGGGGCATTGAGGAGTCGAAATACATGGTTTGGCTCCTTGTCCACCGTCATGAGTCAAGACTCCTGCAGGGCCAGTTCCAAGGGATGGAGTACAAGGCAGAGGCTTGGAACCGGTTAGCTCATGACCTCACCAGTGTCACAGGTGTTCCTCGGACTGGTGAGCAGATCCGTCACCACCATGCAGACATGAAGAGACGGAAGCAGGGCCTACTGAACCAATGGATACAGGAGGCTCGTGGGATGCAAGATGCCCCACAACTGAGTAGGTAGCCATGGAATGCAGTATGTAAGAAATGATAACTTATTCTGTATAATGGATAGGTATGTCTCAATATCCCTTCATTTACTTCACAGCTGCAGGTGTCCGTGCTGCGAATCAGCAAGCCTATGCAGATAGGCTGCTAAGGCTGCGCCACCAGGCAGGTTAGTGATTATTCTGCATGTATTGTTATATAAAACAGGTGAGAGAGCCTGAAAGAAAGTGTTGTAGCCCAATAATACAGCCATAAAATGCCCTGAATAAGTCCTCTGCATGTACTGTTATATAAAATAAGTCAGAGAGCCAGAAAAAGAGTGTAGTAACCCATTAAGAAAGGTAAAATATGTCCAGAATAATATCTCTGCAGGTACTGTCATATAAAATAAGTGAGTGAGCCTGAAAAAGAGTGTTCTAACCTATTAATAAAGGTATAATATGTCTTGAATATGTCTTCCATATGCACTGTAATATCAAATAAAGGAGAGAGCATGTGGAAAAGTGTGTAATGTAATTAATAAAGGTATAAAACCTGGAGTGTGTCTGTGTCACTTTCTTTGAAATGTTGTTGTACCCTTGCGTTATACAAATAGTACTGTTTTAATAAGTGCTGGCAACCCACAGTTGGGCAGTCCCATCTAAAGTGGTTGATGGAAGTGCTAGTAGCTGTGAAGCATATATACAGTCCTCAACAGTCAGTTACTGGCTGGCATGCACAAGTAAATCTGGCACACGAGTAGCTTGCTAATTAGATCCCTAGAAATGTGAGTGTGCTACACGAAATGTAGGGTTCTGTACAAATCTAACTGAAAATGTCATGTGAACACATCCAGATATGTAGATAAAGAAATATAAATACAATCAGTAAGTATGTAGCAGTAACATCTGCATCCTGGAAAGTTAGTATGTCAGATATAGGTCAGGTATATAATGAACTAGCCAAACCCATTACACAACCTAATGCATGATGCCAAGTGTAATAATACATGTAGGGGATATACACCTGCAGTCAATAGGAATGTAGTGTAGACAAAAGTACTTATAAGATGTTAATTGAGGTTTCTTTCTACATCCTACTGTATGTGCATAAACAATGCAATTCCACAACTCAATGGGTATGTGTAGGGTATGTGTAATCTCAAAACATTTTTTGGGACATATGTCCTATTGTTCTATAAATATCTGCATACACTTTGATGCATGTGCCCTGTTCAAACACCACAATCATGGTGGTTTGTTGCCACCAATCATTCCTGCATGCTGTTGGAATGTCCACTGTCGTTCAATATATGCATGTGTTATGCTTGCTGTTCAACTGTTGGAACCTTGGTGTGTTGGGTTAATGGGAATATTACTGCATGCTGTTACAACTAATTTGGAATGCTGTTCTTTATGTTGTAATTAAACACACCTAATCACAGAACGTATGGAAATGCCGGTCCCAGCGGACCCACCTGTCCCTCCTCAGCTGGCGAGTGTACCTGGCACCAGCAGGTCCGGTGCTCAGCCTGGGCTCCCCTCCTACATTGGTCCTGTGCCACCTTCGAGTGGAAGCGCTGCAGGAGATGGGGCTCATCCCCCCATTCAAGCGTGGGCAGAGAAGGGCCACCTGTCACCCTTCGAAGGGTCCGGGTTGTGGTGCGTAGGGAGATCCAGCGTTCAGTCGCTGATCCCCTATGGCAGCTCGAGGCGAGAGCGGTGCGTCTCATGGGTGTGCCTGCCTGTCCTACGCAGCCCCCAGCACAGCCACCCTCGGGGCTGTGAAGGTGCAGTGGTGACTGCCCATGGGTGGGGATCTCAGTTCCACTGTTATCATCTGTGGGCTCATGGGCTTGCGATTTCCAAACATCCATCCCCGTCAATTGTGTTCACCCACCCCATGTGTCATACACCACCCCTGTATGCATCTTGTTTGTCTTGTCTGTTTACCTCCCCAAATATACCTACTTCCTCTACCTCACTTTCCACTCTCACCTGAAAAAAAAAAAAAAAAGGGCAATCTATACCCACAAAAAAATTACGCCCCATACATAGCTGTCCATTTCGCACACATGTCCGCTGGACATGTAAACTGATAATTATAATTGGCAGTACAAAATACTTTGTTGTCCTCACCCCTCTCCCAGGGGTGGAAGGTTTCAAATTTCACTCCAAATTTATTGCATATGCACAGCTGTTGCTGGTAAAGAAATGGGCAGCTATGGACCTTCCCTACACCCATCCTGCACATCCCGAGCTTGTTTTCCTACTGTCTGTCCCTATTTGTGCCCCCTTTTTCACCACTTTCCTATCTCCCCATTTTCTTTTCTTTCAAAGAAATTAGCGCGGGGGTTAGCGGGAGTAAGCACTTCTAAGCTGTAGTTAGTGGGTTTGAGCGAGTGTGTGCATGTGTGCACTTAGCTAAGCATCGATAAGCATCGCACAAACCTGCGCAAACCCGCTTACAACTGCTTAAACGTGCCTTAGTCACTCTATGTCAGGGCCCTTGTTCTGCTCAGCAGCAAAATAAAATACCTCGGGCAGTCTCGAACCCCAGACCATTGACACAATAGACTGCATAAATTACCACTAAGCCACAGCAGATATACAATAACCTGGTGCTCAAATAAATATATCATGCATTACAATGACTGAATGTAAAGGAAAAATAGGAAGGCCATAACACAAAGCTTGTTCTGTGGATCTTTACCAGCAATTGTTGTGGAATACATTACATGAGTGTGATATGAGAAGCAGCCATTCTAGCAGCAAATAATGTTACAGAGGCACTTTACAACCCCCACACAGTATCATAGCAGGACAAACAGTGGCAAATCTGATTAGGGCAGAAGCTATACTACCTAACTGTGACTACTTTACAGGGATGTCCCTGATTGTGAAACATATTTAAGCTGTGTCCCTCTAAATCCCTCTGAAAAGTACTGATGTCAGTCAGAAAGGTGGGGTATTACACAATAAATACTGACAATAATAACAGTAGACACCGCTTGTACTTCATAAAAGGAGTATGAATCCATATGCATTGCTTCACACAAGTTTACACTTACTGTCTCTATTATGTGTAAGGTGTACTTCACTTTAAACTACCTATCCCTGACTCCATGCAAAGATGTATCTGAGTGTTTCATAGGCCTGGCAGAGGCACAAACACACAGGCATAGCAGCTATCCTGCTGTTACACACTCTGCAAATAGCTTTGGTAGGACTTCCACAAGCATACCCTTATGTAGGAGTACAACACAGAAATACCAAAGGACGTAGCCATGTACTGGTAGCAACTGACTGTAACAATACCATTGTACTAGTGATGAAAACACCTGTGGGTTGCACAGACAAAGAATAACAGTGTAACATTTGACTACCATCTGGATAGGTTCAAAGTTGGGAACTATGCAGACAGACCACCTGCCTTGATAAACTAACAGGTACACATCATTCCTTTAAGTCCAGTAAGATAACATTCACACAATAATACATAATGCTCTCTGTATGTCAGCAACCCCCCACACACACACACACTTTAAATACACTTGTGTGTTTAGAGTCTACCAAGGATGTAGGTAGGCATACACAGTACTGGAATTGTCCAGTTGTCCTGGGAACCCTGTGCTAATGTCAACAATAAAACCACAAACCCTGCAGAAGTGAGTACATTAACATTCACAGTATAACAGTTCACAAACAGTTCATGTGCCAAAATAATACTTCTCAATAACTACGTTTGTATGGCAGTTAATTATATGAGTAGGAAAGAAACTACATAGTCACATAAATGTTGTGTAAGCATTTGTAGGGGTGAGTTAAACTCTACACTGATAGCTCTGTACTGCAAGTGGCAACAGTCAGGTTTGAGTACATGTACATCACTGTCTACACCTCTAGCTTCAGATATAAGAAGTATACCAACCTTCTGACATACACAACAGTGTCCACAGCAAACAAGCATGGGCCCCACTCTGGAAATCTGAAAGGGCTATGCCTACATACCTTAGCAGTTTATAGCATTGGGTTGCTATGACAGTGAGTACTGCAATTACCACACAGCAGGCTGTATGCATTTACCAAATGCTGGGCACCAATTGGTGCAGAGGGCATCACATGCACATGCACATGCGCAGATACCTATAAAAGAAGACTGTACTTGCTATCCCCACATGCAATCATTACATTGCACATGTCAGCAACTCTAGAACCCCAGGAGAGCAGTGACAAACTGTATTACTTAATAAAGAAATCTTTACTTAAGTAAATAATATATTTACTTATTTAAAACCTAAATATATTAATTAAGAAAAAAACTTAATTAATAACCAATAATAACAACTAAGTAAAAAACTTTACTTAATAAATAAACAAAAACTTTGAAAAGCATACACAGACAGACCTGAAAGTGAGTAACAGGTATGTAACAGATTTGTAGTTACCGGCAAGTAGTAGATGTTTATGAATAGTACTGTATATACTCAGAAACATGCATATGTGGCAGCAGTAGGTATGTATGCAGACATGCCATGCATAACTACTGCCATGGACAAATTACTGTGTAGCTGTGTGCAGTGGGACATAACTGTGACATATGTATCTCAGCTTTATATGTCGAACATCTGAACATGTTATCTATGGTCTGTACAGTACTGCGTATAATGGCAGTTTGGGGGAGTAGTGCAAACACCTATATAAACTTGGATGTGACAGAGTAAGACATGCATGATAGTAACATAATTTGTAGCTTAGCATTGGCAACTGCTGTACCAGGCTAGTATAGTAATGTTAGCATTTGCAGCTATATAGACTTCCTGTACTATTACTGTATGCACACATGTGGCAACTGTCCATGTTGTAGCAAGGCCCAACAGGTCATCCATGAGGTGTATGGACTTACAACAGTGTGGACCCTGTATGTGTATGGCACACACATATGGAGAGATATTTATGTGTCTGATAAATTAGCATCTGAACATGTGCATAGAGCAAGGGACATACTGCAACTGTTTGTGAAGGGTGGACATTTTTATGTTGGTGCAGGTTATTATGTGCATTTTTATATGATGGTTGTAGTGTGTGGCAAGACAGCATACAGTGCTGGCATATGACATGTGGTGTTTAAACGCCATGGGTATGATTTGTTAGGTTTTTAGTCTTCCAGATAGGGGGTCCTGCTAAAGGTACATGGGCTGAGAATACCTTCCATGCATTCTGCACAAGACTATGCAATATCATTACATAGCTGCATCCCTGTCAACCTTTGCATAATTGATATTCCCACCATGAAAGGTGGACTGTATATGTGCTTATATGTATATCTATATGTACACCAATGGATGTTCATATGTACGCTCAAGCTCAATGTTGTAAACGTATTGCCATCCCTCTTGTTAAAAACCCTGTACCCATGAACTACCACATAGGTGGTAGTCTACTCAACATCGAAAGTGTGATAAGAGACTCCGGGACACAGGTGGAGAGTAGTGTCCCTATTGATAATCACAGTGCCACACTAGTCATGTAAACTGAGTATGGTCCACATGTCATCAGAAAAGGTGTGTCATCCATGGAAAAAGAGATCAGTGTTCCACTGTACTCATCAGTCATAATACCCATCATAGAGTACATTGGCCCTGTTGGTATGTACCTCAGAAGACATCTACAGTGACTGTAGACACCAGAGACATACCTCACAAAGAGTATTACCAGACTCAAACAGATGCCCTATGCAGACTGTCTTACAAAACCACAGCTACACTGTGTCACATACCGCGTACCCAGAGGCAACCTCTGCCTAACATACAAAGCTATGCCAAACCCACAGGTGTTGGACATGCTCCATATAAACAGATTAAACTCCATACAAGCTACACACTGTACTGATCTAAACCCTGTAACGTCAAAAAGCAGAACATGCTGGAGTGGTACATTATCATCTCAGACACATACCATACTCTGGAATTAACCACCTATCAACAGCAAATGAAGGTCCTCATTAGCAGTTGTCATGAATAATCATGATGAGTAGATGTGAGATAGGAAACACAACCCGGGAATCACCTCTGTGGCTCTGCATGACAGGGGCACATGAACCTACATTACATGGGTGTTGAAGGGCAGTGTACCATATGGCTAGGCTTCCATAGGCCCTATGGATAATAGCCTATTAGCTACCTAGGACCCATTACACACACGCATGTACTTGTTGCATTACTTGCTATGTGAGGTTGACTGGGTGTGATGGTGAATGTGTAGGCGAATGTGTCAAAGTTGTGTAGAGGTGTGATAGCCTAGTGGGAAACTGTATATATCATGGTATGTAGTGTTGTAGCTCTAATCCCAGCAAAAGATACGTATGCTATTGCTAGGCAGGAAAAGCAGTAAGGCATACGGTGTGACGTAGTCCCATGGTGTTGACCGGAGTGTGCCCTTGTAGGCTTAAGCAGTACATGTATGCTTATTGATTGTTAACACTAGTGAATACAAATCCCATATGAACAGTAGTACTACCTGAAGCTGTAGGCCTAAACAGCACAGTATGGTTTATATCCACATTGCTTGGAAACACTGTTTTGTTTGTTACCTGTAGTCCTCACACATTACGTACCTCAGGCATGAGGTTTTGTAGGTGCTGACACACAGTACTGTATGTTACACAGGTAAAACTAATCTGGGTTGCCATACCTTTGTGTCTTGTAGGTATGTCTGATATGTGTGTTGGTATGCCTGTAATATGGCCTTGGTGGTATGTGTGTCACAGGATATATGTGCATATCTAGCAACATGTATAGTGTAGTACAGCAGTATGCCACTTATAGTGATGAATGTGCACATTTGTTACTGAGGGGTTTGCTATCAACAAGTAGCGTGGTGTACTGGTAGTACTTTAACTGTACTTTACATTCATTTCAATGGATGACAAATGTCTGCATGCATTAGCTTCATATATACCCCCCTGTGGCTAGGTGGTGCATTGTGTCACATACAGTGTGCCATGTACTGTTGTATAGTCTTACATACTGGTTTCACTTTGTTGCTGTGCAGAACATGGTTTGGTATATAGTATGTGCCAGGCACTGTCAGGCAGTTGTGGGCTGAGCAGTCCTATGTGGTATTAAAGGTGTGTATCTACTGACAGCCAATAGGTTGCTATATATGGCATTTCATTGATGTCTGTACTTTAGCATGTTAAGTGTGCCACATGACTTGCTCACAATTACTGTTTTACTGTCTTCCAGGAATATGTCTCACAACAGGAAACCTGCCTATTCTCCTGAGGAGGAGAAGGTCATCTTTGATGCCCTGATGCATCATTACAACCTGCTGTTCTTCAGATCCAGCCAGGACCAGCATGGACGCACTGCACTGTGGCAGGATGTTGTCCATCAGGTGAATGATGTAGGCATGCATAACCGGACTTATGAGCAGGTACGCCATCACTGCAGTGATTTAATCAGACATGTCTGGCAGCATGCCTCAGATGTCCACAGACAACAGCTTGCCACAGGTGGTAGTGCATCAACACATCCCCCCCTCACCAGAGTGGAAGAGCTGCTCCTCAGTGTGGTGGCTCCTGGCCAACCAGTACAACAGACATGTGTCATCATGGAGGCCGGAGTCACCCAGCACGGAGATAAGAGCGTGCAGGTAACATGGCATATCTGTAGACTACTGTTAGATCAAGTGTTAGAACATGCATTTATCAGATGTGTACTGTGTATTCAGAAGATGTGGAGCCTGGTGTCATGCAATACTGATAATTTGGAACATAATTTGTATGCCTGTGACTGTCACCTCTTGTACTCTTGTGAAATTGCAAACACACAGCAGCAATGCCATAGTTGTTGACACTGACAAACTGTCTCATATCCTTGTAGGTCCCTCTGGTGTGACAGCAAGACAGCACACCCATGCTGGTGAGTGTTCTACATTTAATATAGCATATAACATGTGCATGTCATAGGAGACTTGTAGGCCATATACACATGTAAAACACCTACACATAATGCATGCTCTGCATGTTCTCTGTGGGACTATGTACATCCCAGTAACATGAGTATCCACCTCAAAGACATGCAATACACAGAGCATCCCAACCAATTGTGGTACACTGTAGTGGACATTGTATAGGCAGAGTCAATACACATGCACACAACATACACCACTTTGTCATATGCAGTAAGTGTTAATATGATACACATGGCATATGTAGACACCTGCTGTAAGGTCATACTCCAGTATCCCAAATATCATCAACACAGCACACATACTGTACCTGAGGGGTAGAGGCCTATCATGGGGTGGTGTGACATGCTTCAACACACAACACATTCATGTTAGGCAATGCTCCCTATTGAAAACCTTACATACCCATGTAACAACTGGCTGTGAAATGGTTAATGTAGCCAAAGTGGTGCAGGTCAGGTACAGCAAGATGGTTGCCAGTGTGACAAACATTAGTGGCCTTGAGTGACCACATGATGCTGTCTGATGATGGCTCATGGTACTACACTACATCCAGTTACAGTAACTACAGTACTACATATAGCATTCATTGCTATACACCTGTCAGTTGTGTGCATCCGGCCATGGTATGTATACCTATGAGTGATGGTGCACAGGACATTGGAAAGCATTTCAGACTTGCACAGCAATGTTGTGTCCATGTACACATTGTGTTCCAAGGTGAGGCCAATCACTGAACAACACACATGCATCAACGACATGTTTACTTTTATCAACAAGGACTCTCCACACTCGCACTGCATGCTGTTGAGCAACACACATCCTGCATGCTGACACGTGTGATAGGACTCTTTGGCTTGTGATACTGTACTGCACCATCAACCACTAATGAATATGTTCAGTATTGCTGTTGGTGTGTGTGTGTGTGTGTGTGTGTGTGTGTTTGTGTGTCAACTTGACTGAGTAGTGTATGTGCGCATGTGTGCATGTGTTCATGTGTTCATGTGTTCATGTGTGCATGTGTGCATGTGTGCATGTGTGCATGTGTACATGTGTACATGTGTGCTAACATCCTGTACAGATAGTGAAGTGTGTTTCCTGTCTTCCTCTCACAGGTGCTGAGGTATTGGATGAGTGCAGCAGGGAACCTGAGGTCACTGCCACAAATAGTGGACATGATGACACATGTATAGTGGCACAGGCAGGTTTGTCAGGGTCTGTTGTTGGTCTGCCAATCGGCAGTACACAGCTGTCCACCCCATCTATGTGCACATTCATACTGCCGATACATCCCTCAACACCAATGGCCTTAGCGGAGGACCAGCATACAGTAGGCATCGACCAGGATAGTGTGGTATCTATGGCACATGCAACCACACACAGCAGCCATAACAAGACACCTGGAATGGTACCACATAGGCATATGTCCGGGGGTTCTCTTGGGAACACTGCTGGTCGTAATGCCCCTGGCAAACATGCCCCCATAGGTCTCACAACCTCAGCTATGTTCCGGTCTGTAATGCAGGCACAGGCACGTATGGAACTGTACACCAGGCAGGGACTAAGGGCACAGAGGGCTCACAACACCGCTATCAATGACAGTATCCGTGACCTTGCCGGTGCCATCCGTAATTACACTGAGGTCATTGATGGACATTGGGGGGAGACACTAGATGTCCTCCGCAATGTAATGTCCATGTGCCAGAACAGTGCAGGATGGCTGAGACGTCGACATGGACGTATGCCAGCAACATCATCAGCTGGCACTCATCGTGGACGACACACAAGTCCCACCCGCTCCCGTCGTGGCAGTACCAGCCCCAGCAATGTTGGGGCTGAGCTGTCATTAGACTGTCCTAGATGACCACTTGCACCAGCAGGGACATGGGTCCAGTCAACATCCCTCTGCCTCTGACAATAGTACCCAGTCTGGCTTGGTACCCGATACTGTCCGTGGCACCCCTGGCAGGCACAGGTACTGTGTCCATGGCCGGAGACAGTGATCTGTACAGCCTGGAAGGTACAGTCTGTTGCTGTCCCACAATCTCCCATATGTGGCAGCCACAAGGTGGAACTGTGTGCATGCAGACACACACACATAAACCAAACACCTAGGGCTAACACATACACAAACACATTACACCAACATTGACCCATACTGTACTGCTGTCCCTCACACACACACACACACACACACACACACACACACACACACACACACACACACACACACACACACACATACATGTCGATTGGATGGGTCATTGTCGGGCTCTGGCAAACCAATAACATACCCTGTTCATATGATGAAACTGTGCCACCTCCTGTCATCTATGACAATGATGCAGGAACAGGCTTACATGGTGCTGATGCACAGGCTGACCTAATAGCAGTGTAGCAATGTTAGCATATTGTCAACAGCAAAGTGTACTGATATCCTTGTAGGTATATCTGAGCAGGCATGATGCATTAAAGCTATGATTATCAATGTAGTATTGTTTACACCAGTGTTAATTCCAAGACTGTATTGTCTGCCTATGTGCCACTTGGCTGATGTGTGCGGTACTGGCAGCATGTGTTGGTGAGTGGACGGTACATGTGTGATGTGTGCAGTACAGATTTGCAGGTGTACATTTGTGAACATGGTGGAGGTGCACCGTCTGCATGTATGTGCATAGTGGATACATGGGAAGGGTGACATGCCCTGTATTACACAGTGTTAACACTTCATATTTCCTATTGGTGGCCAGTATGCATTTTACTACACATATGTTACGACTTGGGTACACATGTGTGTATGACATGGTTTGACACTATGCTGTGGGTGATACTGTTTATATCGGTCATTGTTTTGCATTCTGGTAGTATACATAACCTCAATAGCCTGATTTTACCCAATTGTTAGATGATGTCTCGACAACTGACATGCAGATGTAGGATACACAGTAGCATTTGAGTCCTTCCGGTACTATACTATACCAGTAACCAGTGGTATTGCCTGCCACCCATTCCTGGGACCACTCCTGTTTGGCATGTAGCCATCCCAGGTACAAGCAAACACACTAGGGATATGTCCGTCCAGATCTGGTAATGCATACAGTGGCCTACAATGCATTCTCCGGATGAGACACTTATCCTCCACAAGGGTATCATACAGACAGATACCTGTTGACCAACCCATGCTGTAAAGCTATAAGCCAACTATAGCATAGTCATCCACATTTACTATACATAGTATCCTGACAGTACCACATTGTTAGTAGCCCACAACATGTAGCAGGGGTACCGATGTGTACATACAGTCACATGTTATGTCATCTGTCCTTTGGTATTCACATTTCCAAAGGTATGCTGATGTCCCTCAGTGCATCACATAAGCATGAAGGGGTCTGTATGCATATACACGGAGGTGTTGTACACCTGTAATGAATGGCCATTATTGACAGACTGTGTTGTATTTGAACATGTCTGACATATACCCCAGGCATGAACCCTCACTCACACTATTCTATAGAAACTGTCATGGGTGTGTGTGACACAGATGACCTAGGCCACAGATCACTACAGTGGCTGGCCTTGCCACATACATACATATGTGACCTAAGGTCTGAGAAGCACAGCACAGACTGTCAATGGTAACAGATGTATTCGTGTAGAAAGCAGGCTTCACACCTATGAACTAATTGAGGTCACATGTACATATATGTATTTGCCACACAGATAACAATTGAGGTCACGTGTACATATATGTATGTGCCACACAGATACCTGAAGTGTGCAATGCACATACTCTTGTTTTACTGATATATCATACAGTTGTAAAAGCAAAACCCACAACACATTGACCAACAGTGTCACACACACGCACTCAGCAATCAAACCCCTATCTAACTATATTATGATACTACAGAGATACACATTAACACGACACCCTATATGCTTTATTGGGAGCTTTCATCTCCACTGCTGTATTTGTGGGATACTGACATCATCAGACTTGCCAAAGAAGAATCTACCTCTTTTAATGTGTTTTCCTAGTCTCCAAAAAGGGCACTCCTCTCACCAGAAGTCACACACACACACGAATTGAGCAACTGCAGGATTCAAACCCCTACCTAACTATGCTATGATACTACAGAGATACGCATTAACACGACACGCTATATTCTTCACTGGGAGCTTTCATCTCCACTGCTGTATTTGTGGGATACTGACATCATCAGACTTGCCAAAGAAGAATCTGCCTCTTTTAATGTGTTTTCCTAGTCCCCAAAAAGGGCACTCCTCTCACAGGAAATCACACACACACTGAGCAATTGCAGGATTTAAACTCCTACCTAACTAGGTTATGATACTACAGAGATATGCATTAACACAACACGCTATATGCTTTACTGGGTGCTTTCTTTTCTCCTGCTATATTTGTAGGATGCTGACAACATCAGACTGGACATGGTAATGTGTGTGCACTTTGTTTTATGCAATCCCAGGAATGAGCCATGTGGGTCAGCAGGTGTTAACAGCTTGAACAGGACTCCACAATTCTTAGCTTGTGTGATCTCTCTGTGGACAAATGGCCATTCCTTCATATGACAATACATATTTATGCACAAGTTGTTGATTTTGTGGATACAACATGTGTCTGTGACATTGATAAAGGGCTATTCAGAATCTATGTGGGACATGTGTAGCTCCCTTCAGTGATGTGTGTCCTGGGTGACTGCCTTGCAAACAGTCTAGCAGGTTTGGGAACCATGATCTGCCCATGATCATACCACAGTTGGTAGGGCTGTGTGTTTGTCGGCTTCCAATAGCTCTGTTTATGACTTCAATCATGACGGACTCAATGGCCTTGCAGATCAGACATAATAGGCTTATAGGACTATAGTTCCCATGGTCTGTTGTGCACCAACACTTGTGGGGTGTGCCATATGTTGCTGTAACACATTCAACAGTTTCAGATGCTGTAGAGAGGGTGAGGCTCAACAGACTGTTCAGGTGCAGGGTCTGTTTGTTCTGTATTTCACTTATGACACATATAGGGAAACAATGTCATCCAATTGATGCCATGTTTTCAGCTTTGGAAGGAGCTGTTTACCCATTCTAGATGTGATATCTCCTGGTATGATTATAGGGACATTTGTCAGTGGGAGGTGGGTATGTATGTATGGGCCTGTCTGACAAGATATCGGCATTGTCAGTCAGGTACAGTTGGCCCTGACTCAGGACATATATGAGTGTACATTGCTGTGTATGACATAGCTGAAGGAAGTGTCATGGTTCTGTCTGGACTCCTTCACAGATAATCTTTCCAAAACACCAACAAACCTGAGCACTAAACCCCTGTTATACTCTTTTACACACTTAACACCTTACTGATCCCTTTTGATCAGTCAACAGAGAGTATGTCATCATAATATCCTGGCATGTCCAACGGTTGGTTTCTTGTGTACTCTCCAGTCCAGCTGGTGAATATGGGACTTTTGAGGCAATGTTACAACTGCCTCATGTACACAGACAACCCTCACCTCCTCCCAACAAACTCAGATATATGTGAGAGATGCAACTATATAGACAAACAGGAGGCTGAGCTCTCTCGACCCCTGACCGACACAGTCTATCAGGTGGTGAAGGTAACCACACACACCACAAATCCAGTCTCACATAGACCTATAGCGACAGCAAACAAAATACATGACCACACAAAGACATACTCGGAGGCTCTAAATAATATCTGCCTAAGCAGCAGACACCTCCTAAGCAGGCACCCAAACAATTGCCACCCCACAACATTACCCACATATCACATGGTTCACAAAGTCAGTGTGCCACACAGTCACTGCCCTTAGGGCTAGACAACACACCTATTACACTTGTAATAGGTGACTCTATTGTCAGACACAGTGACGTCACACTCACCAGGTTGAACAAGGAGAAGGATATTTTGAGCTGTCTGTCGGGTGGCAGGTTCCGCCACATTACACATGCACTCAGGTCACTCCAAAGTAAGTACAAATATGGCTCCATCATTGTCCATGCTGGTGTGAATGACCTTAGATGTTCCTCCCTGGACTACATGACAAGAGACATAGAGGAGCTCTCTGATCATGTAACCCAGGCCAGTATGACCCTAGCCTTGTGTAGCATCTTACCCTCACCAAGAATTATGGCACAGTATACAGACAAGCTGATCAATTGTAACAGCTGGCTAACATATTGGTGTCATTCAGAGAGGATCCAGTGTCTGTCAGCCTGGGATGACATGCTCGACATGCCATGTAGCTTCGCTTTGGACAGCTTGCACCTGTCACCCCTGGACTTTCGAATACTGGCTAAGGCTGTTGCCACCCCCACACTGCCTTTTATGGGCAAGGCTCAAAAGACAAACCCACCTCCATAGACAATACAAGGTAAAAGACACTACGGGTAATGCTGCTCAACACCTGATGTCTAGACCTCAGAATGCACGCACTCAAGACTCTCCTTAGTATGGGGAATGTCAATATCTGTGCAGTAACAGACACCTGGTTCAGGCTCCCAAAAGTACACCAGCACTACCAGGTTATACTTCATACCATGCTTTTCGGCCACAAGACTCAGACCGACCAACAAATTTAAGGAGAGTATCTGTATACATCACAGATACACACACCTCCAGGTTAGTAGCACTGCAGGAAGCATCAGAGACCATACATGTGCAACTAACAGTGGGCAAAACTGCCTTTCAGTTTGTAGCCTGCTACAGACCACCCTCCCAAACTCAGGAACCCCACTCAGCTTTCCTGGGAACACTGGAGAATATGACGGTCTCTACAGACACCATTATATGGGGTGACTTCAACTACCGAAACATTGACTGGGAATACTACTCAAGCCCCAACACCCTCGCCCAATGGTTGCTAGGATTTCTAAACCCAAATGCTATGTCACAACTGGTCACCACACCCACAAGAGGGGAAAACATATTGGACCTGATCATCACCAACATGGGGACTCCATGTTCCACACCAGAGGTATGCTCCCCATTGGTAAGGTCAGACCATACATTTATCTCAATGTACATCCATATCCCGTCCCCACCCCCATCCTAGGTTCTCTCAGTGAAGTACTTACCAAAAGCAAATGTCACACTTCTCAGAACCAAGGTGGTATCCTTCAAAGACCCTGGGACAGAGGTGAATATGGCTCAGACCACTGAATCCTTTACAAACACATTCTATTGACACCTATTGAAATGCATGGATTGTGCTATCCCAAATAAAAACAAGACTCACTTCTCCAAAGGCAGAGGACCTGTCTGGTGGACCCCAGCCATAAATAAGCTATACAACAAAAGGAGGGGGCTACCACATTATAGAGCACAATCCCAAAAAGGGAAGGCATTTCTGATCAGTACTAGCAAGAAGCTACGTTCACTTATGAATTCATCTAAGACCCACTTCAAAAGGTAAATTGCACCAGACACTAAGGACAATCACAAGGCCTTCTTTAGTTATGTCATGAACCTGGGTGCCAACTCCCAGATATGCTGTGAGTTACTGCAAAATGACAATACATACACTGAACCCACAGACATTGCCAACATCCTGGCAAACAGGTTCAGTGCAAATGTCACCCCCCATCCCCCCTAATGAGCAGATGTCCATCCCAACAGTGTGTAGCCTCCCTGATATCACAGATGATCAGGTGAGTGCTGCCCTCTCCAAAGCAGACAACATCAATGGGACTGGACGGTGTCCCTGCCTGCATCTTACACAAGCTTCATGACGAACTTAACCCTCACATGAAGTTACTGTTCAATATCAGACTTACTACAGGATATGTACCCAAGGAATGGCATACAGCAACAGTGGTCCTGCTCCACAAAGGTGGTGCCACAACAGACCCCGGACACTATCGCCCTATAAGCCTATCTAGCCTGGTCTGCAAAGCTATGGAGCTATCATCATGGAACTCATACACACAGACATCGGGTACCTACAGACACTGGATCCTACACAATTCGGCTTTGTTGTGGGCAGATCTTGCCTCTTGAACATGGTCGACTTCTTTAAACAGTTACCAGATCCATAGACGTAGGGAAGGTAGTCCACACAGCCTACCTGGACCTCGCAAAAACCTTCAAAACAATACCCCACTCGGGCATCATACATAAGCTCATCAGCTTAGATATTGACACATATGTCACAAGATGGATTGCTAACTGGATAAGAGATAGCACCCACATGGTAAGTATTGCTAGTGCCATGTCTGACTCTACACCAGTTACACATGGCATCCCACAAGGCTCAGTCCTGGGACCTCTCTTGTTCAGCATATCTTTCTCTGATGTACAGGCTAACACAGGAGGAATATGGCTGACCATGTTCGCAGATGACTGCAAACTGGGTGCCATATTTGACTCTCCAGCTGGCACAAGCATCCTCCAAAAGGGTCTCACAGAGATGGATAACTGGTGCCAGAGCCATGGACTACAGCTAACTGCCATTAAATGCATAGTCATCCCCTTTGGGAATAACAAAGTGCTCACACATTACCACATAGGTGTTAATACATTAAGTACGGTAGAAGTTGTTAGGGATTTGGGGACACGAGTAGTTAGTAATCTTGCCTTTGACAATCACATTGCCAAAGTGGTTAGACAGTCCTTCTATATAGCCCACCTTATCCCAAAAGGTTTCACATCTAGATCAAGTAAAGTCATTGTGCCCCTATACTCATCAGGCCCATGATTGGATAGAATGCCCCATTTGGGATGTACCTTACCCGACACCTGCAGCAACTGTAATGGCCACAAAAGTACCTCACCAAGTGGATCCGGGGACTCACACAGATGCCCTGTGCAGTTCGGCTAAAGGAACTCCAGCTCTACTCAGTCTCTTACCGTCTACTCGGATGCAATCTGTGCTTGTTGTTTACAGCCATGTCCAACACATTATTAATGGACATGCTCCACCTCAGGATATCCGGATCCCTTAGAGCTACATGCTCCAGGGACTTACACCTCAGCACAGATATTAATAGGACATGCTGGAGGGACACATTCATATCCCAGAGGCTCCCCTCACTCTGGAATGGGATCCCAGTCCCGCATAGGCAGAGCCCCCCACTGACCCCCTAAAGGAGACATCTTGACGAGTGGATGGGAGATCGTAGGGTTACCCCTGGGATCTCTTATGTGTCCCTACTAGACAGAGGCACAATAAACTAAATGTAAAAGGCCTATCTTGTGTGACCTACTATTCACAGGCACAGTCTATTAATCTAACAGGGCTGCAAAAGCCAAACACACTCTGGCTAGGCTTATAAATGCCTTAGGGCAGATAGCCTAGTATCAACCTATGCACCTATGGTAATGTTCGGGATGCACATTGTTTATTGATGATACTGATTGCAAGTTTTTTATCTTCTTTGCTTTTCCACTTTCTACAAACAACCCAAGTATCTGCAGATCATATTTTATTATGACATGGTTCCAATATATTATATATGTGTCTGTTGTCATATAACTGTGTGCACAAGGCGGATTGGTGAATAGTGAGAGGTTCCTGGGTTAACACATGCAACTGCTGGATATGTGTGGTGCACTGCTGTACTCAGACATGGCCTAAGTGTGTGAGCATGCCCAGTCTGTCCTTTCAGTGTTTTGTCACCTGACATTTGTCTCATTTATTTAAGTGTGTGAGCATGCCCAGTGGGACCTTTCAGTATGTTGCTGTCTGAAGTCCACTACATTTGTTGATGTGTGTAAACATGACCAGTATTAATATTTATACTATATGTGTGTTGAAAATCAGGTTTTATTCTTACTGCAGTGCTCACCTTTGTGTCATAACTCGACAGGGATTATGCTGTGCCTGCAGTGTTTCCATGAGATACTTTGCATAGACTTAACAACACTTCTTCATACAGGCTGACCAGTGCAATACTGTCATGGTTTAGTGGTTCAGTACTATGACTGTAGTGCACAGTATCCTGGATTCGAGGTGTGTCACTGCTTTATATTTTCATACTGAGCAGACCAGACTGCTTAAGGGCCAGTAGAGCAAATATGAGCATGTTGGCTTTTGTTCAGCTATGCCCAATGTAGACCAAGCTTGTCCAACATTGCTCAATGTTAATCAACATTGCTGTACGTTGCCCAATATTGCTCAACATTGACCACAGTTGTGCTAGTATTAGTGTGTGCAATTGCTTTACATATACTAAATGGTGGTGAAAGCTGTTTAACACTGCTTTATATTGCTTAACATATGGCAATCATGCCTCAGGTGGTGCTGCAGGGCTGCCTATGTCGGATGCACATACTGCACTCCCTATACATGTTTGGAAACATGTAGTGTCAAGTTAGGCATCCCTTTTACTATATGTGCGAGTCAGAGAGAGGTATCATTTTCAGGGTACCTACTGAGCCAGTGTATGTGCTATGCGTTGCCTCTTTGCCAAGGCCAAAGCATACTGGGCACACCTCCTTCTGCCTACTGGGGCAGGCTCAGGTTGTTCCTCCTCTGAGTCACACTCTGCCTGTGATGGCCTTGGCAATGGTGGGGGGCTGTGTGGCCCAGGCATATGCTGCTCCTGCTGCAGCTGTTTTTGCAGGATCATATTATGTAGCATAGAACATACCATGACAATTTGGGTACATGTAGTTGGTGAGTACTGCAAGGCTCCACCAGATGTGTCCAGGCACCGGAACTATGACTTGAGCAGGCCAAACACACCCTCGATTACATTTCGTGTTTGTGCATGTGCCTCATTATGGCATTCCTGTTCAGGTGTATGTGCATTTCTGATGGGTGTCATCAGCCACGGCTCCAGTGCATAACCAGCATCCCCTACTAAGTGACCATGAGGAATGTCCCCATTGGCAAATGTTTGGTACAGCTGTGTCAGATGCCAGATATGGGAATCATGGTAGCTTCCAGGGCAGCCAGCACACACATTCAGTATTATGCCCTGGGCATCACACACGACCTGGCAGTTGATGGAGGGGAAGCCCTTGCGGTTGAAGTAGACCCTACCCCACTCACCGGCTGGTGCTTTGATGCGTATGTGCGTGCAGTCTATTGCACCCACTGCCTCAGGATATTCTGCTATTTGCTGGAAGAGACGCATATGGCTGGCCAATACCTCACGGGAATTGGGGAAATATACATGATCACCGACATGTGCTGACATGGCATCCAGGAACTGGTGCAGTACCCTGGATGATGATGCCTGTGATATCCCCATCATATCACCAGTTGGTCTCTGGAAGGTACCTGTTGCTAATATTCTTAGACCAACACATACCTTGGTTTCCACTGGGATGGTTCCCCTCTGTTGGTTCTGTGTGTGAGGCGTGGCCTGCACAGCTCAACAATTTGCTGCAAGAGGTCTCTGTCCATTCTATAGCGCTCCACTATCTCCAGCTCATGTAGCCCCTGATAGGTTACCCTGGGCCTGTACACTCTTCTCCGTCTCCTCACTGTGGGTTGTCCAGCAGCATTCGCTTTGTCACCACCCTCAGCATGTTGCATATGTCGCCTTATAACAGCAATGGCAGCCCCTAACATTTCTTTTTCTCAGTAAAGCTTTTTCAGTTTTCACTTCTATTAGCTTACTGCAGTGTTGCAGTGTCTCTTGAGAGAAACATAGTGGAATGTTGTTTGCAGTGTTTTAAGTGCTGGACTGGGCTGGGCTAGTGTACTGCCTGTGTAATTGCCTGATTCTGATTGTTTTTACCTGCTAGCTCTGCTAGTACTCCCTGGTTAACTTCCTACTATTTGTTGTGCTTCCTTTTTCCTTTCTGTTTCCTCAGGGGGGCAGCGCCGTGCACACAAGCGCAAACACGCGCACACCAGCTCACACATGCGCACACATGCTTACATGGACTACAACTTGCTTACTCTTGCTAAAACATGCACACACCGGCGCAAACATGCTTACACAACTTTAAACCGCCTTAGACATGCTTACTCCGGCTTAAACGCACACACACAGGCATACACATGCGCACACAGTCTTACTCGGATGCACAGACGTGCACCCATGCGCATACACATTGCAGGCACTTCAACAAGAAAATTTAGTGTTATCCACGGCATGCACCTTCAATTTCTTGCCTTTAGCTAGGCTACCTGTTGACACACCTCTTCCAGTGATGTGTAACTGACAGCAGACACATGCCACTCTGCTCCAATGAGCTTCACTTCTTTCATACATACCCCCCTCGTGATGTCACCTATCTTTTACTCTGTTACTCCCCTTATCTTACTCCTACACTCCACTGACTGTGCTCATTTGCTATGTAAACTTGGGATTCACTATCCTAACCCTCATTTGCATAGGATTGCCTGCTAATGCTTGGTTACATCCCTTAGACTGAGCTTCCCCCCTTAGCAACCTCTACTCGGTAGCCATGTTGTCTTCAGCCTGCCATTCCCTTGCAATGTAAATTAAGAATTACAATAAAATCCACATTTGTGGATTTTAATTATTGGTTTGCTGCTTTTTAGAGCACAGCGCATTTGCGCGGCACTGCGCTATGCTTAAACACCGGAGATCGGGATAAAAAAAATTATTTTATTTTTATTTTGCATCAGTGAACATTGCCAATGGTCGTATTTTTGGTCATTGGCATGCTTCCTCAACTGGATGCATCCTTTTTTTGGAGATGTCACGGCTCCGTTTTGCTATTTGCAGAACCGTACTCAGTTGTCAACGGGCTACATTTCTGCAAATAACACTACTCTTACTCGGACAGGTTCGGGTTTCCTGGATCGCAAATTTACCTCATTTGCATAGCTTTCACCTGCAATTGAGGTGATTTGCATATCCAAGCCCTGTCCATGTAAGACTCGTTTTAGGTGCTCTGTTGCACGCCCCTACCGGCTGTTCCTGGATCGCTCAGCGGACATGTTGGCTGCATGGAGTCGACTCCGTGCAAGCCTTCTTGTATCCAGCCCATTATCTTTATTTTAAACATTTATACTGAAATTGCCCTTTAACTAGAATGTTCCTGTATGCCATTCTTCAAGTAACCTGTCATATACTGGGTCTATTTCAAGTTACCTTGCTACATCTTGCAAAGCAAAATCCCACTGATCATTTTATTTCCATGGGATAGTAGAAGTCAACATTCTATTTATCAGTGGTTTGCAGGGGAGCTTCACCCATCCAAAATAGAAGCTCTTCTCCAATGCCCCAATCTCTAAACATGCTACCACAAAGATTGTACTAGTTCAGAGAAAAAAAAAGTCTATATTAGCACTCTCAAAAATGTTATGACTTTTAAGGTAGTATATGTAGTGATCAGGGACTTTACTGAGGAACGTGCAATGGGTGCAGCCCACACACACACACACACACACACACACACACACACACACACACACACACACACACACACACACACGTAAACACGCACGCACAAAAACGCACATGCACAAACGCACACACATCAACAAAATACTGTATAATGTCTTTCCATATCCCACAGCAATACACTGTTTTTTAGGAGTGTGATCTGTAAGATACTTTATGAAGGCATATGGTCCTGAGTAAGTCCATAAAGAACCCACAGATTAATTGTTTCCATAATTTTCCTCCTTCTGTATAGCTTTGTAAAGCATTTCATCCAGTCATATAGCAGTTTCTTGTGGCATGAACCCCTTCTTTAACATTATCCTTGTACTGAAATAATGCACTGTCTTATTTTTTTCATAATTCTCTGCCTTCTTTTTAAAAAGCTTATTAAGTGTTGTTTTCTTTCCTCAAAGCTTGAAGTAATTCAACCATACCTTAAGAATCATAAACATTTTAATTTTGAACAGTTTGCTTGTGTGTTATGTTTATACTGAAAATAAGCAAACAAACAAACAAAAAAGACAAATAACACATGATATACCACAGTCAGCTCTCAGTTTTTTGTTAGTTGAGTCAAAACCCCTCTCTTGCTCGAATGGATCTTATTTCTCCATATTGAATTAAATAAAGCCCTCATCAACCTGGCACAAAAATGTGGTACAGATCTAAAACCATTACAAAAGATATGATAAACTAAATCTCTTAGCACAATTTAAAAATCCACCAAAATGAATTAACATCTCCAAATTTAAATCTTATTTTTCTTTGATATACCCCATCCCAAATTTCATAGTTTCATATGACATTTCTAGGCTAATGACCACAGGAGACCTTTTTAAGCCTAGCCATTCTTCTCAAATGTATCTGACAAGTTCTGACAGCCTAGAGTTATTTTAAGATGTATATGCAGGCTTGGGCTTGGGTGATGAAGCATTTACAAGCTGTCTCTGTCTACTAGAGATAAAGGTACTACACCAGGGGTAAATTTTCAATTCCTCATCTCCTGGTCCAATTAGCTCTTGACCTGGGTCTCTCTTTCACATGGATGAGAAGCCCAGAAACCTGTCCCTCCAACATGTCCCTTGCATATTGTAGATGTGGTTTAAGTGCCAAGATCTGATAATCCTGATGCTATTTGTTGTGTGGATATGCAACAGGTCCATCTGACTGGGATTAGAGGATGCTTTGTAGGTCAGGCATATATCACCTCTCCTCGGGCTGTAGGAGACATTATTTAGGGCTTGGGCTTCCAGGTAGTCTGCTTACTACATGTTGTTTTCATCCTGTATTCTTTTTGTGAGGAACCTCAGCAGATGCTCCAGTTGTTGCATATGCAGGGTCAGTTACATGCCGATGGGGGAGTTGTACTCTATGATTGGTCTGATGAGTGTAGCGTACAGCAGAACAATGGCACACTTGGACCTTGATGCCATACCTTTGTATGTAAGTTGCACAGCACACTGAGTTCATTACCGTCACAGACACATGATGGTGAAGGCCAGGTCATTGTCTACATGCCCAAATCCCTGACCACTAGGTTTATCCTTAAGGGTGTATTATCAATGTGGTAGTTTCCAGGGGTATCTATCTTCCCAAAGGATAATATTATGCATTTATTGGCACTGAGTTTTAGACTGTGACTCTGGCACCAGTTATTAGCCTATGTTAGGCCTCCTTGAAGTGTATTTGTGTCTTTGGGGGATTAATTGACTATGCCTAGTTTGTAATCATCTACAAACCTGGTCATCCAGAGGCTCTTGGCATTATCCTTGACTCTGGAGAAGAAGATTCCAAAAAGGAGTAGCCCCATTCCCAAGCCATGAGAGGTTCTGCTAGTGATTGGACTCTTTATGGAGGTAGATTCTCTTATCCCAACTTTTTAGGTCTGGATATCCAGTGGATGCCACAGGGGTTCAGACCCAAATTTGTTAGTTTTTCTGCAATGCCCAGTGGGGTATTGTTTTGAATGCTTTGGCCAGGTCAAAGTAGGCAGAATGCACTGTTTTGCCCATGTCAAATGCTTTGTTGACTTTCTCAAAGAAGTCCACCAGGCTGATTAGGCATGACCCACCCCTGACAAAACCAACCAGGGTTGCCGCCAGTGCCTGAAAGTTTCCTGTGCTATTGTTTATCATTTCCATGATAATTCTTTTCATGCCTTTGCATATTTGAATAGTCAGATTTATGGGTTTGTAGCTATCTTGGTCTGCAGATTGCCTGTTCTAAAGCAAAAGGATGACATTTGCAGTCTTCCATTTCCTTGTCATGAAGTCTGATTGGAGGCTATGATTAAATAGTGATTCTAGTGGTCTTTATAGGTCATATTTCATACTGTTAAGGAGGCATCCTGGGACATTATCAGGAGCCATCATAGTAGTGTTCCTGGCCATAGATAGGGGATTGATATCTGTTTCCTAGTGTAGCTGGGGGAGTTATGGCTGAGGATATTTCCTTGGGGGGTAAAATTGGAGCTAAATTTTTCAGTCAGTAGATTTTCTATATCTTGCGGCTTAATGTAGGTGGCTCCATTTTCAATTACTTCAGCACAAGGCTGTGTATTACCTTTGAGGCTGTGGACATAATTGAAGAATGCCTTGTGAGTGTCCTTGGCCTGGGATGCTACTGTTATCTTAAATTTGGCCTGAGTAGACTTGATTAGCTCCTTGTGTTGCTTATTTAGATTGATGATGGAGTTTTTGCCTTGCAAGGTATTACACTTAATAATTTTGACATGCTTTTCTTTCTTTAAAAAAAAAACTATCCATGTTCATATTCTACCAGATTGGCTTGAGTTTTGAGTTTGTCCTGTGATTCTTCCAGGTAAGTGCAGCTATCTCTGTGCAGCAATTAGTATGAATGCACATGGTTTCTGTGAACAATTCTGTATTGGTAGCTGTGCTCCCAGGGCTTGGGGGACCTTGAAAAAGTTTCCATGGTGTCACTTACATAATCATTCCCCACATAATCATTCCCCACTTCCTGCAGTCTTCCATCTCATAAATTCATTTTTGAAGCTAGTAATCAACTTCTTAATTGTACCTAGCAAACTGAAAGCCTTCTGCATCTATCTACTTACTTCCTAATCCTACTTGAACAATGTTCTCCTTCAAAAAAAATTGTATGTTTGATTGTAACCTCAGTATTTTTGTTCTGTCTTGTAATCAGAAATTGTTTGAAATGTAAATCTCTGTAATCTTTGTGTAATCCGTGTTGGAGCTTTTCTCCCCAGGACTCCATTGAAAATGGGTTCTTTTGGCCCAATGGACTATCCTGGTTAACCAACTGCAAATAAATAAATAAAATAAATAAACTTAATAGCAGGAACCTTAGAATACTTCCTAAACATTCCAGGCTTAACTGGGATCCTGGATTTTACTTTTTTTCAAAGGAGACAACTTTATAGTCCAATCTAACAGGTTAGGTCATTACACTGAGGTGGAAGAATAGTGCCTGCAATGTCCTCCCATGTTTGTGAAGAGCAGGTCAAGGATGGTTGCACCCCTAGTGGATGTACAGACTAGTTGCTCCACGATGCTTGTTTTACAAAGTCCATGAATCTCTGAACATGCATGTTTAAGGATGTGTATGATTCCCAGTTTAATGTGGTGAAGTTTATGTCACCCATTAATATGGTGTTGGGTTGAATGAGGAGTGTCTCCATTACATTTAAGTATGTGTTATGAGTTTTCTGGATCATACAGGGAGGGATCTCTAGCTTGCATGGGTATGGTATGATACTTTGCCTATGTTAATTTGAACATAGAAAAGCTCAAGTGCATCATACTGTTTGACCAGCCTTGTGTGTTTGTTTTTGATATAAACTGATACACCTTTTGTCTCTTTTTGTGCAGCAGCTAGTCTATATGTTGGAAAGCATTATACCACTGCACTACTAGGATGCACCCCAGGGCTTTAAACTATGCCTCGGGAACTGGAGAGCTTGCAGAAAGTGGATTTTCTTGTTAGACTCCCGGCACTGAGATTTTCATGGATTGGTTTTACTATGTCAGAAGGTTTATCAGACTGACAATTCTTAAAAAAGGAACTATGGGGGTGGACAAGGATTTAGCTAATATTTAAAAGCCTAAATGAGAACAGATGCAGATCATCCCCAGCAAAGCAGCATGGTCTGTCAACTATATTCTCCCAGGCTGACAAATATTGTACTCCCTTTGAATGGCATCAAAAACTAAGTCAATTATTAAAGTGAATTATTTTCTGCTCATATTGTACCATCATCCTTGGGGAAGGTAGAATGCTGCTCAATGCTAGGCTCATATCAGCCTGGGACATATATTCTGAGAGCGCTATCATGTCTCTGTTTATATAGTCCATGGAGGTACATCTCGGGTTGTTTACGCCCACACTGACTATGACCGAGTCATACTGGTACTACTAGTTCAATGATTTGAGCGTATATGTGGTCTGGCAGATCCTGGCCACTAACAGGCAACTGACCATAACTCTTTCCTTACTCAGCCTGGTGAGTGAGGCATCCATGCATCTCACAATAAAGTCTCTGAAGTTCAGATGCCATGGGATGTGCCTGTATGTCATATATGTATGTCATAGTGGGTCCTGTTTTGGTAAAGTGCTTTTGAGGTTGCTGAGGATACTTATTGTAAGTGCAATGTCTGGAAGGTCTTTGATATTTAGGAAGTTTACATTTAAGAGCCTCTACATATGTTTGTTTATATATTTGGTCCATACTATGTGTGTTGGATGCAGCGTGCGTAGTCCTAACAGCCTACTTGGCATAATAAATGCTTATATATGAGTGCCTTGCCTCCAGTTACATTTTGTAATCAGTTTGTTTAAGAGTTATGTGGTTGGCAGTAAACATGAGACAATTTCTGCATTGCCCCAGGATGCCCATAGCTAACAAACTGGCTGCAGAGACAGTAAGGAAATACATCTCCATGGTTACAGATCCCTTTTACAGGATCTACAAGGGGATGGCACAAGAGAGGTTTACACCTGGTTAGCCCGGGTGCTGTAAGAGTATAGAATACGATCCAGAATATCTAAGACCAGACTCATGGGGTGGTGCTCCTCAGCATGCAAACTAATTGCTCTTTGCACAGCTAAGTAGTGAGGACATGTCATAGGTGGCATTACGAGGAAATATGAGTAAAATCTCAATTGTAATTGCCTGAATCAACACAGGGCACTACTAACTGTCGCTGTGGGATGCCAAGCCTCGAGTAAATATGACACCTTTATAAAGGCTCAGAAAACCAATAAACAAGAAAAACAGACATCTGGAATAAACACAATAAGCACACACTAAGGTTGTCATCCTGAAGCTAAAACCTGACATCTCCAAAAATGAAATTACTGCCCCTGGCTATAATTTGCTATGCAAAGACCAAATAAACAAAAAGGAGGAGGTGTTGCAATATTATTTAAAACCCATCTAAATGTCACAACATTAGACATACCAACTCCAGCCCTAGGTACTGCCAAAATATTATTTTCTAAACTAAAAATTTATACTAGAAATTAATTGGATGCTACTTCCCACCTGGTAATAATGTATCCACCCTTGAGAACTTACTTCACTGGGCATCAGAGACACTCCCTCAAGAAACCATTATTCTAGGAGACTTCAACATTGACTGGACACCATGTAACTGAACTATAACCACTACTCATATCAACCTCCCCAGATTTGGTCAGCTAAACCAATCCCCTACTAGAAATGACAAATCAACAAACAGACAGTCTATCCTAGACTGGACACTGTCAAACAAATCCATCCCAAATAAGTCAATCTGGCTGCCTACCTGACAGCCTGAGTGACCACCTGCCTACCTACATAATTAGACAATGCCCAACTCTAGAAAAACTTACCATCTTCCAAGAAATATGTAACAAAAATAATTGCATCCCATCTAACTTAATTTCAGCACTAAAATCTTGTAATTGGAATCCCATCAAGCAACTAAACTTTAATGAAGCTGTTAGGTACTTCGTCTCCACATTCTTGAACATGCCCCACCTAGAACCATTAGAATTAAGTCTAACAGTGCACCATGGTTGGGCAAAGAAACGAAAGCTCTGCTTCAGGCAAAGAGATAAAGCTTGGTCCAACTGGCACAAAGCAAAAACAGTAATCTCAAAACACACATACATAAAACTCAGAAACAAAACCAAACAAATTATCAGAACAGACAAAATAAACTACTATCACAGCATACAAATGAAAGAGGTCATTTCCAGGAAGAAAGTGGTCATTGTCTCCCTCTACTCTTTCCTCATCAGGCCAATCATCCAGTACAATGCCCCATTTGGTATGTACCTCACTAGACACCTGCAACAACTGGAGAGGCCGCAAAAGTACCTCACAAAGAGGCTCCTGGGGCTTAAACACTTGTCCTATATAGACAGGCTCAAAAAACTCCAACTATTCTCTGTCTCATATTGCCTACTTAGAGGCGAACTCTGCTTGACTTAAAAGCCATGTCTGACCCAGCTCTATTAGAAATGCTACATCTAAAGAAATCCCAATCCCTCCACACCACACACTCCCGAGACCTCAACCTTGTTACCATAATAAACAGAACATGCTGGAGGGACAGGTTCATAAACCAGAGACTGTCCATGCTATGGAATAGACTTACCATACATGTCAAGCAGAGTACCTCACTGGCTCTCTTCAAGACAAATCTTGATGAGTGGATGGGAAATAGAAAATTCACCACAGGGATCACTCCAGTGGCTCTACTCGATAGAGGCACTGGAAACTAATGTCGGGTGGCACAATGCCAGGGTGGGGTAATCCTATGGGCTAGGCTTGTAAAGGCTCCAGGGCCATTAGCCTAGTACACACCTATGAACCTATGAACATCAACATAATCCTAGAAAGTTTTGAACAGCTATTAATAATGTTCTTCAGCCAGGGAAATCTAAGACTCCTTCCCCTATTACTACCAACACCTCAAATAATATTGCCACCCAATTTAGCAAATTCTTTACTGAATCCATACTTGCACTAGCAAATTCTCAAAGCAAAGAACACAACCACCTTACTACTGAAAATAGCTTTACCTTTCAACCTGTCTCTGTAAACTCGATTAAAAAATACTCAAAAAGCTAAAACTAACCACACTGGCTGCAGATGAACTCCAAGCTGAATTTTTAAAAACTGCCACTGACATAATAGCATATGCGTTCACCATCCTACTCAACCACTCCATCTCCAAAAAACTAGTCCCTGATCTCTGGAAGGTCTCCCATATTATTCCCCTTCATAAAAGAGGCAACTCAAAAGAACTAACAAATTACCGCCCCATAGCTATACTGTCTCCCTCTCAAAAATACTGGAAAGGTATGTTCACTTACAAATTATGAAACACCTCAACACACAAAAACTGCTCACTAACATAAAAAATGAATTCATGCCTCACCCTAGCACAACCACTGCTCTCATGTCATTCGGTCACATAGTTAATGGCCATAGAAACAATAGTAAATAAGTTACGGCCATCTTCCTAGACCTTTCCAAGGCCTTTGATATGGTTAATCATAACAAGCTTATAAAACTGTCAGAACTAAATCTCATCCAATTCACTATAGCATGGTTTCATAATTACCTAACAGGGAGACAACAGACAGTTAAATAGTACCAGGAGCTATCTCCTCTGCTCCTAGTAACAATAGGGGTTCCAAAGGGCTCCATCCTCAGACTTCTGTTTACTATATTCACCAATAACCTTTACACCTCCACTCTGTACTCCTCAGTCATCCAGTACGCGGATGACTCTACATTAGTCTATGCCTCCTCTTCCCTCCTGGAACTACACCAGCAAACTTAAGCTTCCTTTCCCTCTCTCTGTCGAATCGTGGCTCACTGACCACCAGCTAATACTCAACCCAAACAAAACAAAACTTATCATCTTCCAACCTACACAACATAACAATTCTGATCTTTCATTTAACATCATATCCAATAACAAAACTATTACATCTCCTGTTACTCACACAAAGCTTCTTGGAGTTGTGATTGACTGTAACATGAAATTAGACATCCATACCTCTCTCACCATAAAGAAAGTCCATTAAAAACTAGGTACTCTATATAGAAACAAACAGTTCCTAACAAACAGTGCTAGGGCCACTACTGCATGCTCACATCTCATCTCTACACTAACATATGCCTTTCCAATCCTCACCAACCTTAGAAAATCTCACTTAACCAAACTAGAAGCCTGCTATAACAAAATCGTCAAATTCACTACCAACAGTTCTTACAGATCACACCACTGTCTACCTCTCAAACAGCTCAATTGGCTTGAACTTCCTCACCTACTTCTATATAATCAACTTTGCCTGTCAGCATAAAATTCTATATGAGCCAGAGAAAACTTCTTCACTACAAGACCTGATAATTTCATACTCCTGTACCAGAAATCTGTGCTCCACTCACAAACTCCTCCTTAAAGCAAGTAAAGATAATAATGCTGCCGGTTCATCCCTCTACTGTAACACAATAGCTAAACAATGGAATAAACGTCCCCCTATCATCACAGCTATAGCTTCCATACATTCATTTAAAAAGTCCTTAAAAACACATTTGTTGAACTCATAGCTCTGCAACTGCAACAGTCCAGGTTAATAGTAGGACCTCTCCCTTCTCACACTCTATCTCCTTATGTCTGTACTAACCTATCACACCTTCATCCCATACTTCTTCTCTCCTCATATCACTTATAATTATATCTAGCTGTATCTTACTCTTGTTGTACTTAATGACAGCTGTTAAAATGTGACAACTACTTTCTGTTGAAATTAATATTTTGTTGGTGCATTTATATAATTTTATGTCATATGTTAAATAATGCTACTTGTCAATAATGTACTGTGCTGTGTGAATTCAAATCAAATGTCTATTACGGTGTATGTAAACGTTATTTGTAGAACTTTTCTGCCTGGGCCTCTGCTAAAAAAGGATCCATGTCCAATTGGACTTTCCCAGTAACCAAATGTAAAATAAAATAAATAAAATATAATGAATAAAATTGTTAGCACAGAATGAGACCAGACTACTCTCCGCTGCCACTAGAGTGTAGACCTAACCTTTCTAACTTTAAATCACTATCAACTTAAACAACAATCCAATCAGAAAGTACAGGAAATAATCAACTTATAAGATAACACAAACATGAAACACTTAAATAGCCAAGAATGCAGAATTCAACAGTTTAAATGCAGCACAAAAACAACAGCACTCTAAAATGATTTAAAATACACTTTGCTCTGTCACTTGCTAGAAACAAAAATATAGCATTAGTCCCAAGGTGATTCCTAAGAAGTAGTATTAAAGGGTAGCATTAGTCCCAAGGTACTTCCTAAGAAGTAGCATTAAAGTGCAGCATTAGTCCCAAGGTACTTCCTAAGAAGTAGCATTAAAGTGCAGCATTAGTCCCAAGGTACTTCCTAAGAAGTAGTATTAAACTGTAGCATTAGTCCCAAGGTACTTCCTAAGAAGTAGCATTAAAGTATATTAGTCCCAAGGTGCTTCCTAAGAAGTAGTATTAAAGTGTAGCATTAGTCCCAAGGTGCTTCCTAAGAAGTAGTATTAAAGTGCAGCATTATTCCCAAGGTACTTCCTAAGAAGTAGTATTAAAGTGTAGCATTAGTCCCAAGGTGCTTCCTAGGAAGTAATATTAAGCCAGATGTTTATGTGTTCAGTTCTCTTGCTATTATCTTCTCTTAGTAGATAACCTGGATAAAACCTTCACTGTTTGGAAAATCAAATGCAGTCAGACAGCAGCAGTAATCAATCTCACAGCACTTCAGGAAAATAACAATGCAGCTTAGAAAGGAATCCTAGTTTTTTGCTCCTCTTACTAATTAGATAGATTAGATTCCTTTTCAATCAGTGAATGGAAAGGGTTTTTTTTCTAACTGACCCTAGCCAAGAACTTTTAAAACTCCAAGAAGAAATAACTTTGAGGTAAAACAAATTATAAAAAATGGAATTATCCAAACCTTAAATGACTAAATCCAATCCAAAATCAAATGCAGTCAAATAATAGTAGTAGTCGCACAGTACTTCAGCTAAATTTTGTGCTTTTGCAAATTACATGTTCCCCCAGATTCATGAAGCTCGGTGCAAGGCCGGGTAAGGCTTGCGCCGGCCGTGAGGCATATATATGGAGTAGTAGCGCCATATGCATATTAATGAAGGCGTGCAGCCGCCACAGCCACGTGCATAGGAAACGTGAGCGAGTGCATGGGGCGTACCGAAGTTGCGGAGGGAGGCGTGTCAATGTCGGTTGTCGATGAGCAACCTAAACTGCTGAATAGCATAGTCCGCCTGCAGTAATACTCGCACCTATCAGTGTCCGTGGAGACTGAAACATATACAAAGCATGCAAGATAGTCCCTGCGAACAGAAAATGAAGAAGCAAACACAAATGCACGATAGGGAATAACAGGTCCCTACCCTTGAACAAATGACAGAAAAACCGTGTGCCCGTGGTCCAACGTAGTGTTTATAGCTATACCATGTGGAAGTGAAACATATCATATGCTAGGGGGCCACCAGGAGGTACGTCCAGCCCAATGGAGAGGGTCACCAGCTGACCCATAATGTGAGGGAGGGTACATAGCTGTGCAGATGTGTCCATAACAAAATACACGAGGAGAAAAGTAGATATATGTAGTGACTGTCATGTCCGAATCATATCCCACAAGGGATGTAATAGTCACATACAAAAGGTATGTCTGTATCCCACATAACAAATGTGATAGGGAATAGAATACACATGTAAACGAATCAGGAGCATAGAAACAGCTACAACAATAAGGACACATGTAGGCCGAAAGGAACAGTATGACCCGTACCATCGACTAAGAATACCACCTGTCCCACTTTGCAAGCGACAGTACCGCTGCGGCCAGATGTGTCCTGACACAAGCATGTAAACATGGCAAATGTGCAGAGATTATAGGACATAATTATCCCTCGGACGTCATGTAATAGTGGCATTAAACAGTTGTTCTCCACACGTATATTACATAAATGTCATAAGAAAAAGAATAAGCCACTGAAATGCTACAAGACTAAAGCTTAGATATAGGCAAGAGTTGTAAGTTCTATCTGCTGAACTGACCGTGGGTATGTGTCGGCATGGAAAATGTGTTGTGTCCACCACAAATGTTACATTGCGGCCAATTGAAAAGGTGGAAACAGTACCGTAGACTGTGGGGAGGCATTGTCCACAACAGTCGGATATGTAGAAGGAATAGCATGGACACCGGAAAAGGTGCCATCCCCCCAATGAGTACAACAGGTGTGCAAATCCCGGGAGTCATCAGTAGAAGCCAAACTAGTATGTGACACAGCCGAATGGGTAGTACCCGGGTATACCAACTAAGTAACGAAAGTGAAGTATGGGCGTGTACCTATGTGTGTGAGGTATAGCACGTGGGAAGCAAACATGGCAGGGTAGTCCACACAACCATAAAGGTACCCGACACCTGTAGGGCAGTCAGTGTGCTACTCTGGCCGTGTCATGGCCCAACAACAAAAGTAGTGAGCTATCGGATGTGAGTAATTTGCATGTGAGGGGTGGATGGGTAATGGTAAAACCCGCAAAGGCGACACTGTGTCGTATGCAGAAAAGGTGAACCAGAGGTATAGGAGGGGGCAGTGGGTGAAGTGGACATAAACACAAACACATGGAGAAACAGCTGCAAGACAAGCAGACAGGCCATAGTGTAGAACACAATCCCACAAACATATGTATCATTTAAATGTGCGATCAAAATGTATAGATATGTCACCGTCACATACCCACAGGTTGGTCCTGATGGAATTGGCCATAACAAATGCAACACACCTGGCTGCATAATGGGCTATCCAGCATACCCTCCATATCACACAACCCAGCCCCATAACAGAACGTCCACTAAATCCACCCGTACGTGGCCCACTGGTCCGTTGCAGACACAGCTACACATACCGACCCCTACGCATATGTAGTAGGTATTGTCACCCTAGGCAGTGTCAGGATAGCAAACCATGTATTCCCTGCATGTTAAACCCCCTGCACATTTTCATAAAGCCAAAATACATTTCGATATCGTTTCTGTGTGGAATGGTCCAATTTCTGGAATATCCCTTACGGGATAAGTAACCTGTGTAAATAGTAGAACGGGTATGACGACAAGATGTGCAATCCTGCACATATCTGGACACAAGTCAGAACGTGAAGTACAGGTCCAAGACACTGTCCAGACCTGAGTGGTCATGCATAACCCAGTACCCAGGATAAAACACCTTCCCGTGACGCACGTGTCCCCACACAAATATGCGGGAGAATATATCGCACACTCGCATAGTGGCAAATGGCAGAAGGGTGAGGAAGACATCCGACATTAACAGGAGAACCCTGATGAAGTGCGAGGGATACCTAGTGTGTGCCGGTGTGACCGACCATACCAGACAACCCGTGTGAGTTAGATATCTGGACAGAGCCATGACTACAAGTGAGACAAAGGTACAACAGCAGGTACAATATGCAAAGATAGCTGTTAGAAGTTATTCATGTATGTACAGTCTGAGTACCCGCGAAGTCCACTGGGTGAAGAAGTGCCCAGTAACAGCGGAGGCCCGGGTAGAAAAGCCCCACAAGCAATACAAGGAAATAAAGGCTACATAATGTTAAAGGTAAAATACAAGAGTAAAAGGCATACAGTCAGGAAATACACATGCATAACATGTGCATAATAAGACAGTGCAAATCCAGAGTTTGTAGTGGTAATACAGAAATGTACAACAATGACATACTGGGAGTCAAGTGAGTATCAGCTAAGTCTGGTTAAGCTGGAGGGTAGAGAGGAGCAGGAGTATGGAGAGCTCAGAGGAGTGAGATCCGTAGAATGTATAACAGGTGCAAGCAGGAATATATCCATGTGGATGGATAAACATAGATATATCATAGAATGACAGTTTGCACAATGGCATTAATGTCCGGAGTGTGAAGTCTGAAACTCATCTGTCTGACAGCACGTCCCGACATCTGTCCCTAATGCCGAGCTACTGCTGTGCCACAACACAACAGCGTATTACAGAGGTTCGTACCATATCACTCAACTGTCCAGATATTCGCAGAATGACCTGAGTGTTGACTCATAGTGTTGTGTGCCTCCGACAACCTGCGTCTGTCCAGTAAATAGGTGTGGATTGACGTCACGAAATAATGAGCATTAAGTATAGCACTCCACATCCCACAGAAGAGTCATGACAATGCAAAACCTAGTATTCTATCAATGTTATAAGCTTGTAAGGAAACAAGTTAAAATGTGTCCCTCTTACTCTCCCCATCATGTAGGGTTTGCGCAGATTTGTTGCTCAAACAGGTCGAGAGGTATGGTCCATACATATGTACAGTAACAAGCCATGACATTTGTGTAATGTACAACTGCATACCTGTAGTCACAACATGTCCCAGAAAATAATCCCTGTATGAATGAATACAGGTAATAGTCAAATGTGAATGGGAACCACCCCCTCACCGTGGAGTATGGACCGTAACAACCCCACCCATAATATGTACAGCCAACAGAATAAGCTCCTGATAGGTGCCCAAACATGTGGCAAAGACGTCAGCAGGATATATCTGTGGTGCAAAGCATCTAAAAGCATAACCTGAGTCCCCAGGCGGACGGGAGCATACACACACACACACACACACACACACACACACACACACACACACACACACACACACACACACACACACACACACTTGGCAGGGCTGGGAATCGAACTTACACCTAACTACCCTATCACACTACAGCATGATGCATTTACAGAATGCGCTACTGAGATTACTAAACACAGCAGACCCACAGGCATTCTTCTAGGTGCGTGTCAACATCCGCAAAGGCAAAGACATCAGCAGGATATATCTGTGGTGCGAAGCATCTAAAAGCATAACCTGAGTCCCCAGGCAGACGGGAGCATGCACACACACACACACACACACACACACACACACACACACACACACACACACACACACACACACACACACACACACACACACACACACTTGGCAGGGCTGGGAATCGAACTTACACCTAACTACCCTATCACACTACAGCATGGCGCATTTACAGAACGTGCTACTGAGATTACTAAACACAGCAGTCCCACAGGCATTCTTCTAGGTGCTTGTCAACATCCGCAAATGCCAGGATGCCGGCAGGGATTGTATAGAGAGTGTACGATCAGACATAGTACTGTCCCACGATAGACGTATACAACCACACGGCAGTGGTGTACTCGGGGCAACTATACATGTATGGAGTACTACAACAACAATACATAGACACAGTATGCACCACAGACAGTACACCCTTCCAGATAGTCACCCAGTGTGTACTCAGTAGGCATCCATCCTGACGTTGAAGACGGACATCCATTGCCTGGATGACCACCATGGCAATACAGGATGTCAACGACCATGCCCATGCACAGAGGGACATCACCGACACAAGGTGTCACTGGCCATGGCCACACACCTGGTAATATACGTCAGTTCGGACTGTACTGTGTGTCGATCTACACAACGGCATACTGGGCATGCTCACACACTTAGCTGTTGCAAAGGGCCGTCTTGCATGCAGATGGAGTGTAAACATGGAAGGTCTCAGTTTGGACTGTACCGTGTGTCCATCTACACAACTGCGTACATGGACTGTACTGTGTGTCCATCTACACAACAGCATACTGGGCATGCTCACACACTTAGCTGTTGCAAAGGGCCGTCTTGCATGCAGATGGAGTGTAAACACGGAAGGTCTCCGTTTGGACTGTACCATGTGTCCATCTACACAACTGCGTACATGGACTGTACTGTGTGTCCATCTACACAACAGCATACTGGGCATGCTCACACACTTAGCTGTTGCAAAGGGCCGTCTTGCATGCAGATGGAGTGTAAACACGGAAGGTCTCAGATTGGACTGTACCATCTGTCCATCTACACAACTGCATACATGGACTGTACTGTGTGTCCATCTACACAACAGCATACTGGGCATGCTCACACACTTAGCTGTTGCAAAGGCCTGTCGTGCATGCAGATGGAGTGTACACACAGAAGGGCACAGTACATAAGGGCACAGTAAGGTATAACTGTCCTCACGCACAGGGCGGTCACACATGCAGTGACCTGTACACACACAGCTGCCATCACAGCTGTCACAGGTGCAGGTCACACATGTACACACTGCAGTGTACACTGTAGCTGTCAAGTCAGCACCATGTCGTCGGTGCAGCACTACACAGCCTTACAGTACCACAACACCATGTGACACATGACCACTGGGCTGTACAGAGGTGTACACCAGCTGTGCAGAGTACACATGTACCAACAGGGATCCAACAGGTGTTATGCATTGCAATGATACCAGTATACATGAACAGGTCGGCTCAAGACATACCACGGCCCTTACACAGCTGTGATACCTGACTGTTGCTGTACACCAATGAACACACATCTGGATATGTCATACATGTGATTGTGTGGATGTGTGCATGGACTGCACACGCAACACATACATATCTAGCCTTTGATGTACCTCGTGCATAACAGTGGCATAATCAATGCTACACACGCGAATGGAAGGTGGGTCCATGTCTGTTGAATGCTCACACTACAGGGGGTAGCAATGTTGACCGGGACACATACCCTTGTACTGGTCGCCTGTGACACCCGTGATATCATACCACAGTCCATGTGTTATGTATGTCAACACACATGTCCAACAATAGCAATGCATACAAACATGGCAACAGGAGACACATGTGACATCTGTACTGTGCATGCAGCAACCATGCATGTGCAGTGGCCGATGTCCGTAACATAGTTGCACCTAACTACGATATGCAGTCGCAATGCAGACCCATCATTGACACCTGTATATGGTGACATACAAACAGCATGTATGGAGGGATGTGTGTACATAACGTGGTGAACCACCTGTGTAGATGTATGTGTGCAGGGGGTGGCTCACAGTTGTGTCACACACCATCCTATCATGCCATGTGCAAACAGTATGCTATGTCGCTGTTACATGACGGTGCTGACATAATGCATACACAGCAGTCAGGTGTTACCAACTATATGTCACATGGCACCTGTAACACCTACAACCTCCCATGTGCATATAGCAGCACATTTGCCAGATATAGCTTTGGTACACATAATGCAATCAATACCGCTGCATGTCTATCAAACGTGTCATCATATGGCAGGTGTATCATTCCCAGCACTGCCATGTGTGTCCGAATGTGTGACCAGAGATGCCACATATCGCGGGGAATATGTCCCAGTTGTTACACATCCCTGTACACCGTTGTAGAGATCTGTACATACGTCAGTGTGGGAAGCATGACATCGGCCAGTGTGGTGCATCACACACATCGGCTGTCCATATACACATGTGTGGTCACCACAGTGTGTGTGTGTCTGTATGTATGTCTGGTGCTTGGTGTGAGGGTGTATGCTAATATACGGTGAGAAATGATCACTAACCCCACGTGGTGACTAACCCATAATGGCGATGCAGTGCACTACCCTGTTGATGCCATAGGACCCAGCCATACTGGCTACCTGTGCACGTTCCTTCTCTGTGACACGTCATGTGGGTGCATAGTACTGTGAGGGTGATGACCACATAGGCAAGGGTCCCCATCTGCACACTATGGGGTGTGCGTTATAGTGGTGTACACCCCGTGAATGTGGCCATGTTCCCGTATTGTTACAGGGTCCTACTGCTGCACAGTGTGGCCTCCAGCTACCAAGTGACACCTCACATCATCATTGGCCAGACCGCTGTGTACAACCCCTGCACCATGTCACCATACCTGTAATGTGTCCTGCTATGTATGTCATGTCTCTGTCCAGTGTAGCCTGTGGCACTGACTACATGCGTCAGGTGCAGTATATGTGCGGACATCTGTGTCATGTTGGTGTTTCCAACAGTCAGGTTGAGGGTAAATGTAGCATGCTGATATTGCCAGAAGTGCCTGTGAGTAATCCACAGTTACACGTGGGGGACTGCAAACACTGCTACCTGTAGGCACATGCAAGTACACCATAGGAGGGAACCAGGGTATCACAACCAACATGGTGCTACAAATGTAACCGAGACACATACCGTGAACACATCACAATGCATGCTGCACCTGCACTACATGGTATGACCGGTGCATGTCGACAGTACACAACCTATGTCACATACACATCTCTCAGTATTCACACACAACCACTGCAACATACACATCCCTCACTATGCATACACAGGTAATATTACATACACCTCTCACTATTCTGTTCACCCTGTGCATCAGAATATTTGTGCATAACCCTGCACCAATGGTGTGGATGACAGGGATGCAGCACAGGCTTCATCATATGCACACGGTGATATGTTTGCCAGTGGCATAGGCTGCACCAATGGATAACATCATGTGTGTGTGTATGGGCCGGTGAGTTGATTGGACATGTCTGTTCAGAATGCCTGTGGATGTTGTGGAGCCCTACAGTTGTGTTTGCTGTGTGCGTGTATGTGTGTACACAGTTCTGCCATTTGTGAGGCCTACACGGGGTATAATTGACAGCCCCAGATTGTACAGAGCAGGTTGTACAGCTCACTGTGTCCGTCCATGGCCACGTGACCTGTGCCTGCCTGGGGTTGCACGGGCACTACCAGGTGGAGGTACAGAGTGGCTACTGTCCGACGACACATGTCCGCTGGAACCGTGTCCACGCAGAGAACGTCCAGGGCCACGTTCACATGGCCTGCTGTGTCCTGGTGTTGACAGCGCAGCACCAGCTGCACTGCTACTGCTACCAGCACTATGGGAGCGGGCATGTGAGGTGGCACGCTCACGTCAACCTACACTAGGTGGTGTTGCTGGCCTACGTCCACTTGGCCTACGCCTCACTCCTACCAGATGTTCCAGCACAGACAGCTCCCGCTCGCGGATTGCCATGCCTCGGTCAAGGATTCCGAACATTTCACCTAATCGCCTATCCAGAACATCAGCAATCTGCTGTTGAGCATTTGCCAATGCCTGGATGTTGTCATTTAGGGTATGGATAGCAGCCCTCTGCAGCCTCTGCCCTTCTCTGGTCTGCCGTTCAGCATGTGCCTGTGCCGCCATTACAGTCTGGAACATGCGTCTGGTGATACCAGCTGCTGTGCTCTGTCCTGCAGGTGCATGTCTGCCAGAGGTCCTCCTACGAGCAGCACCGGCCACATACCTGTGTGACACATCTGCAGTCATTACACTGACACCATGGTGTGTAGACACACCTTCTGTAGCCACCACACATTCCTGTTCCACGCTAACAGACGCTGACTGTCCTTCCTCTATGGCCACTGGTGATGCAGTATGTGTTGGCAGCAGAACTGTGTGTGGGGAAGAGGGGGACATAGCTGGGATGGTAACCATTGGCACAGATTCAGCCCCTGACAACCCTGCCTGTACCTCATGCATATGTTCATCACCGCTAGTATCTTTGGGGACACTAACATCAGATGGACCGCAGGAGGGTAATGCACCTACATCACCTGTGAATGCAAAGAAATACTGTAAAGTACAATAGACACAGACACAGACACACACACACACACACACACACACACACACACACACACACACACACACACACACACACACACACACACAGACACACACACACACAGACACACACACACACAGACACACAGACATACACACAGACACACAGACACACAGACACACACAGACACACACACACACACAGATGCACACACACAGACACACACACACAGATACACAAACACAGACACACACACACACACACACACACACACACACACACACACACAAACACAGACACACACACACACACACACACACACACACAGACACACACACACAAACACAGACACACACACACAAACACAGACACATACACACACAAACACAGACACACACAGACACACCATGCATGTGATTTGTCAGATGGCATGCAGCATGCCTGCGATACAGCAGAGGGCATGCAGCTCAGACATTAATAGTGTTAGTAAGCATACCTCCCTGGGGTGCACACTACAGCAAGCAGGTGTCATATCAGTAGCCATGCAGTTCACACAATCATGGTAGTATGCATGCATCCCCGTGATACACCATGTGGCCCAGAACAGGATAACAGTACACATGGCTGACGTGACCTTGACATGTAATCTGCTGACATGTGCAATAACATGCATACATGTCTGACACAATGGTGTCCTGACACATGTACAGCATCATAATGGGCTTCACATTGCAGTGTTGTGTGTATGCCCTACAGATAGAATGCATGTTTAGCAAATGTGCATGAGCATGGGAGGGTAGTGTGAGCCATCTACATTGCTATACAGTGTGAAGTACAGACACTGTGCCATTGCATGGCATCATGAGGCATCTATGTTGCTGTAGAATGCATAATATGTACACATTGCATAGCCATAACTGCAACACAGTTGTGATGTTCAACAGATCGTATATGGTAGACTTCAGTGACACCTCCAGTAGCTGTGCACAGGCTTTCAGGTTGTCCAGTGTACCACATCAACTGTATAATCGGTCAACTAAGGCTATAATTGGACCATGTGTGGACAATGTGCAACAGGGTGTATACACATCCCATGTACTGTGTGGCTACATGTCTCTGGCCATCCCCCATGGCCATGTGTGCACATGTGTTGGCCAATTGTGTGTGATGGCCATCTATCTCACATGTCTGTGTTGTCCCATATGACATACACCCATAGATGTCAGATATGTCACAATCCACAGGGCTATGCAGACAACGGGTTGTATGTTTGGTATGTGGGGTATAGGTCATGTGATAGTGTGACAATATTGCAGACAGAACACTACATGTCTGGGACATGTTAGGTGGCACATCACAATGTGTGCACCCAATGCAGGGGCATATGACACAATGGTGACACCTGGGGGCTGCCCATATCACAGCTCACTGTGTGGTACTGTGTGCATTCACACATGTTGTTCCAATGCATACTACATATGCCTCCATTGTAGAACACCTCCACCGTTGTATGCACAGCTGACCACACATGTCGCAATGACAAGTACTGTGGTTTCAAGTCGGTGTATCATTTCATTTGTATATATTGCACATGGGTGGCCTGTGTGAATGATGGGTGATGCGACCTACATATCGTGACTGGAACAAACATCAGGTGTGCAAGTGTTAACTGGTCACATAGCAAATAGATCTACACTGTAACATGCCTGATACTGATGACAGTCTCACCTGCAATGGACTCATGTCTGTGCGGCATGCCAGAGGTACCTGTATAGGGGTGACACACCAGTATGAACATTATCCATGACTGTATGACAGCCACAGGTTGCACTGTGCATGTGAACACATTCACCTGTGTAATAGCATATAGTATGCACATGTGTGCATACACAACGTAGCATACTGTAGTATGCAGCATGTGTGTCTACATACCTTGCATATGCTGTTACTTTACATAATATACAGTGACACATGCCACTACATGGGATATAATAGCCATATGTGCAGTACTGACTTACCAGGCAACTCCAGGCTCATTGGTTGGGAGACACCCACCTCCATGATGGCAGCTAGTGTTTCTGGATGCTGTTCCCTGGGTGTCCCCAGACTGGCCAGTAGCTCCTCGGTGTGTGTGAGTGGGGGCTGGGTTGGTGGCCCACCACCTGTTCCACCTTGTTCCCTGGTGATTGCAGTGGCACGCTGTTTTGCATGTCGTATCAAGTCCGTGCAGTGTCTGCGCACCTGCTGGTAGGTGTGGTTATGGCCACCCACATCGTTCACCCTCCTGCGTAGATCCTGCCACAGGTCATCCCGCTGCTGAGCATGCTGTGGCACATGGCTGAACAACAAGTCATAGCTGTCATGGAGCTGTGGGATGAGGACATCATCCTCCTGGCGGCTGTATGCTGGGAGGCGTGTACGGGGCATTATCTGTAAGACATAATGATGGTGACAGGTCACAGTTTCAGAGATGTACAGAGATACTGCTGCACATACATTTCTATGACATCTACTACATCTGCACAGTTATCTTTGCAAAGCATCACAACACTGACATGACTGACGTGATTGTGTCACACACATGTCACACCCATTATGCATTGGATATCATCACCATATATGTGTGTCACCTCATTACAGTGTTCATACTCCATGTAAATGCTGTCTTGCTGTGGGCATGTCTATTTGCCTGCACTTGTGTTCTTACCTATCTGCACATGCCTGGATGTGTCCACGGTAATGCTGTTGACCTGGATGCTGTGTATATGTCACATATCAACACAGACACAGCCGTAATGGACTTGAGCAGTGACAATGCACACATACGCATGGACACCTGTACATGCATGTGTTTTGCCATATACATCTACACAGCACTGTACAACTGTTCAACATCCTGCCACGGATCGCCTGTATTGCACATGTGATAGACATGGGACAATGGCTAGTCAGACGACATTCGCAGGGATGGTTATCAACCATAGCATGTGCGGGCACGGTTTTCAAGCTGTAACAGACAGCCTTTATGCCACCGCAAGGTGCATCAGTGCCACACTACTGATCCAGTCAGTTGATAGTACATCTACCATGCGGCCATCACACCATGTATGACTGGGATGACATGTGCAGCTTTGATGGACAGGGTTGCATGGTATGGCGGGAGTATGTCACATATATGGCACAGGGATCTGTCCAGCCTGTGGCGATCCTAGTATTAGGACGGTGCCTGTCCATGACATATGTTTTATAGATCAGGATATGGACATGTAGCATGTCCATCATCATGGTGTAGCAAATGTCTTTCTGCAAGGTAGACAGCATGCTGCATAGTGGAGGTGAGGATTGTGAAGGCTGGTATCACACATCCATGCATAGCCATTACCCCTTAAAGGTGGTATGTGATCCAATATTGGTCACCACAGTGCTGCATATGCCTGTCCAGTGATCTCCGTGCTCGTGGATGGCACCCTGTCATGACATGGGTACCTCATATGACTATCTAAGGGGCCTGGAGACGTCACCAAGTCGGGGGGGTGCACTGCACAGCACCATCCCTTACACAGTGTCCATAATGTTGACCACAGCCTAGGTAGTAGTTTATGGGTACAGGGATGTTCACCTAGCAGTGACAATGCTGGTATCATCCATCAGACTGTGCACATATGTCACACACCTCACCCACACAGCCCATTCTGTATGTTGTTCACAACACTGACACAGCTATACTGATAGGTCATGGCCATTCACAGCCTTACATGCACAAATGCCTAACATTTGTCTGTGTGGTATGGGCTACAATGAGGGTGGGGTACAACACATTAACCCTGTTCTACTGTAGTTGGCACTGGTGTGATGTGCACATGTCACTCTTGCACCTTTTGTAGTTGTGAGTCTGTCAACAGGCCACTGGTGGAACACTCCTGTGACATACAAAGGTATTTGTAATCAAATATCCGTGCTGTCTTGTACATCTGTACTGCTAACATCTACAGTGATAATGGTTCATGGACATGCACACCATACTCAGCAGGGTTATAGTGCGGTGCCACCCAAAATGACTGTCATCACCACTTGTGGGTTGATATTATCCAACACCCTGTCTGTATTGTATGGTCATGCTAGGCACTTGTTCAGAACTTGTGAGCATGTCATGAGCTACTGATTACTATAGCACCCATTCCACACCATTTCCCACAGATACACTGGCTGTCCTACACTTCCCAGCTTGCTTATGGTACAACAGCTGTTGTACACATGTAACGCACATATCCTGTGGGACATGGTTGTATATACAGGCATGTCCAACTGTCACGTACCAGTGCTACTGCCTGTCTATATGAGAGATATGTCGTACATGTGGCAATAGAGCAATTGTCTCATGTACACATTCAATGCTCACCTCCCAACATACAACACTACAGCCTGTGGGGGGATGCACTTCTGCAGCCGTGCTGGGGGCATAGCTCTCAAGTGTACCTCATTACGAGGAACGTACCTCATTTGGGGTTCTAAAAGGTGCATGTTCCTCAAGGTTCCACATTGAAAGGGTCTGTCACACATTCATTGTTGGAAATTGTTTACCTGCTAGCCATGGCTAAATAGATGGGTATCATATTAATTCATTAGAATATCTTTTTTATACGTAAAACCAGCCTATTTTAGCCATCATATGCCCTTCCTAGTTGAAGCTGTTAGTAAGCCAGTTGTAAGTGTTCCACATTTTGCCCATTTGTCACACAGTATGAGGGCTAATGTTCCTCATTTTGGGGACAGGAGGTTGACAGCTATGGCTGGGTTAATGCTGTCACCAACCCTGACTGCACCTGACAGTCATTTGGGGATGTGTAACATTCGCAACACACCCCACCCATCACATAGTCTCACATGATCTACACCACTGGCCACACCTACGAGGACAACTTGTGCAGTACGTCTCCATACTCAGTGTAGGCACCAGAGGTAGCCCCCATCATGGAAGACAACATCACCAGCTTATAGCCCACAGACTCATGTGTGCCCATCACATACAGCCAATAGGGAGTTATAACATTCACAACACACCAGTCATAGGTGACTCTGTAGGGAGTCACACTGCAGTTCCACACAGCAGGCTACACAAGGCGATAGTTGCTTACATCTTGCTGTCGGGTAACTGCTTCTGCAACATAACCTATGCACCCATGCCACACCTCACCAGGTACGATGTGACTGTCATTCTCCATGTTAGTGTGACTGCCCTGTGATGCCACTTCACAGACTATGTGTGCAGGGACATGCAATAGCTCACCAGTCTTATAGCCCTGAGGGTGTGGGCCAAACCCTGGGAAGCATTTTGCATTCGTCTGGACACGATACCACTGTACAACAACCGACTGTGTCACTTCAACAGTTGCCTATGTTCCTATTGTCATTCCACAGGCATCTGGTATCTGTCCGCTTTGACTGACCTGGTCAAACACAATGCTGTGGCACAGATGACTTGCACCTGTCAGCCCTGGGAGTACAGCTCACATGTAAGGCTCTTGCTGCTTCTATACTGCCTGTCTTGCACAGTTTCCAATAACTGTCACCAGCAGGACGGGAACTGGCAGGCACGACATGGGGTCATGTGACACAATGCTTGCATCTTCCTCTGTGACACACGCAGGCAAGGCACACCTTATAATGCACCACTCAAACATCTCTGCAGTGACTGGGAGCTGCCTCTAGGCTCTGCAGAGCACACCTGCAATGACAGGTTATAGACAGACCATACCTTTCAGGCACATACCTGGACCGGCACACCCACAGCTGAGGGGTTCCCATATCCCACTATGTTTTGCACACATCCTGGCAAGTTACTTAGCACAATGCATCAGAGGTGCTCCACGTGCAACTAACTGTGTCCAGGACTGCTATACACATTGTAACAAGCTACAGAGTCAACATCATACCCCACGGTTAACATACCTTCTTTGTTGGTATATTGGACAGTGGGCCTCAGACAGCTACTACTGATGTGTGACTGACACTACCCCACACTTAACTGGGATAGCCACTCATGTACCGACACATCCATGAGTCATAACCTCCGCTCTGCTGGATCAACCCATACACACCACCTCCAAGACCTACATTAACCTTGGCATGAACACTACCACCATGTGACTGGTGTTACACACCTGGGGTTATCCCCTCATTGGTGGATTCTGAACATATGCTAATCAACATTGTTAGCCACATCCCGGCACCACACCCATCACAGCATACACAGTACATGAGTATTACAACACCTACTACAGACGTCTGCTGACAGTGGTTGTTAACGTCATGACACCCATGCAGATGGACAATGCACATACAAATGTTGACACATACCCCAGTGCACTTCATTAGCATGTACACAACTGCATGGATCATGCTATTCCACACAGAGCCATGATGGTACACACCAGATAACAGACGCCACTCTGGTGGTCATGTTCCATGGACATATGATGTACAACAACAGTTGTAGGCTGTTGCACAGTGGTGTACATTCCCATGTGTGTGGTGGCTCACTGGTCAGCCGTGGTGGGGCCACAGGGTCCCTCATCACATAATCCAGGACTAGCTACGTAAACATGACTGCCACACATTCTGGGGTGTACCACCAGGCATTATGGTGGTATGTCAGTAGTCGATGGCAACACCCACATCTGCTGTCACATACAACAGTCACTCAGGAACATTACAGACCAAGGTGATGTTGGCAACATGCTGGAGGATGGATTCAATGCTAACATTACACCCTCTCACTCACTATAGGGCCACAATCCATACATGAACATTGTGGTGTCCCTGTGGTCACACCTACACAATACTGACCTACACTCTATATGTCCTGGGACACTGGCCCCATATCACCTTCCAACGTCCCAGGCTGTGATGTCCACCAACCTCTGAATGACATGTCTCCCCACTAGGCCACCATATTCAGTAATAGCCTTGTTTCAGACATTGTAGCCCCTGAATGGCACACAGCAGCATTTATCACACTACACACAGGTGGCACCACAATGCACGAGTGGGACTATAGTCCTACACACCTGACTGGACTGTTCTGCATGGCTATGGGGCACATCATCAAGGACGTCATTCACAGAGACATTGTTGGGCTCCCGTCCTTTGCTGCCACCCGGGTTGGGCTTGTTAGGGCCAGAGCATGGCCCCTACACATGGTGGACTCCTTTCATACAGTTACCAGGGCAGTTGCTGATGGTACGGGAGTCCACACATCCTACATTGTCCTCTCATTGCCTTTCAGCACCATTCCCCATTCTGGTATTGACAACATACACATCCACCTGCACATCGTACCCTGTATCTCAGGATGTTATGCAATGTGGCTCATGGACAGAACACACATAGTGAGGCCAGCATACCATAGTACCTACTACATGTCAGGTACATTTGGCATACCACAGTCCTCAGTCATAGGGCCCCTCATGTTCAGTATATGCTTCCCTGTGGAACAGGCTAGCACAGGGGACTTTCCCTGCCTAGCTTTCAAACCCCTGCATACAAAGCACCATGATTGCTCCACCAGCTGATACTGACTCCATCCATATGGGTGTCGCTGTGACAGATACATGATATGACTATCATGGCATCAAGCTGCATGACACAAGGTGCATGCACATCACCTTTGCATTACACCATTCACCCACTGACTATCACATGGGTGGTAGTCCCCTACATACATATCACATTGTACATGTTTGCAGTACACACATATGTCGCACCCACTCCTGTGGTTACCATATTGCCACTGTGGCGTGGATATCCTTCTACGTGGCCACACCTATCTGTACTGGGTGTGTAGCTGGTACATAGGCACCCATTGTACCTCTGAACTCAAGGCATCTACACACATTTAAGGGTACACCACCCCATTTAGGGTGTACCTTACACAACAGCTACAGCTTTACATACCACAACATTAACACGCCATGACGTTTACTGAGCTCCTACAATTTAAATATGTGGCTGCACTACGGACACCACATCTGTACACATTTGCATACTACATACTCAGGGGTGACCTCTGCTGATCAGACAGGGCCCATGTCCACAACATTATTAATGGATATACTCCTCATACGCAACATAAGCAAAAGCCACTGTGAGCAACATGCTCATGGATATGTGCACACATGCCACAATGAGTGGGATGTGCTTAAGGGTTACATTCCCAAACAGGACACTCACCATGCTTTGGAACATGAGTCCTATGTACATCACGCAGGGACACTCAGTAGCACTGTTCATGTGATACCTCCCTTGGTGGTTGGGAGACACATGTAGGCCTGGGATCACTGCAGTGGCTGTACTGTGCAGAGATGCAGGTGACACATGGCTCTGCTGTTCACAGGACACTACCCTAGAGAGGTGCCACTAGTGTGAACACTGTAGTTGTGCTTACACATGGACTTGCCAGACTGCATAGTACCCCACTATGCACCAGTGAAGCTATTACATGTCCTTTGTGCATGGTTACTTGGTAGCCCTTCCATTTAGATTAGCTATCATGCTATTACAATGTCCCATGCCTACAAGCCATATGTATCCTGTTATTGTACATGCCAATAGACAATACCTGTGGTATGCATGATATGCCTGTTATGCTGTGTAGAATATCTGTCATAGCTACCTACAATACTATACATTACACATATTTCACATAGTATTCCATAATGCAAAGCATACATGCACAGCGGGACCACCTTAGATATGTCATTAACGTTATATGCCCATACACATGCGTGCTGTGACAGTATATCAACATATACTATCCCCTGCTATGGCACGTCCTTGTTGGACATACCCTACCACTGACGGTGGGTTGTATGGAATTGTTCTGTTTAACACCCTCATGTAGCATCCCTTGTGGTGTCTGTGCTGTGTACCTTGTGTCCCACTGCTGGACGCACAGTTTCTACAAGCGTTACTATGCTCAGCAGGACATCACTACATAAATACCTTTCCCCACTTTATGTATTGCGGACACGTTTAATTAATGCAAACCAGGCTATACATACAGTAAAACTAATTAATACAGATCATGCTATACATAACCTTACATATCGGGTGTTCTACATACCTTGTTATCGTTATGGCGTTTCGTTTCTATCTCTCTCACAGTGTTTCAACTGGTATTCGGTATGAGCATACGGTTTGAATGTCTGCCAAGTCATCGTTATATACGTCGATACCTGTAACATGTGGATTCATCCCGCCAATTGGTGTTCCTGAGTGACTAATTATTGCATATCAGCTGTGCAGCTACTCCATTCGCCAATTACGCGGCAACAGTGGGGTATAATTGAATTCACCACTTGGGCGTTGCCTATTTGCCCTACCTTCGGGGAGACGGTCTGCATTGTGTTTTGTTATGTGTAATTGCAACTGCTATGCATGGAGACAAGTATACTTTGGATTCATGTCCCCCGTGGATTGTGTGTGACAGGTAGAGTATTTGTTTCAACATGTGGGTGTACCTGTCATCCCAACGTCTGATAATGGAGTATTGCACACAAAACCTGTAACATGGCTGTTTGTTCCATTATACAACGCCTGCAATTTTGCATGACGCCTTTAATTGTGTCTCTCACATGGTATGTTGAGGGTTCTGCAGTTGTAATTGACTGACTGGATGTTTGTGTTGCTATTACAGTCTGTATTGCTTTAGTTTCTAGTGTGGGGGATGTCGGTGGGTGTAAGTAGCATATACAGGTTTGTGGGACTTGCATTTCTACATAATCCATATATATGTGTGTGGGCTCCATCCCTAATTAGAGAGCTAACAGTTAGTAGACTTATGTTACGGGATTGTACGTTGGGCCATTTTTAATTGGTTTCTATATCGTCTGCAGGTGAGCTTGCTACTTGTATACCTCCGTAATTGCAGCGATATATCAAGGGATATGTGTAAGTGACAGCTATCCCTTGTATTTCTGTCCCAGATATTTGCAGTCATTGTGGTTGTGTTGGTAAAAGAGCCTGTTTGCCATGGGTTGCCACCTTTTCATATGGTCATTGTTGGACACTTCCGGGACACAGCGGTGTTTACAGGCCAACACGTAGCCATGGTCAGTACACAGGTTAGCACATACTTTTATCCTCAATACATACCTATTGTTGTGTGACTTTGGCTACTTATCATATTGCATGTAACATTTATGTTTCTTACATACAGGCATAACTATTAAATACGACTATTACATTATATATGGGACATATTTATGTCCTACCATCTCGGACATTTGCCCTTTGTACTGTTTTATGTCAGGACACACCTGCCCAGGGTGGGGCTGTCCCTCCTACTGTGGGACAGGTAGTAACCGTATGCCTACGGCTAGCTATACCCACACCTACCATACTGATCTGCCTCTGACTTGGCACTAACAAACACATGTTGCAGACACACACACACATTACAGTCACACGGAGATGCACACGGCACCCTCAATGCACACTTACACAGACTACGGCACTCACAAACACAGTTGAACACAGTACCTACATGGACCGCAACACCGGCAGCAGTGACTAAATGTCCCTTCATATCATCATACTATTACTCGTGGCTGTACTGTTCCGGTACTGTGTTCTATCGGTCTTTCAGCCTCGTGGTTACGCATGTCGGTATGTTACACATTCCATGGTTGGCGGTATCCTATTTATTTGTACCTCCAAGGTGTTATGAATGTCGTTGAACTATCTATTATATTTGCAGATATTGCTGAATCCATCTATATCACCATATATCACTCTATTGCCCTTTCTATCTGTATTATATATATGCATATGTGTATATATATATATATATATATATATATATATATATATATATATATATATATTTATATATCTGGCAGGGAACGTGACAGGCACACAGCACCACCATATGCTGTAAGGCTCATGTACTGTTCAGGTGTTGGCATTCCATGTTCCACTAGCTGTTGTATTTACAATGTTTGAGGGCTGCCTATGTAGGAGTCACACATTGGGCCACCTATACATTACAATTTACAGGTGGTCATGTTTGTGTGCCATCCATTTTACTGTGTGTGCAGGTGGAGAGGTGTCAGTCCGTAGGGGCCTACACTGTCAGAGTATGTGCTATACGTTCCCTCTTTGCCAAGGCGTAGGCATATTGGGCACGCCTCCGTCTGCCTACTGGGGCTGGCACAGTGTGTTCATGGTCTGAATCCCTCTGTGCCTGTAATGGCCTTGGCAATTACGGTGGGCTATGAGGGCCTTCACCATTTTGTCCCTGCTGCAGCTGCTTCCACAGGATCATATTATGTAGCATGGCACATACTATGACGATGTGGGCACATGTGCCTGGAGAGTACTGCAAGGCTCCACCAGATGTATCCAAGCACCGGAACCGTGATTTCAGCATCCCGAACACATGCTCTATGATGATTCTGGTTTGTGCGTGTGCCTCATTATGGCGTTCTTGCATGGGTGTGTGTGCATTTCTGATGGGAGTCATCATCCACGGCTCCAGTGCATAGCCAGCATCCCCCACAAGATGGCCATGTGGGATGTCCCCCCTGACAAATACCTGATACAGCTGTGAGGCATGCCAGATATGGGAGTCATGGTAGCTTCCAGGGCTGCCAGCACACACATCCATGATAATGCCCTGGGCATTGCACACGACCTGGAAGTTGATGGAGTGGAATCCCTTGCGGTTTATGTAGCGCCTACCATGCTCACCGGGTGGTGACTTGATTTGTATGTGCGTGCAGTCTATCACACCCAGTACCTCCGGGTAGTGTGCCACACGGTGGAAGTGGCACATATTGCTGGCCAACTCCTCCTGAGTTCGGGGGAAGTATATCTGCTCATTGGCATGTGGTAACATGGCATCCAGGAACTGGTGTAGTACCCTGGATGCTGATGCCTGTGAGATACCCATTATATCTCCAGTTGGCCTTTGAAAGGTACCTGTGGCCAGTATTCGCAGGCTTACACATACCTTTGTGTCCACTGGGATGGGTTCCCCTCTGTTGTTTCTGGTTCTCAGGTGTGGCCGGCACAGCTCCACTATTTGCTGTAAGATGTCCCTGTCCACCCTGTAACGCTCTACTAGCTCCAGGTCATGTAGCCCCTGGTAGGTTACCCTTGGTCTGAACACTCTCCTTCTCCTCCGAGGCCTGCGGTGGTTGTCGGCATCATCCTCCACAGCACCGTCAGTCTCTAACACATGCTGATGAATCACAGCTATGGCAGCTCCCAACATGTACATTTTAAAAGTTCCCCATGTGTTTACACCTATGGTGCAGTGTTTGGGAATACACAGGTGTGTGTTGGGTGCTTTCACACTTTATACTATTGTGCTGTGAACACCGATGATGTCATAGGGTGTGTATGTATGATTGTAGCTACAGGGTATCTTATGTGTTTTACTGCCGGAACTACTATTGTGGTGCCTTTGGTGTTGAATTACATTTGCCTGCCGTGGATTACCTCTTGACCTTCCCTTTACATTTCTGCACGTTGCACCTACCATTTTCTGGCGTGCATCCTGCAGCCTACTTTCATTTGTACTTTCCTGGACCTGGCGTATCTTGCGTTATGTGTGCTACTGCTGGTCTGCTGTCGGTTTGCTTTGCTCTGCTGTGTCAGGTCTCCTATCTTTGCAATCCAATACCTCCCCTCCTTTCTTTGCATTCCAATGCCTCCCCTATCCTGTTTTGCAGGTTTCTGCAAGCAGACTTGTCAGCTGCCGTCGATTGGCCATCATGGGTTGATTGGTGTTGATTGCTCATTAGTACTCCAATTACCCTACTTCAGCATTTCCTTTTTTTCTTCCCATGACCTTCCTGTTTGTGCTATTGTTTGCAGCGTGTGCGTCCGATTACTGGGTTTCGGGCACGTTTTCATCCCCGTACACATGCGCTTTTGGGCACCATGTGTGCTCTCAGCTAAACGATTCTATACCTTCCTCCCCACCCCTGTCCTGCAGCTTTGCTTAGCAACGGACAGGCCAGATTTGCATTGCTCCAATGTGCTTACTGCTACGGTGGCACACCCCTCTGCTGATGTCATGTATCTCCTCTGAGCCACTCCTCGGTGTTATACTGCTGCGCCGTATGGTACAACCTTCATCCGGCGGGACATTTGCGATTCAGTATTATCTGCCTCATTTGCATGGCATTGACTACTAATTCATAGTTACCGCGCCGAACACTATCGCAGGCCCTTAGCAACCCTTGCACCTTGGTTGTGGTATTCCATGCCTACCATTGTGTATTATGCTGTAAACCTGATTTCTATTACGTTGCGATTTTATGACATTTTTATATTATTTCTTTATGTTACAGCTTCCGCACACATGCCCTGCGGTTGTGCTGTGTGTTACTGTGGACATGACATTAAATGTTGTTATTTACGTGTTGTGCATCTTTTCTTATGCCATTGGCTGTGTATTTCGCCATTGGCATATGTTAACATTGTGATACCTGGGTCTGGCCCTCCATAGCTCCGATGTTCTGTTTGGGAAAATGTAAACCGTGTTTTTTGGTTTACATTTCCGTGGGCTTACGCTACGCCTGCACCACTTCATGAATCACTATATGCCTTCATTTGCATGGTGCGACACTGCACATGGGGTGATTAGCATACCTAAGCCGGGGGCTGCGCAGTTCTGGCGTACGCTGGTAGTGCACGTGGAAATGGATCATACCTGAATCGCTCGAAGGCCATATTTGGCATTATACTGCCTACGCTATGCCTGCACCTGGCGCAAGCTTCATGAATCCCGGGGGTTATCTATATTCAAAGTGTCTTCAAAGTCTGTGCAGTCCCTCTCATGTATAGGTAACACATATTCCTGTAACATGTTCTGCAACAACTTCTTAACTAGATCAATATAATATTTCCCTTTAACGTAAAGTAGTGTATTAAAAGTATGGGAATCTATGAGCAAGCATTCCTTTGCATATTGCTTAATTATTTTCTTATTTAACTACTGCTAAATAAACATTCACTACAGAATATAACCAACTACTATTCTATACCTTCATTATCCAGATTAAATATAAGAATTCAAGTCAATATGGATCATTCATAATTATTAAGCTAGTATGTCAGACTTAATAATAAACTCTGTAAATGTCTACATTCCATTGAAGCTCATGATCCATCCCCTTTATATTACTAAGAACACATTCCATAGTAAGCCGTAATACCTATGTCTCTCTTTCTGGTGCAAGTGTCACTATTTTTTTCTACACACATTCCTCTACATGATTTTGCAGACTTGCTTGTAAAATTTTAGCCGAAACATTAGCATCTACAGTTATTCATGGTATGAATACCATCTCTTCTACCTTTTACCTCTGTAATTTGATTGTTCCTTCATATGAAATGTACCACTTACTAAATCTATTCATACACTACTCATTTAAGACCATAATTACCACCTGGAGCTCCAGTTGTCCTATAATCAGTAGTAAGGCAACCTCAGTCCAGTCTAACTCTCTGCACATCTAAACTCCTATGATAACTGTGTGCAAACTGAGTTACTTAAGTTGTTCACTCACTATGCAGCAGTGTTTTCACTGACATTCACATAAAGTTTATTCACTCCCACCAATGTATTTAATTCAGTTACAAAGTAAGTAAATAAAGCAAAAAAAATATTTGATCTGTGGGATTACCATATATTTAAATACAGGCACTATCGCATCCGCATATCTAGAAGACAGTATTGTCCTGAAAGAATAAAATTTCTTGACTATTGTGCTAATAATACAATTAAACTCTGTTGGCTATCTACCAAAAATGTTTAAATTAACATTGAGTGCCCATAACAGACAGTGTAGGAGATAATTAAGTTGCTGATACAGAAGTAACCCGACTACAACCTTTTTATCTAATATAGTATCTTTTAAAAGCATTGCTTTATAATACATGTGAATCTGATTAATTTATATTTAGCAGGATCGCCATCATCAGCTCCCTTACGAGTAAGAATAATGTTGCCTTACGTCCATAAAGAAGGAACTCGACCTTTGTCTAATGTATGCTGAAGCAAGCATGCTAAGCAAAATGTCAGACCTGAAACAAAAAAATATAGCAGTTTAGCCTATCTGGACCAGCTGCACAGCTTGAATTAAACTTGTTTAGAGATTCAGCAACCCAAACACCCTCGATAGAAGGACACATTTATCCCTGTGTACCAATTTCCTGATAATGATCTAAAAGACCTGAAGCTACATGGCATGAAAAGTGCATAGCAAATATGTCAATGGTGGCCTTTATGACCATTGCAAATGCACTGTTTTCTTCCACCCTCATTTGCAGTTTAACTCAACTCTGAGGTTTGTTTTCTTCCTGTAGTGTTATTCCAGTATGGTTCACATACCAGAATCTGACTTGCATTTTATAAAACTTTAACTTCCTTACATTTGAATGTAAGGAAGTTAAAGCTACCCAACTTTTTGAAGAATAACCTCTCAAGTTTTTTGATAGAATAAATTGTCTCTGCCTGCATGATATACCATATGCATAGAGGGATCTGTAAATCTCCTCATAAGTGTTGCCAATAGTTTTACATAGGCAGTCCTCAGTCTTGTGGATGTTAGCAACTGCTAGAGAAAACATACCAGTGAAAGTGATCCTCTTGTTGGAGGCATTATTTTCTATAAATGCAACATCTTTTACAGACAGTAGTATTTTAATAAATAATGACCAAGGTCAGTAGAAGAGACCCAAAGATTAATATAAAATGTACAAAAAACAATACAAGCTCCAGTACCTTGGCCAAAAAGACCTTTCAAGAGGACTCTTGAAAGGCCTTTTTGGCCGAGGCACTGGAGCTTTTACTGGTTTTTGTACATTTTATATTAAACTTTGGGTCTCTTCTTCTGGCCTTGGTCATTATTTAATCCCCTACTGCCTGTGTCATTTTGTGAGTAGTATTTTAATACTATACACAGCACAGAGACCAATTACTAAATTGACAAGCTCAAAGATTATGATTTTGATGAAGTGTTAGCATGCATAATGTAACAAATCAAGAAGTACAACAATACAACAGATTTGGAAAAATATAATAAGGAAGACATGTGCCTCAGTAAATAAAGAAGAATCTCATAGCAGCATAAATTCGAAATCAGAGGGTTGTTTCTATTTTGAAGAAGTCCTATGTCTCATAGTTAGGGTAAAGATAATGTGACAAGAGTTATAAAAGTAAAATGCTTTTAATCACATGCAACACATTTCTGCAAAATAAGGATAACAAAAAGTATGCATCATCCCACTACAGACACCGAGAAACAGCAGAGGTAGTCTGCATGTCCTGTTCATGGTTTAAATGTAACAACTGTCACTTACAGTTCCTGGAATTCTGACAGGAAGTATGCAAAGGAGATCTGTCAATATTTGTAGGATTGCAAACTGCAACCCTATAATGCAGTTTAGCTATTTTATGTTTTTCAGCCTTCGTGCGTTTAGCCAACTTTCCTTCCCATAGTTTAAATCAGCTCTTAAAAAGTAAAAAAGTCACATTTCAAAGGTGTTATATAAGATGTCTGCAACTCACACTGCTGCCATTCTCTTTAAAACACTTCACTTCCTTTGATCTAGCATGACTCATGTAAAAGGAACTTGAAACAAGGCCTAACTCCCTAACATTTCCACAGAGAATTTTGTCATTGTACAATAGCCTGTGTTCACTATATCTGACCTCGATAGTGCAGGAGCTCTGTCACAAGTCCCAATTCCCAAATGTTTTCACTGAGATTTTTGTGATTGTAGAATGTAAGCAAATTTAACTTGAAGAACCTTGCTGTGCATTAACTTCAACTAGTCAAATACCTGCCTACTCAGTGCTGGAAATTGGCTCTAACATCCCCTCTTCCAAAAAATTAGTTCTTGGATTCTAAGGACCACTTACTAAGTTGTCCACTGTCCTTTCAGTTGACTACTGGCTTACACTTTATATGCAAGTTACTTAGTCTCTCTAGCTGCAGGTTTCTGCATTCAGGAAATTTAAGAAAACAAGTTCATTTTTGTACTTCTTTGTTAATTGCTTTGTACTGGCTATAAACTGATTACTCTCTGTTATAATTTGAGGGTGGAAGGGTCACTTTAGAAGAATGCATTGCTAAATATCCCCTCACTGCTGCCTCCTCTTCCACACCGTCACCATCTTCCTTCACACTGCAGATATATGTCATGTTCTTATATTTCTATTTGTTCTAAGAATGTATAGAACACTGAATAGACCTTGGTAGTATGTTGCATTTGTATCAATTTCATTCAGATCATATAAGTTTATGTCTGTTGAACCTGTACCCTTTAACAAGTATGCAATGACAATTGCTGGTGTTTTAGTATATATAATACTGTTTGGATGTAGTGGTCAATCCCATGAATGTTTACTAAGTGATTGTTTTATACTGTGCTTATCAGTGTACTGCTATGTTAAGATACCGTACTCTATACAGCTCTGTATATGCACTGTATTACTGTGGCTCGGTATCAGTATACTTATACTTCCACTGTCTTAATATTTCTAATCTCTCTATTCTTAGAATTTCAGATTAACTTTATCGCCTCAATATAATATGACAGAAGAGTTTTTCTCTTTTTTTTCCCTTTTCAGACCTTGTGTCACTCCATCCGACCCCAATAGTGTAGGAGCTCTTCAATAAGGCCCAACTCTCAAATGTTTTCACTGAGAATTTTGTCACTATACAATGTAACCAAATTTAACTTAAAGAACATTGCTGTGTATTAACTTCAACTAGTCAAATACATGTCTGCTTTCTGTTGGAAATTGGCTTTAACATTGCCCCTCTGAAAGAGTAGTCCTAAGGACCACTTACACCTCCTGGCTATAATATCATCTGTAATGACTGTAGAAAGAGGAAAGTGGTAGTATCGCTTTAATATTTCCCAACTACCATATTTACCTGACAACAAACCAATACCAAAATTAGATTCAACAGCTTTTCTTATTACTTTCCTGAAATTAAACAATTATAAACAAATATGTATTACTGTCCTTTACCTCCCTCTTTGTGACAAAACATCTGTACTGGAATATATCCTACATTTGATATCCATAACAATCCCTCAAGAAGAACTGCCACTAGGTGATGAGAATGTCAGTTGGTTGGACATAAACTCTCCTATATCTAGCCTGAATTTCATTAGTTTCATACAACAAATTAATAGCCCATAGAAATAAATCACATTTCTTGTTTAAACTGGATCCTGGTATCATGCCCTAGCAAATACAGCACCACAGGTACAATGTCTGACTGTATCAGTAATCAACTCCATGTAAACATGATGAAATCAGCAAGAAACAGGGAGTAGTTTTGCAGTATTGCTGGAACTGAATGAATCCTTAGGTCTTGTTTGTTGAGTACCTTCACATGATGGACCTATTTTCACAAAATCTCACCATGATGACACTGATGTATAGATTATATTTTATATAGGATATATCATGAACAGGGGTAGGTTAAAAAGAAACATAGCTGGGTACACAAGTTCCAAAATAAAAAGTGTCCATTCCTGGTATGCATACTGATGCCAGGACTGAAAAAAATGACAGTGTGCAATCACCAAGACATGGAAACATTTCTAAATTGTGTTAGGCCAGGCTCAGGCAGAGGATGGCCCCCTGTTGTCGAAGGAAATAATGCTCCACAAAAACACAAAAACTGAAAGGCCAAAAAAGAGCCATAAAGTTGATAGTAGACTATTGAGGATAAAGAAAAAAATGTATTGTTACTATTATGCAAAAATCCCACAATGTCCAGATAAAAGGTATTGAAAAAGATTAAGAGAGAAATTACAGGAAAGAAAAATACTTGCACAAGAAAACCTCTCAAAAGCTTCAAATGCAAATTTGTGTTTATTAATATAACAGAGTCATGAAAAACATTACATAGACAAAGAAACTTTGGGATGCTTGGAAGAAGAAGCGACAGAGGATGTGTAAAAATATAAAGAACAAAACCTAGAGATTTTTGAAAAGTATAAAAAAGAAACGTGAACATAGGAAAGAAAAATAGTGCAAACTTTATGCAAAGGAGAAAGCCAAACTAATTAATACAAAAAAGCAACTAGAAAGATATCTGAAGAGAAATACAGGCAAAGGCACCCAGGTATGAAAAATCTTACAACACAGTTAATAAGATCACAAAGGGGAATGTAGAAGAGAAGATTATCAAAGTAGAAGTTAAACAAACTGAAACTGAAGTTATGGAATATCTGCAAAGTGAAGGATTTAGTATAGAAAGTCTAACACAGGTTATGTCATGGTATGATGGAACAATGAGTCCCCAAATTAAGGAGAAACAAGTGGAGTGGGAGACATCCAAATAAGAAATATGGACATGGTAAATAAAAACAGATTTAATATGGTGCAATATTTATGCAAAGAAGAATACAGAACTAATGACAAAAGCATCCAGATATGGACCATTTCCAATACAAAAAATAAGAAGACAAAGAGGAAAAGTAGAAAAGAGGATCAATAATGGAGAAGTTAAAGAAATAGAAAATGGAGTTATGGATGTCCTGCAAAGTAAGGAATTTAGTATAAAAAATCCAATCCGGGTAACATCACAGCATGATAGAATAATGATTTCCTGAATTGGGGGGAGACAGGTAGAAAGGGAGGCATCTGATCACTTGCTACATGAGGATGCTCTGGAGCATTCAGTGAGAAATCAGTATAGGGGTTCAGTTGGAATTGCACAACAAGCAAAGGAGCAGGAAACAGTTGCAACTCTGATGCAATCAATTTTGTGAAGTGATAGGCCAGTAAGTTCCCATGTGAAAGAGCAATGGATAACACAGGATGCAGCTAAAGAGAATATGTAACAGGAACATGTTCTGGAACTTTCTGTAGAATGCCCACAGGAAACACAGAGCAAGTAATGTGGTCTCAGTTTAGAAGGAAATGATCTAAGGGAAGAGTTGATTGATTTAATACAGACAGATAAGATCAATGAAAAAAATAGTTTACAGAATGTAAATAAAACCCCAAATTTTAGAAGTCTAATAAAGCAGATGAGCACAAGACTACTAACAGAAATTCATGTGATATAACAGAAGTAAAAAGGATACATTACTGTGCAGCTAAATTAATAACAGATAAAGTCATACCACAAAAACACAGAGCAATAAGGGAAAGGAAGGGAAGAAATAAAATGCAGAATAGAGAAAACTATAAAGCAATTAAGACAAGAAGTGTCACTGTTAGAAGAGTATAGAAACAGATCAACAAAAATAGACATCTCAAAAGCAATGCACAGAATCAGAACAGCAGGATCTATCATACACTATTGCAAATAATAAACTAAAGATATCAACACAAGCAGAAAAACCTTAGAAACTTATAAAAAATAGAAAAATCACCATAAAAAGGAAGAAATAGACACATTTTGGAGAAATATTGATGAAGACCCTGTGGAACATAATAAAGATGCTGGATGGATCAAATAAATAGTGATGAGTTCAGATATATAGAATATTAAATGGGAAATGGCCAAAGAAGCTGAAACAAAATTAAGAAATGCTCCTAACTGGAAAACCCCAGACCCAGATGCAGTACCTAACTTCTGGCTAAAAGTATTGACATCTTTACATGAAGATTTAGCCTTGAGTAAGAACTGCTATTAAAAATGTTATTTATAGCTTGTGTTATTTATTCATAACTTGATCACACTTTTTGTCTTTCGACTTTTCCTGGTTAGGGGATGTCACAGTGGAACTCCAGTCCTCTCGTGATTGGCAGTGCATTTTTATGGTGCAGAGTTGCCAGCCCAATGTCCAACCTTCAAAGAAGGCACGCCCATTCACGCTCGCACCTACCTGCATGTCTTTAGCATCATTCGACCATGGGGAGGACATGCAGACTCCACACAGAAGGCACTCCTACCAAGAATCGAATGGGAGAACCTCTTGCTGTGAGGCGACAATGCTTACCGCTGCACCACTGCGGCCTATTGATCACACTTTTTGTATATATTGTAAATAGTTCATTTGTCATTCCTTTTATTTGGAGTTTGTACTGTTATATTTAATTAATATATTGTATTCAAAAATCAATACACCCTGTAACATTTTTCTAAAAATTAATAGAACAATTTGATCATTAAAATAATTACTTATATAAGCATCCTGAACAGACACTAACCTGGTTAACAACAGCAACAAAAACAAACAAAAACAAATATTCTTCCTTAATAGTGAAAAGACAAGCCATTCTAAAAACTATAGACCAATAGCTTGTCTTCTGGCAATGTGAAAACTATATACTAGAATTGATGCAGACATAGTTTATAGTCACTTAGAAGAAAATCAATTATGGCAGTAGAACAAAAGAGTGACAAAAGAATGTCATGTGGAACAAAGGATCATTTGTTGTTAAGTAAAGCCATGATAGATAATTGTAAAATGGGGAAGAATCTAAGTATGGCATGGATAGATTACAAAAAAGCATTTGACATCATCCCACATTCTTGGCTAATGTAATGCTTACAGATGTACAATATGCAACCTTCATTCATCAATAACATCACAGTGATCATGAAACAGCGGGAAACCACTTTATAGCTAAGTCATGACAACAGATAACTTATTATCCCAGGGATAAAAATTCAAAGGGGGATATTACAAGGTGACTCTTTGTCACCGCTGTTTTGTCTTGCCCTTAACCCATTAAGCTGTCTACGTAACAGATTAGGTCATAGTTGCAACCTGGCTCCCAGAAAACATTCAAGTGTAAACACTTCTCATCTTCTTTTTGTGGCTGATTTAAAACTATATGGTTCATCAAATGAGGAGTTGAAAGCACAACTGAAAGTAGTTAAAACGTTCTCAGATGATACAAGAATGTCATTTGGTCTTGATAAATTTGCAAAAGCAACGTTTAAAGCAAGGAAGCTGCAGCATAAGGAAAATATCAATCTGGGACAGGAATGTGATATAAAGGAACATGAGCAGAGAAACAGACAGATGCAGGTTCTGTAAAACAGAGCTGGAAACAATAGCACATCTTATTGCTGGATGTGATACACTAATGACAGAGGGTCTGTATATTGAAGGGCAGAATAATGTGGCAAGTCTGTTGCACTGGGGATTATGCAATCATTATGATACTGAAGTAGCTGGGAAACATGGAAAACATGCTACACAAAGTATTATAGAGAATGATGAAGCTTATATCACATGGGATCATCCGTTGCCAGCAGTTCAAAAACATATGTGTGGGAAAACCAGATACAGTAATCCAGGAAAGGAAGACAAAAAAATAGTCATTAATCATCGAAATTGCTAGCCCAATGATTACAGTGTCTTATGTAGAGAGAGACTCAAAGTCATAAAATACCAGGATTTACAGTCAGAAATGAGAGCAATGTGAAAGAAGTATACCCAGACAGTTCCAACAGTAGTAGAAGAAATGGGTCTCATAAAAAAGAATCTACAGTCATATTTAGATATGCTACCAGTACATGTAAGTCTGTATGAATTATGGAAGAGTCAATTCTGGGTATATTTCAGGTACTGTAAAGAGCACTTTTGGCTAACATCAAAGATTGAAATAATACTAATTTCATGAATTTTAATCATACTCTGACTTAGGAATCGGGTCCATTCCTGTCATGGTATTAGAAATCCAAAAGACATGGAATTAAACCCAGGCATCTCACACATCCACTTAAACAGCATATTTATAAAACAACAGGCAGCCTTTCCATGTTTAACCCAGAAATGTTCATTACTATCCTAACATCTCTTAAATGGCACTTCATAAAATTCCCCCCTTAGACGATGACGTAAATGAATTCACTACAACTGTCCTGAATATCCTAAATAGCCTTGCACCTCCTAGAAGGAAAATACTAAAAATAAATGATGCAATTTGGCTATACAAAAAGAGTAAAAAAGTTCGGTGTTCTAATATACACCCTTGAATCATACTAACAAGCAAATAAATAAAGACAAAAACTATACTATAATAACTTCCAGGATAATAGCAAACAGAATCCTAGACAGCCATTAAAGAAATTTTGCATCCCGATCAAAAGTTCAACCCTAACCCCTCTCCAAATAACTCACTATTCAAAACCCAATACAATTCAACTCTTATTCCATTGATACTATAGCATCTATAACCAAGGATTCCCCAACATGTAATGCTAGCCCTGCCCAACAGCCACATATCACCACATACACTTTCACATTCAAACAAGTGCTCACACGCTATATAAAACTACTCATAAACAAACTCAAGCCATGCTCTACTTCAGCATGACCTTCCAAGTGAGTACCTTAAAATAGCAGTTGTTGGCATTGCCTGTCTTGTCTCAATCCTTATAAATAGGTCAATCCAGGAATCAGGCATTCCCTCTCTCTGGAAAAAGTCACAAATTCTTTCTCTGCACAAAGGAAGAAATTCAATAGACAATACTATGTTTAGACCTGTAGCAATCTTATCTGTCCTCTCTAAAATACTTGAGAAATGTATTCAAAAACAATTGCTAAAGTATCTCCTGCAGGAAGAACTCCTATCCCCTTACACAACATGGCTTCTGTCCTTCCCACAGCACTAACACTTCATTTCTAGCCTATATGGATAGTGTCAATAAAGCTAGAGATAATGGCAAACTAGTCTCTTCATTATTTCTAGATTTGTCTAAAGCTCTCAATATAGTTTGTCGCATCAAACTTCTAGTTCAAAATTTTTCATTAGGTCTGTCTCAGCTCACCCTTCTGCAGTTCACAAGTTGCCTATCCAATAAGTATCAGTCAGTACAATGGCACTCCACAATTTCTTCATACCTCCCAGTCACCACCAGTGCACCACAAGGCTCTATCCTTGATCCTCTCCTCTTTAAGATTCTCACCAACACCCTCCATACATCAACACAACAGGCCTCCCTTATACAGTACACAGATGACTCCACACTCATTTGCTTATCTGACAACATGGCACATCTCCATATAATTACTCAGGAAGCTTGGACAGCCACTAAAACATGGCTTTCTAACTCACAACTCATGCTCAACCTTAAAAAGCAAACTACTATTACTATTTTTCCCCAAATTGCTCTATCATGAAAACAAAGAATCTAAAGTCCTCTCTCTCTTGGTATTACAACCACTAAAGTCACTTCTCATAACAAATTATTATAGATGATAATAGATGATAATCTTAAATTTGACCTCCATATGCAATATTGCATAAGAAAAACTCATGAAAAACTAGGGATGCTTGGTAGAGCCAAAATCTTTCATACAAATGCGACTAAAACTACACTTACCACTACTTATCTCCTCCCCACACTTTCATTACGGTGTTCCCATCCTCACTAACCTTCAGACATCACAAAAATCAAAACTTGAATAATGCTATAACAAAGTTGCTAAATTTGCAGCAACTAACGCTTTCAGAATCCAACACTATAGCAATAAAAAACCGAAATTGGATAAAACTACCCCATCATCTAAGATATAGACTGCGTCTTACCCCAAATAATTATCCAGCATCCATCTGCTTATCTAGCACTAACTAACCTTCTACACAACTATGCCCCCAGTCAGTCATTATGATCCAGTGACCAAAACCTCCTGTCTTTCCACAAACCTATCAAATCTGCTGGGCATTATCTGCACTCATGCCATGTTGCAAAGGCCTGGAACTCCTTATCTCTATCCATCAGGTCAGTACCCTACCTCCCATTTTTCAAAACCATTCTAAAAGACTTCCTAGACAAAAGCTATCTCTCTTCTTTCTCAGCACAAGGATAAACTACATTTCTAAATGTGAACAAATACCTATTCGTACTCTACACCTCCTTAATCTCCCTTCTTCACCCACTTCCTTACTTCTATCAATTTTGATCCCCCTGGCTTTCTCCGTAAAATGTAACATAAGCCTGCTTTTCTCTTACTTCATATTGAAATTCATGCTTCTAGTATACTAACTTACATTTACTTTCTCTGTAAACTTGCTAAAATTTCTCTAAATGTTAAAACATTGCCATATAACTTGTATCTATTCTTAACCAATGTTTTCATATTATGTCTAATTTTATATAATTATTTAAATTGTTCTTTTTTTGTATTATTTTTAAAGATTGTAAAATTATTTTTCTTGAAATGTTTTATAATATTTCGGAGCTTTTCTTCCCTGGCATCTACTGAAAATGGACTCCTACCCAGTCGGAGATTCCCAGTAATCAAATGTCAATAAATAAATAGATTCTGGGAATGAGAAAACAAAGCAGTAAAACAAGATCATGTTAGTATGGCAGGTCCCATTATGGCTATTTTAGTACTTATAGTGAATTTGATGCATAGAAAAGCACATTTATGAGTTTCAAGGTAGAGTTTTCCTCTAAGGGTAATGTTATCATGACTCCTATCATGGTAACTCCTAATGTGTTTATTAAAGGGTTCCTTATTATCTTTGGTGTCCTTTACTAAATTATAATCATACTCAACTTTGTCTTTCTTAACCCAATTCTAAAAGTATTGTATATTTGTCTGCATCTAAAGTTTTTCAGAAGGATAGACTTTATAACTGACTACAAAAATATTTCTTTTTCTAGCCTGTAATTCCTGTTTTTTTATCCTCCTGCATTGGCTTTGTCTTATTTTTAGGCTGATTTCATTTTACATATTTGTTAACTGAGAAAGCCCACCGGACACCAGCATCCATTTTTAGGGGTTTCCCACTAGTACTGCCTGTTCAAGTGACTTGCTGAAAGTCATACAGCAGTTAAATGGAGGTTGTAAGTATTAAACTGTAGACAATATGAATCAGCTAATTAATATATCACAGCCTTAATTCTCTGCCACAGTTGTCAGACTCTCCTCTTCATCTGCCATATTCAAACACAGCATACTTTTGACTAACATTTCCTATCATGTAAAACTACCACAAGTTGATATTTCTTTTTCAGTCCTTCTCAGGCAACTCACCCATTATTCCCTCATAGCTAGTGCTGTAAAATGTCCTAAATGTATTAGAAGTCACTTTATTAAAGTCATTATGGGCTACCACTGACCACATGATGTTAATGAGGTCAGATAAGCCCAGTGGTCAAAATGGACATAACGTTAATCTGTTTTTGGTATGTTTAAAACTACTACAGATAACATGTATTATATTACTTTTTCTGATTCCAGAATTCATATTTTGAGAATATCCAGGTTTTATCCAGGTCACTTAATTAATTTTCAGAACCATGGGTGAAGTGAAAATCTATCAACAAACCAGGGAACATCTAAGTTACTGTAAATAGCATAAGCAGTTTGCATGTCCCTTACAAGTTTTTCGATAAACCAATTGTCATTTATAGCTCCTGATGTACTGATAATAAGTATGTAAGAGAGAATCTGTCAATACTTGGAGGACTGCAAATTGTAACCATGTCATACTGAAGATGATGTCAGACTGTTGTAGAAACTAGTGACCATATCTTCATTTCCCACTCTGATGTTTAGACTTAATTTCGTCTGAACAATTGTTTCTTCTGAGAGGCAAACACAGTACCTGACATACCTGATGCACCTATTTTTTCTAACATTATGATATACTAGAATCTGAGGATATTTAGTGGCAAACAATACTTACAGAAATATATCTCGGCAGTCAAAAAAAAATATATATATATACATATATATATATATATATATATACATATATATATATATATATATATATATATATATATATATATATATATATATATATATATATATATATATATATATATACATATATATATATATATATATATATATATATATATATATATATATACTCTTGAGGCGATGTCTTTGCTAATCAGGTGAGTGATGAGGAATGCCTTTCTTACCACAGTAGACACATGGTGTTCAAAGTTGAGGTCACAGTCAACTTGTGTTCCCAGGTCTCTCACTACTGAATTGGTACTTAGGGTATTATTGTTTATTTTATAATCATCAGGGACATTGTTTTTACTGAAGGGAATGATGATGCATTTTTAGCATTTAGTTTAAGACCATGGCTGAGGCACCAATCATTGGTCTGTGTGAACCCCTTTTGAAGCATGCTGACATCACTAGGGGATTCAATGATAGCACCTAATTTGCAGTCATCTGCAGACTTGGTTAGCCACAACCCCTCTGTTTTGGCCTGGACTTCTGAGAAGTATATGTCAAACAAGAGGGGGCCCAGCACTGACCCTTGTGGGACTTCACTGGTGGCAGGTCTGCTGGTATAGGTAAAGTCTTACGCTTTGATTGAGTGTTGTCAATCTGTGAGCTAGTTTGCAGCCCACCTGTCAACACAGGGGTTGATATTCAGCTGGGTTCATTTGTCAATGATGCGCAAATGTGGGATAATGTTGAAGGCCTTGGCCAACTCAAGATAGGCTGTGTGCATGGTTTTGCCCTCGTCTATGGCTCTGGTCATGTTCTTGAAGAAGTCCCACTAGGTTTAGCAGACATGACCTGCCCTTGAAAAAAACGAACTGAACTGGGATGGATCTAGAGTTTGGGGTCACCTATATCCTTATTTATTAGGTCAATGATGATTTGAGCCATTGCCCTATAGATGAGGCTGGTTAAACTTTTGGGTCTATAGTTACCAGGGTCTGTTGCCGAGCCACCCTTGTGGAGGAGGATAATAGTCACAGTTTTCCATTTAGTGGAAACAAAGCCAGTACTCAGACTGTGGTTGAATAGAGTGCCTAATGGAGTAGCTAGCTGTTGCTTTAGAACATTAAGAATGCAGCCCAGAATGCCATCTGGTCCCATAGAGGCTGTGTTCTCAGTCTTGAAGAGAGCATTGATGACTTGCTGTTTGGAAATGCAGGGAGGAGGAGATGATGAAGACATGGCTTGTGGTATGCTTGGAAGGGGTAAGGGTGTGAAAGTTTCGACAAACCTGTCTGCTAGCAGGTTTACAATTTTGGCAGGGTCAGCATGTGTGATGTTCTCCACAATTAGTTCAGCACACATCTGAGTCTTACCTTTTAGGCTGCGGACATAGCTGAAGAAAGCCTTATGGTCATCCTTGGCTATGGTTGCTAACTTTTTCTTATAGTTGCTCTTTGAAGAATTTACAAGTTGTCTCATTTGCTTGTTTAGGCTGAGGAGGGTGCTCTTCTAGTTATGAAATCTCACTTTTGTATTTTTAGACAGCATCTTCTTTCACTTATTGTATAATTTATTAATACTAGACGTCCACTGGATGGCTTTTTTTTTCTTGAGGATCTTGCTTTAATCCTATCAGGCCCAGCTATGTCTATGCATTTGTGTAGATGTTTATATAGGACATTAGTGTGTACCTTAGTATAGCAGTCAATGCCATCTGTGGAAACTGGAGCTTGGAAGTCGATCATACCTTCCTTTAATATAGTACAGTTGGCTTTGGTGAAGGTTTTTAGCCTGACTTCTTCTTTGGGGAGCTGTGCTGCTATTGCTACTTCAAAATTGACTGATTTATGGTTGGATTTAACCATTCCAGCCTCTACACTTGAGGCATTGCATCAGTCACTCATATTGGTGAGGACCAGGTCTAGAATATTGGAGCCCCTTGTGGGGTGGTGCACTATTTGTTCCAGGGCATTTGAGTTAACAAAATCCAGCAACTTTTATGTGAGTGATTTTGGGCTAATATATGTTTCCCAATTAATGGAAGGATAGTTGAAGTCACCCATGACTAGGGTGTTAGGTTGTACTTTAATTGCCCCAAGTAAGTCTAAATAAGCTGTGTGGGCATCTTGGTTCATGGAAGGGGACCTGTAACTAAAGATGACCTGAAAGAGGGGTGTTACCCATGGTAATTTGAACTTGGAGTAGCTCCATAGAGTTTTCTTCTCTAACCAGTCTAGAGGTGTAATTATCTTTAATGAAGATAGATAGTCCACCTCCTTTGGTTATCACACCTTCAATTTGTGGTCTGCAAGTGTGGAAGGCATTGTAGCCTTGCAGAGCTGGGATAGTTTCTGCAGCCTTGAACCAGGTTTCTGTGACTGCACAAACATCAGTAACTTCCAGGAAGAGGAGCGCTTCCAAAGAATGGTGCAGTTTTTGACTTAAAGTTCTAGCATTTAGCAACATGACTCTTAGTTTTTGTGTTTGACATTTTCACGCCAGACATTTTGTTGTGTGACTTTGTCTAAATAATGTACTATGGGGGAGGCCCTTAGCCAGCAACCGAAAGCCAAGAGGTGCCAGGTGAAGACCATTTCTGGCAAAGCAGTGTGGTCTGTCTACCATGTCGTCCTAGGCTGACAGGATCTGGATCACCAGAAACTAAGCCACTTATTGAAGTCAATCATTTCATGTTTATATTGTGGTATCATCCTAGGCAAGGGTAAAATGCTGCTCAAAGCAAGGGACATACCTGCCTGGGACACATATTCAGAAAGCTCAATCATGTCTCTCTTCATATAGCCCAGAGAGGTATGTCTCAAGTCATTCACACCAACATGAACTATGACAGAGTCATGACAGTAATTATTGTTGAGAGACTTGAGTGGATGTGTGATCTGGCAAATTCTTGCACCAAAGAGGCAGCTGACCATAACCTTCTCCTTGTTCAACCTGGTCAGTGGAGAGTCTTGATGTCTCACTATAGAGTCACCTATAACTAAAACTTTTGGACTTTTGGTGCAATAAAAGGCATTACATCAGATTCACATTCCAGTGTCTTTGTTTTTACTATTAGTTGACCAACATGGCATTTCTTTAATTTTTTTTTTTTTTTCTTAGATCTATGACAGAGTCTTAGAGAAATTAAATACAAAATGACATGCTTCAGAGGATCAATGTGAGTTGCACAAGGAATCAGGATACGGTTTAATATTTCCAGACTGTAGTAGGATCAGAATAAGCTGTTGCGTGGGAGATTTCATGAAAAAAAATTAAGTGGGTGTTATGTAATGTAGAACAAGCGCAGTTTTATGTTAGATAGGCTACTGATTGAGAGGCAGAACAGAATCTGTACTTAGAGATGAATGAAGAATGCTTTTGAATTTAGTAGTAAAGGATTAAGAAAAGTAATATTGATGTAAGGAACAGTGGGGTGATCATTCACAATTAGGTGAGTATAAGCAGAGGTCGGTATAGGTGAGAACATGGAGTTAAAGAATGTTAATGGTAAAGATGTTATAGCTGAAGTAAAGCATGATACGGGAGCAGAGAATTAGGAGTGAAAGGCAGTATAGGGGTAACGCATATTAGGAGAGAAGGGGAGTGGGACCTATGTCCAACCTCTTTTAATGACACTAAAGGAGAATACAAAAGAGTGTATGTTTCAACAGCGTACACACTGATATCCAGGATGCTGCAGACATCAGACAGTTGCCTGTATATTGCTCTTTCTTATTCATAGACATATCTTGGAGAAAAGGGAATATTCTAAGAAATGTCAGTCTCACACTTAGTAGATTTTCAGTCTTTTAGTTGCCAATCCAAGTCCTGACATTTCAAATAGTTACCAGTGAAATAACATACAGTTTAGTGCATATTGCTGCAGTGCAACAATGGCTGACTCTACCATGCTGAGACAGTTAAGTTAATCACAACCCCTGGCGATGAGTTTTGGCAGTCCCTTCTGATGGGCCACATGCAGTAAGCTAATATTAAAGGAGAAGCAAAGCAAAATGGTGATGTCATGGCAACCTAGCACCTGTGAAAACCATTGTTACTGCATTATTAGGCATCTTGAGATGATACTCACTTGGCAAAAGCTGTATACGATGTTGGACTGTAATCTTAGTTGTTAAGACCAAGATGCATAAAAGCTTTAACAATCAATTGGAAACTGATGGACCTCTAGAGAATCAAGCAGCGATTCACACCTGAAGCATATGATATGCCTGGCATGAACAGTATACCTACTGAAGTAGCTCTACAGCTCCATAGTACTTGGAGAACTAAATCACAAAGTGCATGGGAAACTAGAAACTCCTTATAGTAGAAAGTTCACATTTACACTGATTTGCCTTGTGTTACATATCACTGCACAGCACCGAAAAACATGGACGAGAAAAACAGGACAGCATATCAGCAACCCCTTTACAGTAACATACATCTGCACAAAAAGCCGTATCCACACGTAGCTAACCTGATGAACTGGCTTGCTTCAGTATAGCAATTCAAGCCATCAATTACATCTCTGCTAAATATTCCTACAACTAACACTAAATCAGGTGCAACGTCTTCCAGGCATATATTCCCTTCTATATAACACATTACATGGATGACATGCTATACATAGTTCAAAGAAGCTGCTAGAAATCATTGCATGAATGCACCTTGTGTCAGAAATGTGCAGAGACCTAGCTCCCCCCCCCCCGCATTATACCATAACCAAATCTTGGAAACTTACAGTATTTTAGACAAATAAGTGGCTCAGATCTATCTAGGTTTGCCACCTTTTTCAATGACCAAAGTGGAACATTTTTTATGGAAATGTGAGCTTTTGCAAAACAAACCATACCTTTAACCAGTGCAAAATTCCATACTTTATTTTTTTGCCAAAATAAAAGTTCACTCTTCCAGCATTTGAGGTGTCTTGGTTGTTTCATATAATACTAGTGTGTTTCAGGTACAAATTAAGAATTTTATACAACTATTAATGGAAACGTAGAAAAGCATTTTATCCTGAAAGCTCATGACATTTGTATGTTTTATCTATCTAATTTATCTATCTATCTATCTATCTATCTATCTATCTATCTATCTATCTATTCTTTTTTTTTTTTTTTTTTTTTTGCAGCACATAACTGACAAACTAGGTATTGTCCTGCATAAGGAGGTGCAGGAGGTAACCCTAAACTTATCACATGAATTAAAAATGTGCTAGGCAGGAAACATACTCCAATACATACTGATTAACTGATTGATAATGATGTAACTGCTTGCATTGCCTGTGAGCTTACAGTTATTAGGGACTAGTAAGTAATGTATGACTGTATTGGGCATGATAATTGTAAGGCTAAAGGAACAGAACCTCTTAGGTAATATCATAAAATCAGTAACAATTATACAAATGTGTACTGTATGCTAGCTCTTGCTAGTGTTATAATGTTTTACATGAATTGTCCAGCAGGTGGTGGTAAACTAACAGCAACACACCATCTAGACAAACATTTATAAAAGTGACACATGAATATTGCATAAGTGGAGAGAAGTAACAAGTTTATCAGACAGGATGCAAAGATAAATTTCACACATTTCTCTCTGCTTCAGTTTACAGTGCAGCAGAGACTTGTGGACTTATTTTATGCTTTAACATAAAATGTGCAAATAAATTAGAATTTTAGAGAGATTTTTTTTTTGAGGTAACACCATACTGAATATGCCTGTCGCTCCCATTCTGGCAGTCAGTATCTATGCTTTACTGTTTGACAGTTTGTAGTATATTGTTCATCTGGGGCAGAAGTTGAATCAGCATTTTATTATTTATTTATTTATTTATTTATTTATTTATTATTTTTTTTTTTTTTGTGGCAAATGCCCAAAAACTTTATAAGACTGTTGCAAAGATACCATTAAGGCCTATATTATCAATCTGTACGTAAATGGAATGCCCAGCTGCATTGCTGTAATGTCATCAACAGTTTTTATATTCTTTTATAAAGCATGCCACTTTTATTGTTTTCTGAAATAAGTATATATATAACTCACCTAAAACAAAAATTCTTATTGTGTCAAAAACAGCTGGTGTATTCCAAATAATTTACTAACAGGTTTGTGTAACCTTTACATAGAAATAATTTCTGGAGTATCTGATAAAAATCTGTTATTGGGGAAAAGGTAATTTTACTTTCTTTTATGGAAATTATTTGTGTGAACAAATCACAATATAGGAGTTCTTTTTTTGGATCAAGACCTTTATCTGATCCTTACCTTTATTTACTGAGGCCTTGGCTGAAATGGTTCAATAGGCCAGTCCACTTACCTGGTGAACAAACAGTAAATAAATAAATCTGTTAAAAGGAAAATAAGTGTCAGCTCTTCTGTTTTAGTGGCCTGATTTCATGTGTCATGCACAATGCACTTCATACCAAACAGCCTTTTCATTAAATATTACTGTATGTTAAACACCTGGCCTTTCACTTCCTTATGCAATCATTTCTGCATAAAGCTCACTCGTGTAATACAGTGCCAGAATCATGCGATAATTTGTATTTCTACTTACTGCTTGAAGTTCCAGTCACGTCTATAGCATATGCAGACCATATCAACATATCTTTCAAGCGACCCAAATAACTCATCAGAAGATAGTCTCCCTATGCAGAATAAAACTTACTTCAAAGACAAAGCAAGGAAATCTATTGCTACTCCCAAAGCTACTCTATGCCTTATCAATATTTATCATCCTAAACTCCAGTCAGTCCCTTAACTTGACCAGCATTATAACAAAGTGGCTATATTTGCTGCATCTCAAACCACATAGGGCACATCACTGTATTGTTCTTAAGCAACTCCATTGGTTAGAACTCTGACATGCACTCCCATTTTTACAGCTGGTAACAACACATAAACTAATATTCCAGAAAGATTCCCTTGTTTAAAACACATTATTCAACACTAGTGCCCTGAAAGAACCCAGTAATCTACAGAGAAAACACTCCTTTCTGTAACCAAATCAAATAATATAGCAGGTGGCTCATGTACTCAAATGGCTTTGAAAAAAATGACCTGTAGATAAAGAAGCCCCTGCAAGTACGGCAACTGCACAGTTCCAAAAATACCTTATAGCAGTACAAACAGGGGCGGCTCGTGGCATCGGATTGCCGGACTGCAGCCCCCTCAGCTTTGAAAAAGAAAATGTAAATAAAGTACCATTTTTGCAGCAGAGATGTATTTTTTTGTTTTAAATGAAAATTGTTGGTCTCTCCGAGTCCGCGACTCGGAAGTACGCTCATGCGCACTTTAACCGCCTTAGGTTGCGGCGGTTTTAAATAGATTTTTTTTTTGTTTTTATTGCAGCCTGGGGGAGTAATTAAGACATCATTGTGATGCCCAGAAGTCTATGCGGTTCCAAACCACATAGAATTGGAAGGGGCTCGGACTGCGACGTCCACAGGCATGTCATGATGTGCTTGCTGGGTTAAATGATGCTGATTGGTTGTCGCTCTCTTCCCGGGCTTTATGCATTGGGAAAAGAGGGAGAATCAATCAGATACTCAATTGTGGGCTTGCCTTGTGGATCGATCGTGACTGTCACAGTCACACGGGATTTATTTTATTAATAAATTTCTTTTAATTTGCGATTGCATTTTATTTTTTTTTTTATTTGGGCGCCGGTATACTATTTTGTCAGCTGTGCTGTTGCTGACTTGCTGTGCACCCTGTGCTGAAGACAGTGAAGATAAGAAAGAAGAACAGAACAGAAGTCAAGAAGAACTGAAGAAAGAAGAAGGAAGACAGAAAAGAAGTTAGAAGAACAGAGTGAAGAACTAAAGTAATTTATCTATCTATCTATCTATCTATCTATCTATCTATCTATCTATCTATCTATCTATTCTTTTTTTTTTTTTTTGCAGCACATAACTGACAAACTAGGTATTGTCCTGCATAAGGAGGTGCAGGAGGTAACCCTAAACTTATCACATGAATTAAAAATGTGCTAGGCAGGAAACATACTCCAATACATACTGATTAACTGATTGATAATGATGTAACTGCTTGCATTGTCTGTGAGCTTACAGTTATTAGGGACTAGTAAGTAATGTATGACTGTATTGGGCAAGATAATTGTAAGGCTAAAGGCACAGAACCTCTTAGGTAATATCATAAAATCAGTAACAATTATACAAATGTGTACTGTATGCTAGCTCTTGCTAGTGTTATAATGTTTTACATGAATTGTCCAGCAGGTGGTGGTAAACTAACAGCAACACACCATCTAGACAAACATTTATGAAAGTGACACATGAATATTGCGTAAGGGGAGAGAAGTAACAAGTTTATCAGACAGGATGCAAAGATAAATTTCACATATTTCTCTCTGCTTCAGTTTACAGTGCAGCAGAGACTTGTGGACTTATTTTATGCTTTAACATAAAATGTGCAAATAAATTAGAATTTTAGAGAGATTTTTTTTTTAGGTAACACCATACTGAATATGCCTGTCGCTCCCATTCTGGCAGTCAGTCAGTATCTATGCTGTGTGGAGTCTTGGCTCCCTGATGGGTGTATGGCTGACTCATTGACTTACAGAGCTGCTTTATTTTTTTGAGGGGAATGATAATGGATACAAACGCTGTTTTTTATGTTCATGCATCATATTTCACACCAGAGTGCAAGAGTACAGTGCTCTGTAACTGAAACCTTAACATTAATTACTGAGGACATACTTGTGCAGTACCTCCAAATATTTCCTTCAAGCAGTGTCGTTTTATAAATTTATATAAAGTAAACCGTTTGCGTTGTTTAATGTTCCACATCAGACTTCTATGTAACTTACTAACAGCCAGGAAAATGACTACAAAGAATTTGAAAAAAGACACTACAGCTTCCTTTATAGAAATACTGTCAAAGCTGTATGTCATAAAGAAATGTCTGCTATTAAGATGAAAACAAATAAAATGACTACACAATATAGTTGCTGAATAAACCCATTTCTTGCACTGCAGTTCTAATTATAATTTATATTTTATAATTAGAAATGCAGTGCAAGAAGTGGTTTGAGTTGAGTGCTGCTTGTTTTTCTTATACTTGATTTTGACTGGCATTCCATTAATGTATTTATTTTTTCATGCCTCACAACCTTTTTTGTTTCCATCTGGATATTAAGCTGTCATGCAGCCAATGCATTGAGATATTTTTATTCTTCTACACTTCATTTTGTCTTGATTGGACTCTCATAATGACGGTTTGGCACCCAGGGCAGTATATTTAGTTTTTGTGGTTTGCTACTACAGGTGTGTGTGTGTGGTAGGGAATACCTCAGGCTTGAAACTTGTACCTTGTATGCAGGTGTTAAAGACCTGAATTACCTACCCACCACCATTTGTAAAAAAAAAAATTGCAGATTTTTGCCTCATATTTGATCTGATCTGTTCCTCATAATATCTGTGGTTTGTAAATATTGTAATGCATGATATTTGATGGTGCAGTGGTAGCATTGTTGTCTCCCAGCTGCAGGTCCTCAGGTTTGATTCTTGGCTGGGGTGCCTTCTTTGTGGGGTCTGTATCTTCTCCCTGTGTTTGTGTGGGTTTGCTTTTGTGTCCTCCCATGTTACAAAGACACGTCTGCATTATTTCTTCCTGGGCCTCTGCTGAAATTTTTTTTTGTTCCAAGTCAGACTGTCCTGATTAACAAATGTTAAATAAAATTGACAGGCATTTGAATTTCAGACTTCAGGTTTCTGAATGTTTAATTGTTCGCATATTTGATGGCGCAGTGGTAGTATTGTTGCCTCACAGCTATAGGTTTTCTGGTTTGATTCTTGGCTGGGCTGCCTTCTGTGTGGAGTCTGCATCTTCTCCCTGTGTTTGTGTGGATTTTCTCTGGTGCCCTGTCATTTTACAAAGATGTGTCTGCAGTATTTCTCCCTGGGTCTCTGCTGAAAATTGTTTTTGTTCTGTCAGCAGTAAAATTGACAGGCATTTGAATTTCAGACTTCATGTTCTTCAGAAAATACATAGTAACACAACCGTATCACAACCTTTTATTCTAGCAATTTTCTAAGTTTATAAGATGAATATTTGAAATCTGTCCCTATTTTTAGGACTGTATTCCCCCATTATTTGCTTTGTCCAGGTTTTTTGTGCTAAGGTTGACAGCTATGGCAAGAACTGAATTCACTGAATATGTCTGAGGCTGTATTCCCTCATTACTGGGTTTGTCCAGGTGTTTTGTACTAAGAGGTTGACAGCTATGGTGAGAACTGAATTCACTAAATGATGGCCATTTAAGTTTCAGTCTTCCTCTCTTTTACAAAGCAGCTGATTTGGCGTAGTGGTATGTTACTCTGACTGTTTTGCACAGGGACCTTGGCAGTAAAATGTATGGTGGTAACACAGCATTTTATTCTAGCAACTTTCCAAGATTATACAAGCAATGTTTAATGTGTCCCTGGTTTTTGGGCTTTTGACCCCCCCCAATACATTTTGGCTTTTTCCAGTTTTCTTGTGCCGCGAAGTTGAGATGCAGTTGAGTATTGAGTAGATTTTACAAGGAGCTGAGAGCTGCAGGGGAACAGAAGTTTAGTGTTGCTTAAATGAAGTTGGCTTTTCTTGTTAATAGCACAACAGGTTGTGTACTTGCTTTTGATGCAGAAGGCTGTGGGTTCTACTCCCACAAGGGGTGGATGCTGCCGTACTGAGAATGTTCTCCTTGGTGAAGATACTAACTATGAGTCTGTTATCAGTTTGCCATCTATTTCCTCTTGCAATATTACTAGCTTATCATTTTTTTAATGTAATATAGGCAATTTATTCCTGAGGGGCAACAGATACTTTATTTTTCGATGAAACCATGAAATATAAAGGTGTTTGCTAGCAGCAACCTCTTCATTAGTTACAGATTTCTTTAATGTGGAATTATTTAGATGACTTTTACTTCTTCAGACATTGTGCATATTTACTGATAATGGACTGTAGAATTGTGCATATTTACTGATAATGGCGGACTGTAGAATTGTGCATATTTACTGATAATGGTGGACTGTGGAAGTCTGAGTCTTTTATGATGAATATTCTGAACTGGGCAGTTTTGCCATTATGGGTGCATGTGTTTTGTTTCATTGCTTACTGGAAAAATGTTCAAAGCAAATTTAAAATGCCCTCTAACAACTGTACTGTATTGTGCAAGGAATATAATTTAGTACAATGAGGAAGGTATATCAAAGAGCACATGTATGTTTCATATGCAAGGGGCCTATGATTTGAAAACAGCCCAAAATTAATCTTTATCTGCCACTGGCAAAATGTATTTTCTTTGAATGTGGGTTTCAATGCTGTTTCAATGAATGTGAGTTTCAAGGGCAGAGAAGTTTTAATGCTAAATTTTCATTGTGATACTGCATTGCTTTGTTTAGCAGATTACTTAGTGTTTGTGCTGTAAAATACAAAATAAAACTTTCAAATGAAGTCCAACTCATCATAGAAGTAAAGCAGTATGCACATTAGTGTTTATGGTAAATTGAGTGAAATAGCCAAGTAATGGTTCATTGGAATGGCTGCAGAGGCTCCATTCAACCATGATTTTGTCAGGGGGGAAGGGCAGCAAACTCAGACAGGCCCAGCTGAACTATACCATCCAACTGTCCAGATTTTCAAAGAATTAATAGATCTTTGCTTCTTATTTTTGGTTTGTTCTTCATAAAATTTGTAGTTTTCTGGCAAATCATTTAGGAATTAAGTCACTAAATAATGATACACTGAGTTTCAGACTTCATAACCTTCAGAAAAATGCATGCTACAGTACGAACTGTTATTCTATCAACTGTCTCAATTTATACAAGAGCAATTTTTAGTACTGTTTATATGTTCCCCCAATATATTTGGCCTTGTTCAGATTTACTGCATTAACAGGTTGAGAGGTACATGCAAATAAATTGCTTTATAGAATTAGGCATAGCCAACCTCTCAACTGTCCCCGATTTTGGCTCAAATGTTGCTCTTCCCCCTAATAATCCCTCCGCAAAATAGCAATTTTGGAAGAAAACATGGATGGTTTACAATTAAGAAATAACTGTAATAATCAAAGTTATAGATTACTTGAAATGCATGTAGATTCTTTTATTTTGTCAGCTGCTCAAGTTAGCAGTACTAATATTAAAGTGCCCCTTTTTTGACAGGTTCCCAGGTGTATTGTGTGGCTATTTTATATTTTTGCATCACATTTTTGGTCCATTTTTCATAAAATTGGGTTTTTTTTTGGCAAATTAGTGACAAATCACTAAAGACTAAAGTTAGAAAATAATGACAGACATTTGAGTTTCAGATTGTATACCCTTCAGAAAATTCATACTAATGCAAGACCTATTCTATAATCTTTCTAAGTTTATTAGAGCAATATTTAAAAATTGTCCTTATTTTTGGGCCTTTGTCCCACTTCTGTGTATGGCTTTGTCCAGATTTCTTGCTGTGAGGTTGAGAGGTATGATAAATGTGTCAGGGCCATCACAGTCAGCCAGAGACATTTCAAATTGTGACATACTTGTTGCACCCCACTCCCTCATGTAGTGACTCTGGATGTGTCCAAGCAAGGCAAGGAGTAGTTATGCAGTGTAAATGTGCAGTGTGTCCCCCCATTCAAGGTAGACACAAGTACTACAGTGGCTTTTCATCTGTCCTTGATTTTGCGGAACTGTCTGGTTTCTGTCATATTTTTGTACTGTTGATTTATGCTTATTACTCAGATTTATGCTTATTACTCAGAAAGTGCCTGTTGCTCTGTGTTTAAGTAGCAATGCTTTAATGGCCATAAGGTAAGCTTGTCTGAGATCGTAAGATGCAAGTAAGCTTTAATAAGCATACTGTTAAAGAATTGCCAACATTGAAAGCCTTTCTGTTGTTGCCATGCAGAGAATACTTGATTAGATAATGTATAAGCCTTGGGTATTAAAGGACAGGATTCCATTATTTTAAAAAGCTCATTACACTTGTTGGAGACTTCCAGTCATCTCTACAGACTTTACCCATAAACTAAACAGAATGCCAATAATGTGTGGTCCATAACCTGTACAGTAATCCTTTAAGCAATGTATCTTGAGCTTGTTTCTTGTTTGCTTTTCATTTTTTACTTTGATCATGTTTTCCCCATGAAACAAGTAGATAGTTGTCAGGCAGCAGGTCTTTTTGGATAAGAAACATTTTTACAAGTGGGGGCATCACAGAGATTTCTACTTTCAACATGTTACTTGGTACTTTAATAAAGCTGAATATAAATTATAATTAGAACTGCAGTGCAAAGAGAAGTGGTTTGAGTTGAGTGCTTCTGGTTTTTCTTATACTTGATTTTGACTGGCATTCCAGTAATGTATTTAAAAAGTAATTTATTTTTTCATGCCTCACAACCTTTTGTTTCCATCTAGATATTAAGTAAGCTGTCATGCAGCCAATGCATTGAAATATTTTTATTCTTCTACACTTATTTTTAGCTTGATTGGACTCTCATAATGATGGTTTGCCACCCAGGGCAGCGTATTTAATTAAAGTTAGTTTTTGTGGTTTTAGCTCCTCCCCTTTCTAGTTGACCACATCCTTTCCCTTTGACCCCACCCATTCAGCTGTCTCCTGCAGCCCCCCTTTGATTTGAAGTCACCAGCCGCCACTGAGTACAAAACAAAGGGGGCCAGCAGACTGTAGCATAAGATATTTATTGCAGAAACTAGCTCAAAAGCATAGTTTAAAAAAATAGACAAAACAGATGGGTTTTGGCTGTACAAATTACAAAGCCTTCTTCAGTGCAGTTAAGACATGTAAACTTGTTCTCCTTTTTATAGATAAACACTAGGTGAGGCTCTAAATTAGTAAATTAATTAACAATTCCAATTATAGGTACTCGTTAAGCCCTGGTGAAAACAAACCTTCCAGTTTGATAAGCCATTTCTTTTCTTTACTATTTAAAATCTGATGCCAACCTGCTTTATTTGTCCTCTGTCCAGTACTTCTATCTATCACAGTAAAGTTAAAGGATGCATTCTTATGTACTTCAGTGTTCTTATATAAAGCATTTGTAAGCTTTTTGTGCCTGATGTCATTTAGATTTTCAGAGATTCTAAATTTCAGTGGTCTGAATGTTTGTCCCACATAAAACTCAGAGCAGGTACAGGTAGCCAAATAGCTCACCCAGGCCATCTGGCAATTCACAAAAAAGAAAATATCAAATACTTGGCCTGTATTTTTATTACTGAACTGGCATGTCGATGTTACCTTTCTGCAGTGGGTACAATGGCCACAGGGAAAACATGCCTTAAGTTGTTCCCCCATGAGAGTTGTTTGTATGGAATCCCCCTTACATCTCCATCCATGTTTATAGTGACATAAAAATTACCCCAAATTCTTACCGATCCTGAAAGAGAAATGACATCTGTCATCCAAAAAAATCACATAATTTAGCATCCACTAAGAGTATGTTCCAATGTCTACAAACACTATTAAGTAGAACATCAGTATTCCTTCCATATGTAGTGACTAGTCGGACAGTGGAATCCTTATCCATGGCCTTGTCCTATATCTCAAAAGATCCTGCCTGTCATGATTAGCCACCCAATGTCTGGCCTGATAAATATTCCCCATTTTGTAGCCTCTGTTCCTGAATCTGGTGGTTAGATCTTCCTGATAAACCAGATAAGTGGCATCATTTGAACATATTCATTTCATATGTAAAAATTGTGATTTCGGGATGTTTCTGCATATATGTGGGGGATGAAAGCTGGTAGCATGGAAAAGGGAGTTGTATTGGGGGTATTTACGATACACTTCTGATGTCAATGTATAGTCATTATTCCTAGTGACTAGAACATCCAGAAAAGTAATCCTATCAATGTTGTAGTTAACTGTAAATTGTATACCCCATTTGCTGTAATTTAAATATCCAACAAACTCCATAAGATAATTGGGGTCCAATCTCCATACTAACCAGCAGTCATCCAAATATCTTCTTCAAATATTTATCTCATCTATACAGAGATTGTGTGTATTGTCATAGATGAGCTGTTCCTCAATGTGGGCTATACATAAGTCAGCATATATGGAAGCAAACAAGGCTCCCATAGCTGTGCCTTGTACTTGTAAGTAGCATTTATTCTGGTAGTACAACATGTTCTTGGTTAGAACGTGTTCAGCAAGGCAAATTAGGAAGGTATTAAAACCTGGTTAGTACAATTCTGACTTATATAACCATTATTCTAATGCCTGCAGGCCTGCCAGTGAGGAATGTTAGTGTGCAATGCAGAAACATTTAGGGTGCAAAGTAGCCACCCCAGCTCAGAAATTACTTTCAAGAATTCCATGGTATCTTGGATATGGGCCCTAACCCATTTCAAAAGTGGTTTAAGACAGTGCGTTAGAAACTGGGATAATGGTTCAGTGATAGAACCCCTACCTGAAACTATAGGTCGACCAGGTGTATTTTCCAGATTCTTATGAATTTAGGTAGAAAGTATATATATTGATTTGAAGGGTCAGACACCATGAGGTGGTGGAGTGTGTTGTCCATAATGATTCCCTCATTCTTGGCTGATGCCAAAACTGGACAATTTGTTTCTTGAAGCCAGGAGTTGGGTCCAATGCCATGTAAGTAAAATAGCGACCATCAAGTAGCTATCTCTCAGCTTCTATGTTGTATTAGGTCCAATCCTGCACAACTACAGCTCCACCCTTATCAGCAGATAATGTTACCAAATCATGATTTTTTTCAAGTTCTTGGATGGACTCCATTTCGATCTTTGAGAGATTATTTGATTTGGCACAGAACTCCCTAAAGTGAAAATGCAATCTTTGAGAATACAATTCTGAAACATTAAAACATTATGATGCATTGGTGGTATAAAATTAGATTTGTGGTATCTGAAACCATCCTGTAATTCAGGATTAGATGCTGTCTGAAAAAATAGTCTGAGGTTAAGTAATTTACAAAATGAGGTAATATCTTGTGCAATGTATCTTCAGACACATAAAATCCAGGTATAAAATTAAGACCTTTATTCAAAACTTTAACTTGGGTGGGTGAAAGAGTGGGTGGATGAAATATTCAGTACATTGTTATTATCTATTTCTGCACCATCATTTTCAACAATCCTTCCATATTGTCCACCTTTGTGGTGTTTCCTACCCCCCCCTTTGCTTACCCCTAAAGGGATCTGTGTATTTGTTCATTTGGAGGCTGGGGAGTCGGGGGCATGCTGTGCATCAGGTTCTAAACTTGACGAGGAGTCCTTACCTGAAGTGTCATAGTTGGATGAGGAAGGCTTCTTTAGTATAGACCTTGGTCTTTTCCTTTTAACCACCTTCCTATGTATTTGTTCAAACCTGACATGCTTGTTACTGGAAAAGGGATGCCCACCCTCATAGTCAGCTAAGTCCCTATGGAACTTCCTCATTTTCCTATCTTTCAATTATTGTTCCACAGTTAGAAGATCCTGGCTAAGTTTCTTAAGGCCAGTAATGCAGGATTCTTGTCCTTCAAATTTCTGAATATCTTCACACATTTAAGTGATTTCCAATATGTCCTTATCAATAGTTCTCTCATAATGAGAGGTTAAAACTTCCACAAAACCCATGGAAGCTCTTTGTTGAGCCAAAGCCTATTGTTCTGTCAGGGTTGTGTCAATATTGTGAACCAATGACTGTATACGTACCCTCAACTCCCTTGGTGAAATACCTTTGGTTAGGTATGCCTTGAAGAGCCTAGAATGACATACGTTGGTCCGGAAGGACCTCCTGCTCTTATTTAGTTTAAGAAACTGTGCCTCACATGTATTTATCCAAAGGCAGATCCTCGGGCCCATTGGTCTGATTAACTGTATTGCCTAGGCAAAATATGGCCAGATCATCCCGATCTGAGGATAAACCCTGCAACAGGTTAGTAAGATCCATTGGTGATCAATAATTTTGAGGAATAACCCCTTTAAGTAAATACTATTTGTCCCCTATAAGAAAACCAGCTGTTGGAACTATGAATATGTAATAGCTGCCCCAGTTAGAGCAACCATGAACTTAAGCTTGATTCAAAAGTCAATATGAAAAAGTCTTATAATGCTATTTCCAAAAATTGTAATCATATAGATCTTTATACAATAAGCAACCCTTGCAGCAATGTTATATTCATATAACTATCCAATAGAAAAGTAGTGATTAGGTGTGGACAATATTATAGGTTCATAGGTTCATACTAGACTATCTGCCCTAGGGCATTTATAAGCCTAGCCAGAGTTGTGTGGCTTTCACCACCCCTTAGGTTGAAGAATACTATACCCATTAGTTTGCCGTGCCTCTGTCCAGCAGTGATACAGAGATGATCCCCGGGGTAAACCTACGATCTCCCATCCACTGGTCAAGATTCCTCTTGAACAGAGCCAGCGAGGTGCTCTGTCTCACATGGACATTAGCCCCTACTATACAGTCAATGGATTACAGATACCAATTTTACATAAGCAGTGCTAAGTCTCAACACTCACTTGTCACAACCAGTCCAGTCAGTGACACTGTGGTAATAATATATTCACGTAGTTATCCAACAATTAGTCAGACATGGACAATATTAGCCCCTGCTATTCAATCACTTGAACTGCAACTATTGTTTATTCATAAGCAGTGCTAAGTCCATAATACCATATATCCATAATATCCACTATAATGTTTAAAATTAACTATAATAGCCCTTGTCGCTGATAAATATTAGTTGCCATATCAGAGAAGCAAAACCATGGATCAGGCTAGGATCATTTCAATAGTCTTATGCCCAACATCTGGATGTTCAATATGTATTAATATTAATAATATTATTGACCCCATCAATGTGAATATACTTCCTACCAAGGATATTTCCTATGGTATAGCTCGTTCCTAGTGATAAAAAGTTTTGAAAAAAAAATTTTGAAAAAAATGAAACATCATTCCACACTAAGCCAAATTAAAAAAACACCTAACATGTATTTGGCTTTGCTCAAGTATATCCCCAAGATAACCACACTCACAAACTGTGACCTTTAACATACCAAATGTATAGGATACACCACTGAACATGTGCTTGCTTTAAACCCTGCCAGGATCAAGATCTGAGGCACTTTAAATCTTTAAATCTTTGAAGCTGTCTCACACAATTATTACCAGTCAAGACACTTATCACCTGACTTCAGCCAATACAACAGTAATACACTTAACCTCTTTCTATACTATCCCTGTGCCAGATAATTAGAATCTGTAGTCTAACTACAACTAAATGTAGGGACCTCTATTCTTTCCATCACATATTTTGATATACTAATTACAAAGTTTCACTTCATCATGACCTGTTTCCATTCTCTGCCCCCCCCAACATTAACAAACTTTCCCACTCATATGAACATCAGTTGAACTGACACCACCGGCCTAAATTCCCTTTGCACAGACTCTGTATATTACAATTTTTCACGTCTAATTATTTCCAAATAACTGTACTCCCCTATATTTATGAACTTTGTGTAATGCATTACTAACTCTAAATCTACGTATATCAGCCAAACGTTTCTACAAGCTGTACAAGCGTAAATACTTTACTAAATATGCAAATCACATGAATCATGCAAATGTTCTTATAAGATTTACATGTATCTAAACAACATGTAGCAGATATAAGTTCTTACTAAGTGTCAATGAACCTATTATATTCATCTTTTCTTTACTCAAAATATATTGTATTTTTTTTTTTGCATGTGTAGTTATAGCATGGAGCTTTTTTCCCTGGGCCTCCACTGAAAACTGTCACTGTTGTCCAGGTGGACTTTCCAGGTAAACAAAATCCATATAAAATAAACAAAATGAAGTAAAAATGCTAATGTAGCATCTGTATTCAAGGCACTACAGGTTTACATAGGAAAACAATTGTAACATATTTAACATATTTCTCTAACTCAGTTAGAAATACGGTAGTCACTGGCAGGAGTTGTTCTGCCATGATTTTAGGAAGGTTTCTGACACTACCCTACATAAATAATGGAAGAGCTTTTGCTTGGTTCCCAGTATCAAGCTTCTTGTTAAGACTTGACTGAACAAGAGAAAACAAAATGTGACACTAAGCAGAATCCACAGCAAACACAGAAGTTGTACATATGGTGTACCACGGGTTCAAATCTGAACATGGGTACGGCACCCGATTAATGTCTATATCAGTAATATTATACAGCTAGAGGAGGGAAAATACGTCTATGCAGATGAGAGAAAGATCTACAAAATGACTAACAGAAAAGGCAGGGTAGAATGAGTGAAAAGAGATACAACAAAAATAAAAGAATGAGCAGGTCTATGTAGCAACTTTGCTTGAAGGCAAAAGCGGTACAAAGTAGTATAAGAGCATTTCAATTCTGTGGGACTAATATTTCAAGACATTGTAGAAGTCATTATTTTAAATAGGTAAGACAAACTTGTTTCATTGTGTGAAAATGTATGGTGTTATTCTGACAAGTACTTAATATGATGAGTGCACTTTATATAAATGTATATATCACTTAAACTTACACACACTGACACACAGACACACAGATGCGTACAGGCACATCCACCACATACACAAATACAAACACATACACCAACATGCATACAGACATGCACATGCACACACTTACACACACACACTGACTATAAACATATGCAACAGGGTCCCCAACACATATCATGAATGTATGAATCTATGAATGTGCTTCTGCATCAACTCATAACTGTGCTCAGTGGTAATTATACATTTCACAAACCATCAATTAAGATTTTAAACAATTCAAGCAATATCCTTGCAAGAAAAAAGCAGCTTAATTAAGACTAATAAAGTAACCAAGAAAATGTTTAAAATGTTGTCAAAAATATGAAGTACATTTCATCTAAAATCTTTCAAAGTGTACAGTCCTGTCATGTAAGCAGTGCCTGTATGCCATCCAGTTAACCTATAAAACAGTTTGCAAGAATTTCTTTTGCAGTGAATTAATTAGTTCATTATTTTCTTATAACATTTGTAAAAGTGAAACAGGGTTAGTCCTTGAACCATGTTAAATGGTAATTAAGCCTGTTTGAGTAATTACCATTTGACATGGCTCAAGGACTAACCCTGTTTCACTTTTAGTTCATTTCCCAAAAGAGTCTTTCCAAACAGATTTCACTGCCAATACTTTACATAGTAGCTAGTTTTCCTTCTTGTATTAGGTCTGAATTGTAGTCCTTAAATTCATCTCCCTGCAGCGTATACACTCATGCCTCTACTTTCCTAGCTCTCAAAGTGGCAAAGGTAATTAAGCTGTTTGCTGCTATGATGAATAGCTCACATCAGGTGACTAAGCTCATGTACTGTTGACGTGTTTAGTACGTCTCCAAGTATTCCGTTGTAACACAGTCTACAGACACTCCATCTAGCCACATACCCTTTTTTCCCATTTTTCACATGGGGTTGGGGTATCACTTTAACAGTGAATGTGATAGTCATCTAGAGCCAAGGTTTACACCGCCAGGTGGCTAGCCCTCCTGCAGAGTCTAACCTCTCTTATCTGTCCTCAAGTTTTAATGTATATCCTTGCAGTATATTCTTTGGCATACATCTCAAAAATTCCTGAGAAAGCTGAAACCCAAAATAATGGTGTGACAAAGGCCCCTAAATCAGCAACAGATTGTAAATATTCCTTTGATTTATGTACGCGATAAATAATTTGCAGGTTTTGCATCATGCTTTTTTTTTTTTTGTTTGTTTAGAAAGTTTTTATTAGATTTTTAAACACCATGAAACAGTATATTATCATCCAAAAGAAACAGCAAACAAAAACAACTACTTACAATACTGTCTACATCAATTAATCTAACAAATTCTCAATTTCTATTGAAAGAAAAGGAATAAACCATAGAAAATAAATATAGGTGCAGATTCAATAAAATCTACACAGACCATTAAGACCATGTGCGTGTTGCGTAGCGCACCATTTTGTATTCACTAAGAGGCTCTACACAATATGTGTGCCGTGCAAACATGGTAAACATCGTGGCATGCTAATTACAACTGCACTGTATGCTAATCAACCAATTCTAGATTGGGAGCTATTTAACTAGCTATAAAGCAATTGTGTAGACTCACAGTAGCTTTTCCCTGCACATTCAAAACCTATTGGAATACAACCATGGAATATACTCTATACGAAAAGACTGTTGGGCTGCAGCTGCTGTTATACATATGTATGTGCAACAGGCACAAGTCTATGCTGCTACTGCAAATAGATCCCAGCCAAGAAGAACTTAGACCCCTGTTAACTTACCATGGTTTGCATGATGTGGAAATTGTAGAAAGCTACAGGGTTGATAGAGACACACTGTGCAACCTCTGTCATCCACAACAGACAGCAAGGGCAAATTGAGGGGAGTCAATACCTGTGGAGACTAAAATACATGTAAAACTAACAACTTTAGCAAGAAGAACCTTTCAGAGGCCAACAGGGCATATGCTGGAAATATCACAGGCATCAGCATCCAGGATCGTACATCAGTTCTTGAATGTTATGCAACAACATGCCACTGCTCACATACAAATTTCTCCATACATCCAGGGAAATACCAGGATGACTACACAACTGTAGGAGCAAAACTCTTGAAACCCAGGTTTTGATGTGGAAACACACAAATAGTGCTTGGCTAACCCACCCCCAAATAACAGGAAAATGGCAGTTTATAGAATCTAAGGAATAACCCATAATTCACCTGTTATGAATGCTTTCCACACAATTTTCACAAAATGTGTACACATGTACAACACAAAAGTAAACTGCATATGATTTCTAGTCACCTCTCACTGTGCCCAGCACTCCGCTAGCATTGTCTATGGGCCATCTTAGAAGCATAATACCCCTGTGTTATTGACAATATAGTTCTTTACATTGCTACAGACTAAGATAGAAAATAGCACAGTGAAGATGCAAATGAGGTGTGAAATCATTAGACTTGCTGAATCCCAAACTTTTGGCTTTATGTAGCAATAATAAACATAGTGTAGGGACTACCTCAGTGTTTGTTCCCAATGGATTGCAACTATAAATGGTTAGTGGGAGAGAGAAGGAATACATAACAATTCAGAATCCCTTACCTGCAGTGGGTGTGTCAGCCAGGATACACTTGCAACATATAGAAGTAATAGTAGCAAGCTTGGAATGGAAGTGAGCAGCACACATTTCTCACTTTCTGTTCACTAATATCCAAACTCCCCTGCTGTTGTTAAAAACTGTATATTATTGCCATTTAATATTCTCATACATTTAAGGCCAATGTATCAAAATTCACTATAGACTGCATGTCTGAGATCCCTGCTCAGATATGAGAAGAATGAATACAATACAAAGAAAAGACAGAGCTGCACTGCTGCCAACAATACTCATAAATGATTGCGTGATCAGTCATTGCACTAAATATGTAATTAACATATGTACAAACAAACAAGAGTGTACAAGTGTTACATGTTTTGTTAATACTGTGGATGAAGTGGGATTTGCTTGCATGTGCAATGAGTTGCATTCCTTCTGCAAAGCCATTTCTGTGGCAAAGAGGGATAAGACATCTTAACTGTGTTTTGATGGTTCATTCGTCTGGCAGTTCAAATCCAGACTTATGTACAATGATTTGCATTCCTACTGCAAAGCTGTTTCTGCAGCAAACAGGGATAAGACACCTTAACTGTGTTTTGTAGGTTCATTGTTCTGATAAGTTTAAATTCAGACGTATGAAAATCTTTAAGGTCTGCTAAAATTTATTTTGTAATGTTTATTTTTACATGCCACGAGGCTTAGCTCAAACACAGGGAAATGGATAAATTCAATAAGTTTCATGTAGTGTACTTCTACAATAAAGAAAATATAAACTACATTTGTGAATTGTATGTGTGTGCAGCACAACTGTTAAATATGTTGAACCGCACCGTGTATACCATCCATAGATCACAGTTCAAGTCCCACTTTTGTCCTTTTAAGGATGAAACCTAATAAGCACTGCTCACAAAAAAAAAACAAGGCGAAAATTGCTTGTCACATTTGCATGCCACTTACCTTCATGCAGATCTGGCCTAATGGCCCACACATGAATCAGAGAGGAAGCAGACATTCTTAATTTCAAAAAGGATACATTGCTGCATCTTTTGTTTTCCATCATACAAACCTGCTAAGCAGCATTATGCTGCAGTTATCAACTTTCATGAACACCTATAGGTCTAGAATCCCTGCAGACAGGAAGCAGACAGTAAAATATTTTAAAAATGGAGACATTGTATCCTCTACGGTTTGCCACCACACAAACATGATAAGTGGTGTTGCACGGTGATTATCATACATACCTAAGAATAAACGTGAAAATATACAGCTGCCTCTTAACTCTTCTGGTGGCAGCAGGTGTAACTGAAGGGCTGCAAAACAGGTGAGCCTGGGTTCTAATCCAGCAAAACTGTATTCCTGTTGCTCCAGTTTACTTTATATTAAAACTAACATGAAAACAATAACCAAACATAGAGATAACTGTCTACAGCTGGTGCATTGAGCATACATAGGATATCAGATATATATTGAATGTGTTACTGTGGATATCAGTAGAATTGTGGTTCTGTAATTACGCATTTATTTTCTGAAGAGTCATGTCACACACATACATGTTTAAACACTCAACTCTTTAATATATATATATATGTATAAGTAATGAGCACCTCTGACAAACAAGATCTCAGTTGCAATGGGTACTGTGCATGGTAATTGTTGCAGAAATACAGTTGTACTCCAATCTTCTTTGTGGCAACTGGTATAAGTAAATGCTTCCAATATGTTTGAGCCATGGTTCTAATCTAGTACAATCTATATTTTATTAATGCTTATCCACTGACTTTAAAAATAAAAAATAAAAAATAAACAATTATAAATAACAATAGGTATGTATAGCAGTGCAGCTCAGATTAATTATATGTGTGACAGAGGGTATACTGAATATTCTGATTCTGTAATTATAACTGTCTTCTCTGGCCTTGGATGGCCTTCAGACTTGAATCATAGTCAAACATACATGAATGCATAAATCAAGACCTTGTCAGCTCACAGACATACATGGTTATCATCTCACTCTGTCAGATGTCTTTATATATATATATATATATATATATATATATATATATATATATATATATATATATATATATATACATATATATATATATATATATATATATATATATATATATTAAAGCACTTTTTCTTTGACAAGAATAAAAATCACCATTGTTGAAGAATATGTTTTGTCTGTAATGCATAGGTTTGAATCCCAACAAACAAGAATCCAACTAATAATCACACCAGAAAAGTGGAAGAAACAGCAAAAGTCCAGACAAAAAACTAGCTGTGGTCAAAGGCCAGCTAGTAAGGCTTGATAGCATGGTTTCAGATGATTCTGTATTTTGGTAGAGTGTGATAAATTGTTGGAGATGTATTTGTGTTTTAGTTTAAGCACTAGGTTCTATATATACAATTTTTAGTGTTTTATTAAACTGATTTGTTTATTAGATATCACATGATTAGCTTGAGATGTATTTAAATGGCTTGTGTTTTAGTAATGGCAGCTATGAAAAAGTCCCACTTGAGGACGAAAGTGCTTAACTGTCTGTTATAAATCTGTGGAGTTTTATCTGGACTTCTGCTGTTTCTTCCACTTTTCTGGTATGGTTATAGGTTTGAATCCCACATTGTACAAATGTATTTTATCAATGAGTAAAGCCACGCAAAAAAAAAAGTGGCAGGTCATGACATTTATTCAACCAGTGCATGTCTGCAAAGTTGAATCAACTAACAGTTACAGCAGCAACCATCCCATAAACTAATGCCAAATGTCAGATTAACTTTCCTATTTCAAAAATGACTTTCCCTGCTGTTTGGAACTGTTGATCTCTGCTTAATGTCATGTAAATGCTGCTGGCATTGTTGTTCAGGTTTGTGCACTAGTAGTAAATGTGATAAAATCATCCTGGAGGCGTGATCTCAGCCCAAGAATCTTGTAGTTTATTGGCCGTTTTGGGCTAATTTCTAGCTCTTTCAAGTCCCCTGTATAAAAACCCACTTTGGCAGGGTTTTGCGTGATTTTGCACATAGCGCAGCATCGGGCAGCGCTGCTCAATTGGGCTTAAACCATTCTCGGCTCCACAAAGTCTACTCTTCACTTTTTCCCTTAGATCTGCTCTATCTCTCAAAGTAAGGACCCTACTTTCAACCTAAAACCCAGCACTTGCTCATACAAACAATTATATAAGTTAGCACTAATAAACTAAAAGCACTACTTCCTCATATACTCTCTTGGAGTACTCGTCCCCTATTGGCGCTTTTTGGTCAGTTATAAAGGAGTTACTTATACTAAATCAGCATGTCCAAAGGTCAGTTGCTGGTTTCCTCTCCAGTCCAGCTGGTGAATCTGGGAATCCTGAGGCAATGTTATAACTGCCTCATGTATACAGACAACCCTCTCCTCCTCCTAACAAGTACTAATATATGCGACAGATGCAACCATATAGCCAAACTGGAGGCTAAGCTCTCTCAACGCAGTACTGGTGCAGCCAGTCAGGAGGAGAAGGTAACCACACACACCACAAATCCAGTCGCACATAGACCTACCACATCAGAAAACCAAACACATAAACACAATAAAACCTACTCGGAGGCTCTAAATACAAATCTGCCTAAACAGCAGAGACCTCCAAAGCAGACATCCAAGCAACCTCTACCCCAAAACAAAACGAGTGTAACACATACTTCACAAAGCCAGTGTGCCAAACAGTCACAGCCTTTAAGGCTAAACAACACACCTGATACACTTGTAATAGGTGACTCTATTGTCAGACACACTGATGTCCCACTCACCAGGCTGAACAAGGAGAAGGTCACGGTGAGCTGCCTGTCAGGCGCCAGGATCCGCCACATAACACAAGCACTCAGGTCACTCCAAAGCAAGTACAAATATGACTCAGTCATTGTCCATGCTGGTGTGAATGACCTGAGACGTACCTCCCTGGACTACATGAAAAGAGACATAGAGGAGCTCTCTAATCATGTAGCCCAGGCAGGTATGACCCTGACCTTGAGTAGCATTTTACCCTCACCAAGAATGATGCCACAGTATAAAGAAAAAATGATAAATTTTAACAATTGGCTAAAGTTCTGGTGTCATTCAAAGGGGATCCAGTGTCTGTCAGCCTGGGATGACATGCTCGACAAGCCATGTTGCTTCGCTAGGGCCGGCTTGCACCTGTCACCTCTGGGCTTTCGGATACTGGCAAAGGCTCTTGCCACCCCCATAGTGCCTTTTTTAGGCAAGGCTCAAAAGACAAACCCACCTCCATAGACAACACAAGGGAAAATAAACTAAGGGTAATGCTACTCAACGCCAGAAGTCTAAACCTCAAAATGCAAGCACTCAAAGCTCTCCTCAGTATGGAGAATATCGATGTCTGTGCAGTAACAGAGACCTGGTTCAAGGCTCCCGAGAGCACCACAGCACTTCCAGGTTATACCACATACCATGCTTTTCGGCCCCAAAACTCGGACCGAACCACAAAAGGAGAGGGAGTATCCATATTCATCAAGGATACCCACACCTCCAGGTTAGTGGCACTGCACGAAGCATCGGGGACCATCCATGTGCAACTAGCAGTGGGAAAACTGCCTTTCAGTTTGTAGCCTGCTACAGACCACCATCCCAAACTCAGGAACCTCACTCAGCTTTCCTGAGAAAATTGGAGAATATGAAGGTCTCTCCAAACACCTTTATATTGGGTGACTTCAACTACTCAAACATAGACTGGGAGCACTATTCAACCTCAACACCCTAGCCCAAAGGTTCCTAGAATTTATAAACTCAAATGCTATGGAACAACTAGTCACCACTCCCATAAGAGGGGAAAACATACTGGACCTGATCATCACAAACATGGGGACTCTATGCTCCACACCAGAGGTATACCCCTCATTGGTAAGATCGGACCATAAATTATTCTCTCTGGACATCCACATCCTGACCCCACCACCAGCCCAGAAAACCACAGTGAAAAACTTCTTAAAAGGTAATTTCACACTTCTCAAAACTGAGGTGAAATCATTCAAAGCCCCCGGACCAGTGAAAACTATGGCCCAAACTGCAGAATCCTTTATAAATGCATTCTATGGACACCTTCAGGAATGCATGGATCATGCAATCCCAAATAAAACCAAGACCCAATCCTCCAAAGGCAGGCATCCTGTCTGGTGGACCCCAGCCATAAATAAGCTATACAACAAAAGGAGGAAGCTACTACAGGATAGAGCAAAATCCCTAAAAAGGAAGGCATCACTGATCAGTACTAGTAAAAAACTATGGTCCCTCATAAAATCATCCAAGGCCAGCTTCGAGAGAAAAATTGCATAGGACACTAAAGATAATCACAAGGCCTTCTTTAGTTATGTTAGGAACCTGGGTGGCAACTCCCAGATATGTTCGGAGTTAGTCCAAAATGACAAAAAATACACTGAACCCACAGACATTGCCAACATCCTGGCAGACAGGATCAGTGCAAACTTCTCCCCCCCTTCCCCCCCAAAAGAGCAAATATCTATCCCAGCAGAGAGTTGTCTCCCTGGCATCTCAGATGCTCAGGTGAGAGCTGCCCTCTCCAAAGCAAAAAACACAGCATCGATGGGACACAATGGTGTCCTGGGCTGCATCCTACATGAGCTCCAAGAAGAGCTTGAACCTCATATAAAGTTACTGTTCAATCTCAGCCTTACTACAGGATATGTACCCAAGGAATGGCGTACAGCAACAGTGGTCCCACTCCACAAAGGTGGTGCCTCATCGGACCCTGGAAACTATCGCCCCATAAGCCTGACTAGCCTGGTCTGCAAAGCTATGGAGCGGATCATCATGGAACTCATAAACAAAGAAATTGGGGAACTACAGATGCTAGATCCTACCCAATTCGGCATTGTTAAGGGCAGATTCTGCCTCTTGAACCTGGTCAACTTCTTCAAAACAGTCACCAAGGCCATAGATGAAGGGAAGGTAATCCACACAGCCTACCTGGACCTCGCAAAAGCCTTTGACACCATACCCCACTCGGGCATCATAAATAAGCTCTCCAGCTTTATCAACCCCTATGTTATAAGATGGGTTGCAAACTGGCTCAAGGACAGAAGGCACATGGTCAGAATTGCGGGAGCCATGTCAGACTCTAAACCAGTTACAAGTGGCATCCCACAGGGCTCAGTCCTGTGACCGGTCTTGTTCGGTATATATTTTTCTTAGGTACAGGCCAACATGGGAGGACTATGGCTGACCAAGTTCGCAGATGACTGCAAACTAGGTGCCATAATCGACTCTCCAGCTGACACAAGCATCCTCCAAAAGGGTCTCACAGAGACGGAAAACTGGTGCCAAAGCCATGGCCTAAAGCTAAACGCCAAGAAGCGTATAGTCATCCGCTTTGGGAAAAACAAAGTGCCCATAAATTACCACATAGGCGGTAATCCATTAAGTACGGAGGAAGTAATTAGGAACCTGGGCACCCAAGTTGGTAGTAATCTCTCCTTTGACAACCACGTTGCCAAAGTGGTTAGAAAGACCTTCTATAAGGCCCACCTTATCATGAAAGGATTCACATCTAGATCAAGGGAGGTCATTGTACCCCTTTACTCATCACTCATCTGGCCCATAATTGAATACAATGCCCCATTTGGGATGTACCTTACCCGACACCTGCAGCAAATGGAAAGACCCCAAAAGTACCTCACCAAGAGGATCAAGGGTCTCAAACAGATGACCTATGCTGCTCGGTTAAAGAAACTCCAGCTCTACTCAGTTGCATACCGCCTACTTAGAGGTGATCTGTGCCTGACGTATAAGGCCATGTCCAGCCCAGAATTAATGGACATGCTCCACCTCAAAAAATCCAAATCCACTACGCGCTCAAGGGACTTGAACCTCAACACAGAAATTAATAGGACATGCTGGAGAGACAGATTTATAACCCAGAGGCGCCCAGCACTCTGGAATAGAATCCCTGTCCATGTCAGGCAGAGCCCCTCACTGACTCTCTTCAAGAGGAATCTTGACAAGTGGATGGGAGATCATAGGTTTACCCCGGGGATCACTTCTGTGTCACTACTGGACAGAGGCACAGTAAACTAACCTAAAAAAGGGCACAGTTAAACTCATTTTAAAGGGTGGCAAAAGCCAAACACACTCTGGCTAGGCTGATAAATGCCCTAGGGCATATAGCCTAGTATCAACCTATGAACCTATAAAATGGTTTGACGGGAAAGCACTATTATCTGTTACTGTTTGCCCTGGCTGTACTTTTCTGGAGGTAGAAGGGAAAGTGCACAATTTAGGGTGCAGAAATGGGGTGTTGAGGAGTCCAGAATTATTAGTGGACTGGACTCCTTGTAAAGCCCCACAGCCAAAGGCTCTTGCAGGAGAACTATACCAGCTACCAGTACAAGTCTGAGGTATGGAGTAGTCTGGCCATGGCAGTTTCCAGTGCATCTGGCATTCCACGCACTGAAGAACACTATAGGCACCATTAAAATTAACTCAGAAGGTGCAAGCAGAATATAATCAACCAGTGGCTGGATGAGTTTAGGACTGCTGACATCCCACGGTTGTGTAAGTATACGGATAGAGAGAATTATAACTAGATAGGCAACTGCATATATGCACAACTGGTATGCTTAATGCTCTTCCTTGTTCTCTTCTTTTTATTCCACAGCCAACCAGAAGATAATGGTGAACAGGGAAACCCATTTAGAGAGACTGAGGGAAGCAAGGGATATGTACGCAGCACAACATAACTGTTATTTAATCTAAAGTAATGTTTTTCTATACAGTAGTAACAAATTAAGCATGCATATCCTAACTGTAAAAGCAAGCATGCATACTTCAGTCTGTAGCCCAAGCCAAGTGTAGGAGTCAAGTCTAATACTGTAGCCAGATGTTGTGGGTTCAAATACCAAAAGTAACAAATACATAATAAAATCCTTTAAAAATATTACATAGTAATTTCAACAGAAATTGCATAAATGCCCAGCTATTAACTTAATCTTTATAATTTGACCAAACATATATGCAATATATGCACATTGCAAGGATTACTTTGAGCAATCATTAGTTTTAGTCTGTAGTTGTTAAAAAGTATACTTAAATGTAAAAGCAGAGATAAATACTTCATTATTGTGATGATGCATTGCATGTCACATATGGCACTAATTATCTCCTTTTTTTCTCTTACCCCAAGCCTTATCACTCTTTTTTTTATTTTTCTATGTGCAGTCAAAACGTTTCCATGTCATCCATCTCTGAAAAATCATAGAATGCTTAACAGCATGTGGATGTAGGCCAACCCCCGTGGCTCAGTTTGCCCCACAACTACTGCACCAATGCCCAGCACATCTGGGACCCAACCTGTCAATGCTGTCTCTATTGCCCCTGCACTACCTGGGCACTCCACATCACATAGCATTACCCCAGCATCTGGTGCTGTGATACCCTCTGTGAGTAGTGGCAGAGATGGGAATTTTATCACCCACCAGGAGTTGCTAGGCTTGGTGCAAAGGGTCATGCACAGCACCAGGAAATTCACCCCGGGAATCACTTCTGTGGCTCTGCACAACAGAGGCACAGGTAACTAAACCACTTGGGAGGCGCAAGCCGAAACAGTTTGGCTAAGCTTAATTATGCCCTAGGGCCAATAGCCTAGTACCTACCTATGAACCTATGAAACTATGAACACCTAAGCTGGATAGAGAGGATGCCCTCTTTTATGGTCCATAGGAGAAGACATTAAGCATCCCAACAGCCAACAGAGTAAGGAGACGGTAATGACAGTCCTGTGGGTGAGGACTAGATTCTCACTGTCCACATGTTTGATAGGCATGGGCATCCAATGTCCCCTCCCTATCCCCAATCAAGGTGTCCCCCAACCTGTTGTGTTCATCACTGTCCCTGTGTCTTGTCTTGTTTGTTCTGTTTGTGCACATGTGATTCCTCACCTACCCCACTTAACTGACCCAGAAATACCTACATCCCTTACCCAACATTCCTATGTTAATGAAGTAAAAAATAAAAAAGGGCACCTGTGCCACACAAAAAAAAAAATCATTCCACACATACCTCCACTTTGCACAGGTGTCTGCTCAACACACGTGATTTGGTCCAATTGGCTATACAACATCATTGTGTTGTTGTCACCCTTCTTTGTTGAGGTGACAGTGCAAATTCAGCCAATATTCTATAGATATTTTCATTTTACATTGTTGAAGAAGTGGATAGCTATGGTTCTTTCCTACCATCCTCCTGAGCAGTCATATATTGCTTTCCCTTTGTTCTTCCCCCTATGTGTCCTGCATTTCACCACTTTTTTTATCTACCCCATTTTAACACCTTTAATCTGGTCAAAAAATAAAATCACACATCACACATATAAGTGAAAACAACCCAATGAAGCACTTCACTTTTTGTCCTCTGTGCTTTATGGAGTTTGGCAACATGCACCAATGCAGAGCGATTGTGAAAGGCGCTTCACTGGTGTGCTACTTAAACATGCTGGGTTAAGGTAACACACAGAGATAGTATAATAAAGAATTATTTAATCCCATTATAGATACATATTTAAAACTATTAAATACACATGGATTTGAACTCCTATCATCACAGGTTGCCTGTAGTATGAATAAAAACATGGACGTACCAGACACAGTTGGATCTATACTTCAACACAGCCTCCAGATGGAATTCTTCCCATCGAAGGGTGTACATTAACATGCATCCTTCTGACTGTGGAGGACACATCACTTGATGCATGCATGTATAGACACATCCTGACTCTCCTTATCTGTGAGGTAGATCAACAAGTTATCATGGACATTTTCTAAAAGGATACAGGTAATACCCTGACTGTGTGCATAAGACATGTGTGATTTGTTCGGGTTACATCATGTCTGTTACATCTGTCAGATGTCCTCAAGAAGGTCAACAAGGGCATGTATGATGACAGCACTATCATCCTGTGTAACTTGACCTGGCCAAGGCATTTGACACAAATCCACACTGAAGTATTTATGAGACACTGTCACAAATGGTCATAAACACTTCTATCACCAAGTGGCTAGACCACTGGATCACATATATGACAGACAAATATGTCAAAGTGTGTGATGTGACCTATATCTAGAGTCCAGTGATTAGGTCCATATCTTAGGGATCTCTACTAGGCCCTTTACTGTTCATTAAGTCTCAGATGCCAAGAATGACTTACACATCCTTTGTCCAAACAGCTTTGTGGGGGACTGCAAATTGCGGACAATCACTGAATTTGTGTGTGATATTAGTAAAATGCAGACAGCATCAATACACACAAAGGATTGTTGCCACAGCTATGAAGACACAGGAGATGAACAAAAATCATGGGAGAATTTGCCACATTATAAAAAAAAACACACAACCTAATTATAATATAGACTGTACACCCCAATGAGTAGGCAAATTGGTATGTGACCTGTGTGCTCAGAAAGATGGTCAATCAGAATGTGCCCACAGTGGTGACTACTTCCCTGTATGTAACAGTCCCTAGACTCACACACCAACTTCCTAAGCACCCTGGAATCTATCAAGGTCCAACCCAATACTCTCATACTGGGAGACTTCAACTACCCTTCCATCAACTGGGAAAACTATTCAAGTACCAATGTACAGGCCCAACGTTTTCTAGAATTTAGCAGGTCCAATGCCCTGGACCAGCTCATTCTGACCCCCACTAGAAGAAGCAACATCCTTGACCTGGTTATCACCAACATGGGAGACCATTGATCCACACCTATAGTCATTTCCTCCCTAGTTAAATCTGACCAGAAACTGAACACCATGGAAATCTCCATCTCACTTACACCCTCCGCTAAAGTGACCACCCTGAAAAACTCCTCTAAAACTGACTTCGGGCTTCTAAAAGCAGAGGTGGCTAACTTCTTGGCACCCATGCCAATGGAAAATAGCTGTATGACTGCCAAATCATACACCAATGCACTGTACGAGCATGTACACAAATGCATGGACCTTGTCCTACCAAATAGAACTAAGATGCTCTCCTCCAAAAAAAGGAAGCCAATCTGGTGGTCCCTAGTCATCAATAAACTCTACAACAAAAAGAAAAAACTGTTGTAGAAAGAAATTAAGTCACAAGACTGGAAAAGCTCCCTTATCAGTCTCAACAAAAAGCTGAGATCCCTTATCAAATACTCTAAAGCCAGCTATGAAGACAGAATTACGGCTGACACCAAAAACAACCATAAAGCTTTCTATAGCTATATCAAAAACCTCAAAGGCAATACCCAGATTTTCTCTGAGTTATTGCATAATGACACCTCCTATACTGAGCCAACAGATATATCCAACATACTGGCCAATAAATTCAGTGTCAACTTTACCCCTCTCCCCCCCAAGGGCCCTATCACATTACCAGATGATAACCTGGTACCCACCATTTCTGTGGCACAGGTAAAGTCTGCATTGTCCAAAGCCAAGAATACAGTGTCCATGGGACCTGATAATATCCCTGGCTGCATCCTCCATGAGCGACAAATTGAACTGGCACCACATCTGTGTGCCCTGTTCAATCACAGCCATACTTCAGGCTATGTCTCTAATGAATGGTGCACTGCTACAGTCATCCTACTCCATAAAGGGGGAGAAACTACAAACCCTGGGAACTATCACACCATTAGCCTGACAAGCCTGGTATGCAAAGCTATGGACCACATCATCATGGACCTGCTTAACAAAGATATAGGCAATCTCCAATCTCTTGACCCCACACTGTTTGGCTTTGTCAAGAGGCGATCCTGCCTGCTGAACCTGGTTGACATCTTCGAGGCAGTCACTAAGGCTGTGGATGAGGGTAAGGCGGTGCATACAGCCTACCTCGACCTGGCCAAGGCCTGTGATACCATTCCCCACTCGGGTATCATTGATAAACTCACCAAACTAGACATCACTAAGTGGGTTGCAAATTGGCTCACAGACAGGACCCACAGAGTGAAAGTTGCGGATTCCAAGTCAAAATGTTGATCAGTCGTGAGTGTAGTCCCACAGGACTCGGTCCTGGGCCCTCTCCTGTTTGGCATCTACTTCTCAGAAGTCCAGGCCAACACAGAAGGACTCTGGCTGACCAAGTTCACTGATGACTGCAAGCTAGGAGTCATTATTAACTCCCCAAGTGATGCAGACATCCTACAAAAGGGCCTCTGTGAGACCAATGACTAGTGTTAGAACCATGGCCTGAAGCATAATGCCAAAAATTGCATTATCATCCTCTTTGGAAAAAATTCAGTTCCCATGAATTACCATGTTGATGGGAGCCCAATGAACACTGAAGGGACCATAAGAGATCAGGGCACCCAGGTCGACAGCCACCTCACCTTCGACCACCACATTGCCACTGTGGTGAGAAAGTCCTTCTACATGCCACATCTTATAACCAAAGATTTTGCATCCAGTACGAAAGAGGTCATCATCCCTCTCTACTCATCCCTCATTAGAGCAATCATCGACTCTAACGCCCTATTTGGCATTTACCTGACCAGACACCTACAACAGCTGGAGAGGCCACAAAAGTACCTCACAAGTAGGCTCCTAGGCCTTAAACACATGTCCTACATGGACAGACTCAAGAAAATTCAGCTGCTCTCAGTCTCTTATCGTGTACTAAGGGGTGATCTCTGCTTGACTTACAAAGCCATGTCTGACCCAGTCCTACTTGAAATGCTACACCTAAAGAAATCCCACATGCTCCAGAGATAACAACCACATTACCGCAATTAACAGAACATGCTGGAGGGACAGGTTCATCTCCCAAAGACAGCCCATACTCTGGAATAAGCTTCCCATTCATGTCAAGCAGAGCATCTCATTGGCCCTTTTCAAGAGAAATCTTGACGAGTGGATGGGTAACAGAAAGTTCACTCCAGGGATCATGCCAGTTGCACTACTGTGAACTAGCATCAGGTGGCACGGACCCTGGGCAATTTTTTTGGGGGGGCTAAGCTTGTAAAGGCTCCAGAGCCATTAGCCTAGTACACAACTATGAACCTATGAACCTATGAACAACTCCTGAGTATATGTGGGACATCTACATCAAAGGACATTATAGTTCCATAGTTCTCAGCCCTCATCACACCAATAACTGTGCACAATGTACCATTTTTCATATACCTCACAACACATCTTCCTGGGATAAGTTACTCAAGTGTACCACATTTGCCACAGTGAGCTCCCACACATCTTATTGACCATACGTAAGTATTCTTTTTGTTGCATAAACATTAGTGTTGGGTGGTGCGGAACCTCCATCAAGGTGTTATACATGATGCATGTGTGATACGTGTTCCTGTGATGCACACAGTATGTACATAGCTGACTGACAACAATGATGGCATGGGTTGCATTCCTGAGAGTGAGGATTGTACAATATATATGCCATGCACACCTGTCACCTAGCCAGCATTGCTTATAATTTCACATACTGGTATAACAGTGTCCCTCCTAACACCTCCGGCACATGTTAAATTTTGGAGGAAGGTGTGCTTGATTCCCTTCATAGATTGCTGATAAATCAAGACAAATCATGACAGTTGTACAAGTGTGTTCTTGCAGAACCATCTATGATCACTCACAATCGCATATGTTATGGTCAAAGCCAGGGGATTAATGGTGGTATTATTCTGATATTGTCTATCTTTGTGCATGCTTTTGTTTACTGTTGTCCATGACACTGGCAATGACATGTAATGGCACTAAATATACAGAACCAACGGATATTGCCAACATCCTGGCAGATAGGTTCAGTGCTAACTTTACCCATCTGTCATCCCCTAAAGGACCCATCTCTATACCGGAAGAATGCAAAGTTCCTGTAATCACGGCTGCACAGGTAAAAAACACACTGTCCAAAGCCAAGAACACAGCATCCATGGGACCTGATGACATCCCAGGCTGTGTTCTACATGAACTACAGAACGAACTGGCACCCCACCTAAGTACCATGTTCAATCATAGCCTCACCTCAGGCTATGTGCCCACTGAATGGCGCACAGCGACAGTTATCCCACTCCACAAAGGGGGAGCCACCACAGACCCCAGAAACTACTGCCCCATTAGCCTAACGAGCCTGGTCTGCAAGGCTATGGAGCGTATCATCATGGAACTTATAAACAATGACATTGGTAATCTCTAGACTCAGGACCCCACCCAGTTCGGGTTTGTAAAAGGCAGATCATGTCTCCTAAACCTGATAGACTTCTTTGAAGCAGTCACCAAAGCCGTAGATGAGAGTAAGGTGGTTCACACAGCCTATCTAGATCTCGCCAAGGCTTTTGACACCATCCCTCACTCTGGAATTATAGATAAACTCACTAAACTAGGTATAAATCCCTATGTCACAAGATGGGTTGCCAACTGGCTCACTGACAGAACCCACACTGTGAAAGTAGCAGACTACAAATCCAGCTTCAGACCAGTGACAAGTGGAGTACCACAGGGTACAGTCCTGGGTCCTCTCCTGTTTGGTATCTACTTCTCTGAAGTACAGGCCAACACAGAAGGTCTTTGGCTAATGAAGTTCGCAGATGACTGCAAACTAGGAGCCATAATCAAAACTCCAAAATATGTGGACATCCTACAAAAGGGCATTGCTGAGACAGATGCCTGGTGTCAAAGCCATGGCCTCAAGCTCAATGCCAAAAAGTGCATTGTCATTCCTTTTGGTAAAAACTCAGTACCCATGAACTACCACATAGGTGGTAGTCTACTTAACACCAAAAGTGTGATAGACCTTGGGACACAGGTGGACAGTAGTCTACTCAGAGGCGATCTCTGCCTAACACACAAAGCTATGTCAAACCCAGAACTTTTAGACATGCTCCACTTAAAGAAATCCCAATCCCTACGAGCTACACACTCTAGGGACCTAAACCTCGTCACCACAATAAACAGAACATGCTGGAGGGATAGATTCCTGTCCCAGAGACTTCCCATACTCTGGAACAAACTACCTATCTATATCAAACAAAGCTCCTCATTAGCACTGTTCAAGAAAAATCTTGATGATTGGATGGGAGATAGGAAATTCACCCCGGGGATCACTTCTGTGGCTCTGCTCGACAGTGGCACAGGAAAATAATTTTCTTGGGTGGCGAAAGCCAGGGTACCTATGGCTAGGCTTATATAGGCCCTAGTGCTAATAGCCTAGTACCTACCTATGAACCTATGAACCTATGAGCTTGTTACTAAGTGTCCCGCTTGTTAGAGGCCCATGTTGACATTGCATTCATATTCAGGCAACTCAATTTGCACAACTTCACAATATGCACCTTACTCCTATTGTAATATACCATCCCTGATATATGTCCTGTCCACTGTTCATGTCAGGATGCTTATATCACAAAGGATTCCCCCTACTGGTATGTCACCTATAGCATTCTATAGCTATGTCAAGAATCTCAATGGCAACACTCAGATCTGCTCTGAGTTATAGCCCAATGGCACTAAATATACAAAACCAACTGATATTGTCAACATCCTGGCAGATAGGTTCAGTGCTAACTTTACCCCTCTCTCATCCCCTAAAGGGCCCATCTCTATACTGGGAGAATGCAAAGTACCTGTAATCATGGCTGCACAGGTAAAAAACACACTCTCCAAAGCCAAGAACACAACATCCATGGGACCTGACAACATCCCAGGCTGCATTCTACATGAACAACAGAAAGAACTGGCACCCCACCTAAGTACCATGTTCAATCATAGCCTCACCTCAGTCTTTGTGCCCACTGAATGGTGCACAGCAATGGTTATCCCACTCCACAAAGGAGGAGCCACCACAGACCCCGAGAAATACCACCCCATTAGCCTGACGAGCCTGGTCTATAAGCCTATGGAGCGTGTTATCATGGAACTTATAAACAATGACATTGGTAATCTCCAAACTATGGACCCTACCCAGTTCGGGTTTGTAAAAGGCAGATCATGTCTCCTAAACCTGGTAGACTTCTTTGAAGCGGTCACCAAAGCTGTAGATGAGGGTAAGGTGGTACACACAGCCTATCTAGATCTCGCCAAGGCTTTCAACACCATCCGCCACTCTAGAATTATAGACAAACTCACTAAATTAGGTATAAATCCCTATATCACAAGATGGGTTGCCAACTGGCTCACTGACCGAACCCACACTGTGAGAGTAGCAGACTCTAAATCCAACTTCAGACAAGTGACAAGTGGAGTACTACAGGGTTCAGTCCTAGGTCCTCTCCTGTTTGGTATCTAATTCTCTGAAGTACAGGCTAACACAAAAGGTCTTTGGCTAACAAAGTTTGCAAATGACTGCAAACTAGGAACCATAATTTCCTAATGATGTGGATATCCTACAAAAGGGCCTCACTGAGACAGATGCCTGGTGTCAAAGCCATGGCCTCAAGCTCAATGCCAAAAAGTGCATTGTCATCCCTTTTGGTAAAAACTCTGTACCCATGAACTACCACATAAGCAGTAGTCTACTTAACACCGAAAGTGTGATAAGAGACCTTGGGACACAGGTGGACAGTAGTCTCTCCTTTGATAATCACATCGCCACAGTAGTCAGGAAATCCTTCTACGTGGCACACCTCATCACAAAAGGTTTCTCATCCAGGAAAAAAGAGGTCATTGTTCCCCTCTACTCATCACTCATTAGACCCATTATGGAGTACAACGCCCCTTTTGGTATGTACCTCACAAGACATCTACAACAACTGGAAAGGCCACAGAAATACCTCACAAAGAGGATTACTGGCCTCAAACAGATACCCTATGCAGACAGTCTAAAAAAACTCCAGCTTTACTCTGTCGCATATCGCCTACTCAGAGACGATCTCTGCCTAATATACAAAGCTATGTCAAACCCAGAGCTGTTGGACATGTTCCACATAAAGAAATCCCAATGCCTCTGAGCTACACGCTCTAGGGACCTAAACCTTGTCACCACAATAAACAGAACATGCTGGAGAGATAGATTCCTGTCTCAGAGACTTCCCATACTCTGGAACAAACTACCTATCTATATCAAACAAACCTCCTCGTTAGCACTCTTCAAGAAAAATCTTGATGATTGGATGGGGGATAGGAAATTCTCCCCAGGGATCACTTCTGTGGATCTGCTTGACAGGGCCACAGGAAAATAATTTTCTTGAGAGGCAAAAGCCAGGGTACCATTTGGCTAGGCTTATATAGGCCCTAGGGCCAATAGCCTAGTACCTACCTATGAACCTATGAGCCTTATGTGACAATCACATAATATACAATAACTGTGCAGTACATACCATATCATGTCAACATATGATTACTGTTCATACTACAGCTGTTTTCATTGACATAACCAAATCTGCTGTACATTACCATGTTTCACCTGTCCTCTTTCCCTGTGTTCATTCCTACAATTCATCTGTGTGTCCCTTTTCAATACACACACTTCCCCTGACTATTTAAAATGCAGTCTATGTACCCTTGCTGATCACTTACAAAACTTTTATTCAGTATGTTTGAAATAGGTCTCCACACTATGCATTGCATACACTTTTATGTAATGTGTTGGAAATGTATACATTGCTTTATTAAACACTCTTGCAGTCATTGTGGCTTTCCGCTCAATCCCGCAGACCTAGTTTACTCATAGGAAACAGGTTTAGATGTCTGCTGCTGCTGTCCATGTTGCTTTACATGGTTTCCTGGCTGACAACACTGTTGCTACATGCATATGTAATTAGCCCTGCTGTTCAGCATGCAAACACATAAACTGTGTAGGCTTCACGCTAAGTCTACACAGAGTTTATTGAATCTCCAAAATGTATTATTATAGAAATCTTAAATCAATACTTTTCTAATAAAATGCTTTATTTTAACCAGTTATTTTAGTAAGCAGTAGTGTTATCTGTTCTCATTTTAAAAGTGACTAACGTTTTTGTTTTCACAGAGTTAGCAATATTTATAAATTCTTTAAATGAAAGAATAATATCTTTTCTAATTCATGGTAATAATTTTCTAGTAATAGTCAAAAACTCCAGAAAAGAGGATGTTGCATTCTAGGAACATATCCAGGAACTGGAGCATTAAACAAAATTAATTATTTAGTTAAATTAAATTTGTCTGTCCATCGAGTTTGTAGAAAACTATTTATTTCCTTCAAAAAAGTATCATACTGCAATAAAAGGTTGTATGTTACCACTCAGATCATATGTTGCCAGTCAGCTTTTAACATAGGTTTTCAGCTACAATAGCCAATATCTTTTTGTACACAAGTTCTGTTTTAACATGCATTTTCCAAACAATAACTATGAAATTGTAATATCTGACAGTATTGACTGTAACCCCTAGTACTATTCCTCAAAAGAGTTTTATGAGGAACAGGACAAAGGAATGATTAAAAACTAAGATACGTTCTGCACAATTAGGGACATTTAAGAAGCAAGGTCTTGGACCAGTTATCTGTTATAGCGCTGTAATCTGTACTTGCTCCATGCATTATGTCTCTTGAGACTGAAAGCCTTATATGAGTTGTCAACACGTTAAGCCTCTTAGTGGGCAGGTTTCTTATACCAGTAAATCACTGTGAATGCATTGACTAATTATTTTTTCACATTGCTTGACTCTGTAGTACCTTAGTTTGCAGTGTCCACTCACTGCTTTATTTGTGCTTCCAGTCCTTTCAGCTTTTCAAGCAGTTATTCTGCTCATCGTGTGCCTTCCTTGATACAAATCCAACCCACATTAGTATTTATTCTATTTATGTAAATGTTCTTGTTTGTTTTCGTTTTCTCCTTTAATTCAAATATCCCACTATGTCACCACATTTGTCAATAACCACTGACCATTCCATTTATGCCAACTGTTTATCATTGATTTTTCAGACAATAAACCACAGCATTATCAATTGCAGAAGGCACGTTGAAGAGGCCCATCAATATATCTCCATGAGCTTTTAACCAAACAGCTGTTGATTTGACCCCCACATAAGGAATTTCTGCACACCATGCTTGTTTTCTCTCTGCCTCATTGTTCCAGTATTATTTTTAACTAAATCATTTACTACACTTCATCCCCCTGTTATGGTTTATGTTCATAAGGAAGTAAACAAGTATGATTACATCATTGTAGTCAAAACTGAAATAGGATTTGCACCTTTACCTTTCTCTGTCAGCCACAGGCACTGTGATGAGAGTGTATTGTAGTTGTTTTTATTTCAGTGCTACCCCTCCCATCATTCACAATATTTGCTTACAACAGTCAGAGAGATAAGCAGTAGTACAACTAGAAAGTTGCAATTGTAACTTAGATTCATGTTGGACAAATGCTGTGTACTATGTGTTTGGGTTGACACCTTGACCCTCTCTCCTCGGTTACAATACTGAATCACACTAAACTGTTCTTTTGTCCATAACATAACTATCGCTAATGACACACATAAAACACAAACTGTACATGCTGTAATGAAACCACATTTGGGTGAGATTGTACAAAGAAGATAGTATTTGTAATAATTCCAGCATGACAAACATCAGCGGAAATGATTCAGTGTAACTCTGGGATACCACTCGTAGAGATTAAAACTTGTTTGCCTGGAAGAAAGAGATTACCATACATTTTATCAATACAAGAGTGACTGAACATTACTGCAGATGAACCAAATCAGTGACAGTTTAAACTCAAAGAAAAAATGTGTAACAAGGTTCGTTTAGTATTCTTCTATTTATTTATTTATTTGTGGGGTAGAGTGAGCATTTTGCAGCATCACCATTCATAGCAACACTGAAGTCTCAGAACCCCAAAGGAAAACAAGGTTTCAGTCACTGCAGTTACATTAACAAAACTGGCACTGTAACTGACCATATTAAAATTGTGATATGAGAATAGCCAAGGATGTACAGGCAGGATGGATGAATTTCATGCTAGAATATATTCCACAGTTAGGCGTGAATGTCAAAGAAGGTAGGAGATTGATGTCAAAAGTTTATAAGACATAAGACACTCCAAGCTCCTATACACCTGTGGAAAATGGGGGTACATGATTGATTGTACACACCACACACACACACACACACACACACACACACACACACACACACACACACACACACACACACACACACACACACACACACACACACACACACACACACAGACACACACACACACACACACACATATATATATATATATATATATATATATATATATATATATATATATATATATATACATATATATATATATATATATATATATATATATATATATATATATGGGTCTACCTTCTTTCCATGAAAACACATTTCATCAAATCCAAGTTGAGCAACTCCACTTTTCCAAAATGCCATTCCATCAAAAGCACAGACTGCTGAAATCCTTTCCCTGTAAAAGGAACCACTTGGCCATCATGGTGAACTTTGCCCTTTCTGCAGTGTAGTGCAATCTTGGAGTTGGCATATTTAAGTAAGGGTGGGTGTGATGGGTGAAGCCCTTCACATGGGTGGTGTGGGAGGAGAAGACCCCCAGTTGGGTGGGTTTAGATGTGGTCCATTCATTTTTTCTTTCCGTGGTGGCCAAGTAGCTCCTTTCACAGGGAAAGGATTTTGTCAATCTGTGCTTTCCATGGAATGGCATTTCAGAGAAGTGGAGTCACTCAACCTGGATTTGATGAAATTTGTTTTTGTGGAAAGACAGTAGACCCATACATACATACATATATATATATATATATATATATATATATATGTGTGTGTGTGTGTGTGTGTGTGTGTGTGTGTGTGTGTGTGTGTGTGTGTGTGTGTGAGATAATAGTATGAATGTTTGAAAGGTAAAAATGCTGAATAAAAAAAAATCAGTAAAAACTTTCAAACATTCATATTACAGAAATCACTAAACATTAAAACTGCAAAAGATCACAAAAGAAAAACAATTTCCTTTTGCAGTCTTTAAACCAAAATGCTTTCATAACACTAAGCTGTAATTTGTCTGAACAATGACTGTGTTACAGAAAGGGTTTGCCTAAGGTATGGCTTAGGATTAGGGTTAAGAGGCAGGGTTAGTGTTAGCAGGCATTACTAACATAGGCAGGAGGGCTTTGACTCAGTTGTCTTGAATTTCTTTTGATCCTATGAGTGATGCCCTGAGTATAAATTATTACTAAGGAAAGATATACAGTTTATACTCTTCATGCTTCCTTGTTCCTAAATCCTTTCAACACACCCTAGTCAATCAAGAACACATTATAATAACTGTGGAAAAAATAATGAAATGGTTTGCAGATGGATAGGACCAGAAAACCATGGGGTTACAGATGTTCTGAAGTATATTTTAGAGCTTTTTTCCAACCTTTCGATCAGTAGAGGCTGAATCAAAAACATGAGCAAGGAAAGAAATTCAGTCTTATTTTTTTTTTTTTTTTTGCGAAAGAACTAAATTATGTTTGATAAAACAGTAGTTACAATAAAATGAGGTTACAATAAACTGAGAACACATACTTGTAAGGATTCATAAATAATATCTGTGAATGGTAGATACCTCCCTAAATCCTCCTCAAAAAAGTCACCTTCTATGTATCACTCTGTTGTCAGATTGGGATAAATGCACAAACGCCACAGTCATAGTTCAAGTGGCTGTATCAAGTAATATATATATATATTGTGTTTTTGTAGACTTAGAGAAAGCATATGACAGGGTGCCTAGAGAGGAGTTGTGGTATTGTATGAGGAAGTCGGGAGTGTTAGAGTAGTATGTAAGAGTGGTACAGGATATGTACGAGGGTTGTGTGACAGCGGTGAGGTCTGCAGTGGGAGTGACAGATGCATTTAAGGTAGAGGTGGGATTACATCAAGGATCAGCTCTGAGCCCTTTCTTATTTGCAATAGTGATGGACAGGTTGACAGACGAGATCAGACAGGTGTTCCCGTGGACTATGATGTTTGTAGATGACATTGTGATCTGTAGTGAGAGTAGGAAACAGGCGGAGAAGTCCCTGGAGAGATGGAGATATGCTCTAGAGAGAAGAAGAATGAAGGTCAGCAGGACTAAGACAGAACATATGCGTGTGAATGAGAAGGAGGATAGAGGAATGGTGAGGATGCAAGGAGAAGAGGTGGTGAAGGTGGATGAATTTAAATACTTGGGATCAATAGTTCAGAGTAATGGTGAGTGTGGAACAGAGGTGAAGAAGAGAGTACAGGCAGGATGGAGTGGGTGGAGAAGAGTGTTAGGAGTGATTAGTGACAGACGAGTACCAGTAAGAGTGAAAGGGAAGGTCTACAAGAGGGTAGTGAGACCAGCTATGTTATATGGGTTAGAGACAGTGGCATTAACAAAAAGGCAGGAGCTGGATGTGGCAGAGTTAAAGATGTTAAGGTTTGCACTGGGTGTGACAAGGGTGGACAGGATTAGGAATAAGTATATTAGAGGGTCAGCCTGGGTTGGAAGGTTTGGCGACAAAGTCAGAGAGGCATGATTACGTTGGTTTGGACATGTGCTGAGGAGGGATGCTGAGTATATTGGGAAAAAGATGCTAAGGATGAAGCTACCAGGTAAAAGGAAAAGAGGAAGGCCTAAGATAAGGATTATGGATGTGATGAGAAAGGGCATGCAGGTGGTTGGTGTGACAGAGCAAGA